>NC_083107.1:45697644-46015859 GCF_949774975.1 Lagenorhynchus albirostris | reverse complement strand
CACAGAACCTTCTTTTTATGGCCCATCTCTTTGGACTGATATTCCATGAAGCACACTGTGAAAAATGCTGATCTAGTCCAGTCCTCTCATGTTACAGCTAAAGTGATTGGAAGGTCAGAGGCCTTGTGACTGGTCAAGGTCATGCAGGTGATTAGTGGTTAAGCTGGGCCATGGCCCAGAGCTTTTCATTCTATCCTGCTGTCTCTCATTTCAGTTCAAAAAGTCCCTGGTGACCTATAGCTCCTGTTTCTTGAGCTGTTTTCAGATGGGATCTCAGTGGGTAATGATTGCCTCTGGATGTCAAGGGAATCTATAGGCCTCCAGTGAAAATGAGTTCATGAAGCCCACCCAGCACACTTTACAAGATATAGAATCATATGTGTCTGGGCTGGGTCAAGAGGTTTGGCAAGCCTACTCCTAGTGTTGTTTAACATGGTGCATTTTCCTGCTGTTTTGCTGGAAGAAAGGCAGTGATAACAAACTATCTGTTAGAATGATTTGATAAGATTAGAACCTACTGGGGAGGTTGTTCCTTTCCCTGATGAAACCTCGGAGTGGGTACCTACTGGCAGCTCCCAGGGATCAGCTCCTTGCTTCAAAATGCAAGCCTGCAGGGACACAGGCCTCGCTTTGCCTTTTCTTATAAGGGATACACAGGCCAGAACAGGCTGGGATGCTGTCAGTATTTCCTCAGAGGACATAATCTACCCCAGCTAGAGATTTTAAGGGAATATAAGATTTTCACTGGTCCTCTCTTTTTCCTTAGTAAGAGCTGTCATATATTTGGGGCACTTGCTTGTGGTAGGGATTGTACTAGGCACTTTAATTTAGTTCATTTAATCATCACAACAACAATGTGGAGAAAGTACTGTTATCCCCTTTTTTTTGGTGAGCAAACTGAGGCTCAGAGAAGGTATTAAACTTGCCCATGGTCCCCAGCAGGGAGCAGGAGATTTCATTCCAGAAATGGAAGCCCAGGCAATTTTAGCTTATGTGCCCTTCTGCCTAGGAGACTGCATTGATCCACATTAGTGTCAGTCTCAATGAGAAGATAATTAATCAAGAGAAAATGAAGCAAATCCAGTTGGTAAACTTGGTAAAATTTAAAGTAGCTAGTGATGTGAACAACTTATCCCTTGTAAGAGAGCCAAACATCTCCTACTCCCAAATTATACAATGCTGCCCCCCGAGAAAGACTTTGTAGTTTGATTTGCCAGATGAAAATGATAATTACTATATTATAGTCTCTTTTACAGTGGTAAATTGAACCATATAACATAAAGAGAGTTTATATCCTCTGCTTATGGTCCTAGGGAGTAGCAATGCTGGGATGCAGCTTTTTAAAAAATAGCTGTTCTTTAAAAATACAAAACAAAACTGCACCCACACAAGCTTTAACCTGAACAGGTACAGTCAATGTTATTACAATATGAAGCTATATGTTTGGAGACCAGAGAAATAAGAAGTCAATAAATTAGAATTTCAGGCTTGCATAGATAGCTGAAGGATAAAGCATTTGGTATCAACTGTGTACCTTCGATGCACTGATTGTGCTGGGTATAGTTTCAATTAGTGAATAATAGGTAGATAGTGGACACAGGGATGAAAAGAGGGGATAGAGAATAATTTTTAGAGTTTACCAGTTCCACAAAACTCAAGCAGAAGCAATGAGAGTTCTTAGAGAAAGGGTAAGATAAATGGCACCTTTGGGGTATTCTTGACCATAAATGATACTCTCCTGCAAACCAAGGACAGAATCGGGCTCAATAAATGCCGTGCCAATATGTAGCTTTGTCCTGGTTCTTTGGCTGCCTGGGGAGCAAATGATTCAGTGTGAGGTGTTCTCTTAAGACTCCCACAGTGTCTTATACGTAACAGATTCAGTAGATGAAGCTGAGGTTTTTAATGACTGGGAACTGGGCCCCCAGAGGGCTAGCTAGAATGGAGAGGTTTTGCCCTCTCCCCAGGACATTCACAGTTTAGAGATAAGAAGAGGGTGCAGACGAGCAGGGAGTTGGTGATGCTGTGGTAGAGTGTAGGGGAAGGACAGTAATGGAAATGTATTTCAAACCCCGACTTTGTGGGCAACTGAAAGGCATCACTTGTGCTGAGTGGGTTGTTCCAGGGGACTGAGGTCAGCCAGTAATAGCTGAGGAAGGAAGTTTCGGACTAGAGAAGAGTGGGGTGAAATGGAACAGATGGAGGCTGTGTTAGGCACTGAGGTCACATCAGCCCTAAGGAGAGAATTTGGCATGAATTATGTTGCCACATTGTAGGTGCAAATATGTGATTGCTTAGCAAATTAAAGAGGTAATGAATGAAAGATGGATTGGAAGGTGGCAAGCTGAAGTTGCCAGAGTTATCATATGTCATTTAATCACACTGACATTTCATAGGCAAGATGAAAACATGATCAAGAGACAGCATGTATCAGTGAAAAGAGGAAATGAATTAAAGTGAGGCACAGCTGTTTACTCCATAACTGTGTGAAAATGGACAAATTATTTACCCTTCTGTGTCATTTTCCCCCTTGTTTATAAGTGATGATTTTTGTAACACCTAATATAACACAAAGGGTCAGAAATAGAGCATTACTCTAAACTCGGTGCAGTTGTTATTACCATTAAAGTTAATAATTATAAGCAGAAGTCACTATTATTAAAATGAAATTGTTTTTAATGCAACAGAAGTGAATCCTATTTGCCAGTATGTAAGATGTAACAACAGCATAAGAAAATTATATGAAGGGTGAGATTTACTGGGAAGAAAGCAGAGGTTATGGGCCTGAGTTCTGCATTTCGACAGATCTGTGGCTGAATCCAAGTTTTTCACTCACTAGTTATGTGATATTGATGTATACCTAACTTTTATGAGTCCCGGTTTTCTTATCTATAAAGTGAGAATGATCCCTACTCCATCAGTGGTTGTAGGTATTAAGTTGGATAATATCTCCTAAGCACATGGCATACAAAAAAACACTCAGTGAATGGTAGAGCATGTACTTTGTTGTGACTTGCTTTTGTAATTGTGGGACTATGGAAGATGAGAAGAAATGGCCTGAGGCAGCTAGAGAGTGGAGTACAAAATAAGTCCATCTACTGACAATAACCATAAATCAGGAAGACATGTAGCAACCAGAACCCGAGTAAATATGAACAATAAGGTCGTATTGGTGTCATGTCATGAAGACAAAATAGGACCTGTGATGGGAAGCATCAGGTTTGTGATCACTTCTTAAATTTCCCCTTGAGACGAAGAACGTGAGGCAGGACTGTGAAGATAGAAACCCACATCTGGAGTACTACTTCACAAGTCTCTTCAGGACCCAGTGGGTCCAAGTCTCTCCTACAATAGCTCCCAGTAACTACCACCTCTTGGTATTCACACTGTGTAATCTTCTCCTCTTGAGGCTGGGCCTCATGAGTTGCTTCTAATGTACTATAGAATATTGTAAAAGTGATAGAACATCCCTTACAAGATTAGGTTACAAAACTCTGAGACTTGTCTTGCTAGGATTCTCTCTCTCTCTGGCCTTTTTAGTTTGCTTTAGTTTGCTTGCCCAGATGAAGCCAGCTGCCATATTATGAACTGCCCTATGGACTTGCTTTATGATCACAAATCCAGGCTGTCTTATATGATAAAATTGCTTCAAATTTGGACTAAATAAAATACCATATTGATATTAGAATCGTATGTTGTAGAGCAATATGTTAAAAAGCAATGTAAAAGTAAAGGGTAGAGTACCATGTGTATCTCTAAAAGTTCAATTTATCATACCCATTCCAGTGGGCTGTTGTAAGAACTTAATAAGCTAATGCATATAAAAGTGCATGATATGGGACACTAGTTTTTTTTTTTTTTAAGTTTATGGTGTTCAGATTTTTTAAAGTAACATTTTACCAGAAGTCAGAAGAATTCTGTGCTTAAAATCAGTTCTGGTTCTCTTGTCTCTGCCACAGTTTGCCTTGACAGGCTGCAAAATAAACCAAGCAATATTTATAGTACACCAAACTAGACAGAAAAAATAACTATACCAGGCAGAAAAAAAATCCCAATTTATACCTCCATTAAAAGGATAAAATATCCAAAAATTCTTATAGATTATGTATAGTTATTTCCTTTTTATTGTGTTTTTCCCATGTTAAATTGAATTCTAATTTTTTTGGAATACGAGAAAAAAAAAGAAAATAAATATTAAAAATGATGGTTCATATCAACTACCATTTTAACACTTTAGGAAGTCAAAGTTTATTTGGTAAGAAAAGGAGAAAACTCAGCATTGTCCATGGAATATATATGAAGGATCAGTGATGAATAAGACTTATCAAATGGAGTATTATGACCTGGAAGTAAGTCATGGAGAGAGTAGCTCTCCACTTATTTGGAGGCTAAAATTAGCCAAACTGTTTCATTGAATAAATATTAATTCAAAGCTGTACCAACACTGTTCTAGGGGCTTGGGTTATATCACTAAACAAAGTGAAGACTCTTGTCCTCATAGCACTTACATAGCAGACATTAAACATAATAAATAGCAAATCATAGTGTATTAGAAGAAGCAGTATAACAGTACAGTAGGTAATTTGGGCATGTCTTGTGTTTCCCCTGATATTTTTTTTTACTTTTAAGCATTTAGGGCTCCTGAGAGGATTATCACTTGTGACACAATCTCCTTGGGTGGTAGTGTGGTGTTAGAAATGAAGTCCTCAGGAACTACTCATATAGACTCAGGATACAGGAATTTTAGAGGGATGGTAAAATCATTAGAGAAATGAAATAGTAATCTTTGAAAATCTTTGAACATAAAATAATAGTCAATTTACCTACAGGTAATACACCTCTGGGAAAACTGGGTTGACCTATGCAAAATCACATCATAATTTTTAAACATATTTATGTTAATATACTATTTTATGATGAGGAAATGCCTCCTCACAGTTGGGAAATCAAATGGACATCAAAATATGACTGACAACAGCAAAATTGCTTTTCAAACCCATAGGTTCTGAAATAATAAATGACCTCTGTAGGTAGAGCTACTTGCATTAACCACATACGTCTAAAGTTTAGTCTCGGCTTTTCATCCAGGAAACCTAGATACACATTAACCTTTTCTAAACCAAACAATTTATCAGTCAGGGTTTTGTTTCAGACAATATAATTTATTCTAGATAAAGTATTAAGTGGATTTATTAGAAAAATTTTGACATTTTACAGAATGCCCATGAGAGCCAGGTACCAAGCTTAAAGGCTATACAGCTTAAAGCATGAGAAATGCCTTAAAGGCTATATAGCTTAAAGCAGAAGAAATGCCTATCCCACCACAAAACTCTTTCAGTAATTAGAAAATATAAACAGACCTCTCACAAGTAATGAAATTGAAACTGTAATTAAAAATCTTCCAACAAACAAAAGTCTAGGACCAGATGGGTTCACAGGCGAATTCTATCAAACATTTAGGGAAGAGCTAACACCTATCCTTCTCAAACTCTTCCAAAATATAGCGGAGGAGGAACACTCCCAAACTCATTCTACGAGGCCACCATCACCCTGATACCAAAACCAGACAAAGATATCACACACACAAAAAGAAAAGTACAGACCAATATCACTAATGAACATAGATGCAAAACTCCCGAACAAAATGTTAGCAAACAGGATGCAACAACACATTAAAAGGATCATACACCATGATCAAGTGGAGTTTATCCCAGGAATGCAAGGATTCTTCAATATATGCAAATCAATCAATGTGATACACCATATTAACAATTTAAGGAATAAAAACCATATGATCATCTCAATAGATGCAGAAAAAGCTTTTGACAAAATTCAAAACCCATTTATGATAAAAATTTCTCCAGAAAATGGGCGTAGAGGGAACCTACCTCAATATAATAAAGGCCGTATATGACAAACCCACAGCAAACATCATCCTCAATGGTGAAAAACTGAAAGCATTCCCACTAAGATCAGGAACAAGACAAGGATGTCCACTCTAGCCACACTTATTCGACATATTTTTGGAAGCCCTAGCCATGGCAATTAGAGAAGAAAAAGAAATAAAAGGAATACAAATCTCTGGCATTCCTATACACCACCAACAAAAAATCAGAAAGAGAAATTAAGGAAACAATCCTATTTACCATTGCAACAAAAAGAAAAATACCTAAGAATAAAGCTACCTAAAGAGGCAAAAGACTTGTGCTCAGAAAACTACAAAACACTGAGGAAAGAAATCAAAGATGACATAAACAGATGGAGAAATATACCATGTTCTTGGATTAGAAGAATCAATATTGTGAAAATGACTATACTACCAAAAGCCATCTACAGGTTCAGTGTAATCCTTATCAAACTACCAGTGGCATTCTTCACAGAATTAGAACAAAAAATTTTACAATTTGTATGGGAACACAAAAGACCCTGAATAGCCAAAGCAATCTTGAGAAAGAAGAATGGAACTGGAGGAATCAGGCTCCCTGACTTCAAACTATACTACAAAGCTACAGTAATCAAGACAGTATGGTACTGGCACAAATACAGAAATATAGATAGATGGTACAGTATAGAAAGCCCAGAGATAAACCCCCACACATATGGTCACCTAATTTATGACAGAGGAGGCAAGAACATACAATGGAGAAACGACAGCCTCTTCAATAAGTGGTGCTGGGAAAACTAGACAGCTACATGTAAAAGAATGAAATTAGAATACTCCCTAACACCATACACAAAAATAAACTCAAAATGGATTAAAGACCTTAATGTAAGACCGAACACTATAAAACTCTTAGAGGAAAACATAGGAAAACCGCTCTTTGACATAAACCACAGCAAGATCTTTTTTGACCCACCTCCTATAGTAATGAAAATAAAAACAAAAATAAACAAATGGGACCTAATGAAACTTAAAAGCTTTTTCACAGCAAAGGAAACCATAAACAAGACGAAAAGACAACCCTCAGAATGAGAGAAAATATTTGCAAATGAATCATCAGACAAAGGATTAATCTCCAAAATATAAAAACAGGTCATGGAGCTCAATATCAAAAAACAAACAACCCAATTAAAAAATGGGTGGAACACCTAAATAGACATTTCACCAAAGAACACATACAGATGGCCAAGAGGAACATGAAAAGATGCTCAACATCACTAATTATTAGAGAAATGCAAATGAAAACTACAATGAGGTATCATCTCACACAAGTCAGAATGGCCATCATCAAAAAATATACAAACAATAAATGCCAGAGAGGGTGTGGAGAAAAGGAAACCCTTTTGCACTGTTGGTGGGAATGTAAATTGTTACAGCCACTATGGAGAACAGTATGGAGGTTCCTTAAAAAACTAAAAATAGAACTACCATATGACCCAGCAATCCCACTACTAGGCATATACCCTGAGAAAACTATAATTCAAAAGGACACATGTACCCCAGTGTTCATTGCAGCACTATGTATAATAGCCAGGACATGGAAACAACCTAAATGTCCAATGACAGATGAATGGATAAAGAAGATGTGGTACATATATACAATGGAATATTACTCAGCCATAAAAAGGAATGAAATTGGGTCATTTGTAGAGATGTGGATGGACCTAGGGTCTGTTCCACAGAGTGAAGTAAGCCAGAAAGGGAAAAACAAATGTTGTATATTAATGCATATATGTGGAATCTAGAAAAATGGTACAGATAATCCTATTTGTAGGACAGAAATAGAGACATAGACATAGAGAACCGACATGTGGACACAGTGGGAAGGAGAGGGAGGGACGAATTGGGAGATTAGGTTTGACAAAAATACACTACCATGTGTAAAATAGATAGCTAGTGGGAACCTGCTGTATAGCACAGGGAGCTCACCTCAGTGCTCTGTGATGACCTAGATGGGTGGGATGGGGCAGAGGAGGTCCAAGAGGGAGGGGATATAGGTATACATATAGCTGATTCACTTCATTGTACAGTAGAGAAAGTAACACAACATTGTAAAGCAATTTTACTCCAATAAAGAAAAGAAAAAAAAAATTCCACTGTTTTTTCCACTAGTTAGTTGAGTCTATAAAGTCAGGAACTGGAAGCTAACCCTTTCCTATAGCTGGTGCAGCAAACCCAACAGTTTCACGAGGCTGTGCTTGCCAGAACTCCTCAGTCACAAATTGTTCACTTTTACATTTTACGTTTCCTGCAGATGAGTCTGCTTAATAAAACCTGGTCGAATGTCTATACCTCATGCCAAGGAAGCCTGGGAATGAGCATTTAGTGCTTCTACCAAGGGAAGGCTAGATACATGATATTGGAAAGCCACCAGAGTGAGGCAAGAATATTCAAAAGATTTAGGGCTGCCATAAATGACAGGTGTGTCCTGAGAACCATGTTCACACTTTTTCCTACAATTATTTTGATTCCGTTAGCACTTAGTTCTCATGAGATCCACCTTGTGCCTCTGAAAGAGCTTAATTGTGTTATTTAAAGAGGTAGCTACTTCTACTCTTCTCAAGGTAGCTACATGAAGAGAGACATGAAGAGAGAAGTATGTTGGCGTGCTCACTTACTTTCTATATATATATATCTAGGCCAATATTTGTTAGTTATATTTACAGTTAGAGAAGTTGCATGGAGGTCTCTATTAGAGGTGGTTCTTAAGTTCTATGTCTTTCAAGAAATCTTTTCAAGTAGAACGCATTGCTGCTGCTGGATGTCCTAACTGGTTTTGAATAGTGCTGAGACAGATGCTACCGATGAGGTCTCCATGCTCATTTTGTCACACATATATGGGTTATGTTGAAAGTCTCAAACGTCTTAGGAAGATGCTTAATTTAGTTCTACTTAAGAAGATGGAGGTCCTTTTATTGTTAAATATAGAAAGACATAAGGTAAGTGAGTAGCATGGGATAGTTCAGTCCGGGAAGTGAAGGATATCTTTTCTGGAGGAGCAATGGGATCATATTTGGATTTTTGTTATAATGATTGTTCTCACTCCAGCAACAGAAGGCTGTTACTCTACAGTTCTGATATAGCAAATGGCTAAGACGAAGCTGGGATCTTCTTCCTCAGTCTATTTAATAGATAACTGCAAGGTGGAAAAATGAAAGAAAATTTATCTCTTTTTTTCTATAAAGAAAGCTATTTTCAGCTAGCAATCCTGTAGCACACTGAAAGGAGAGCATTATGTGGGTAATGTAAAATACCATAACTCTCTAGTAAATGGACACATCGTATGCAGCTGTGAAGAGGTAATTGGAGTCCAAAGTGTAAAATACAATGGAAGGTTACTGAGGCATTTTGAAGAGGTTGGGCTGGATTTTGAACTACATGTGTGGTAACATTCTTTATAGCCTACAATCTTTTGTGTCGTTTGCTTTTAGAATTTAATAAGCCTAGAGTTAGAAAATTTGGAAGTTATTTATTCCCTCTGAGACATCCAAAGGTGGTATTTCTCTGACTCCTAGGGAAACTGATATCAATAAACAGGAACCGTGTTAGTGTTATTTTGATTATTTTTAGTTTCAGGGTAAAAAAAAAAAACCCCAAAAACATAATCTCTGCCTTTGGTATTTTTTCTCAAATCTTAGGATCTGGGCTTTTAAACCTGGGGGCTGGACAGCTCTAATGAAAATGTCAGGGTTTCATCCATGAATCCAGGGCTTTTAACACCTCAGTTTGTGCACTGAGTTGTACTTTCACAAGGCCCGAATCATCATCATTCCTTTAATAGCTACTCTGCAGGTACAGAGGATTCCCTTCTTCAAGGAGATCAAAGAGTGTATTACTTTGTTATTTTTTAAGTCTAGCAGTATTCTAAGAGAGAGAAAGACTGTAGCTAGTGAATTCCTTTAAGTTTCCTTCTATTTCTAAATGTATCTGAATCAGTTTCCATCCCTATATTATTCCCTTTTATCTCAGTGAAAAGGGGGAAACGAACGATGTGAATGCACGCCAAGCAGTGCACTGGGCTCCGTACATGTGTCATCTCTACTTGATTCTAAGTTCGACGTGAGCTGAACACAATAATTATTTTCCTTCTGTCAATTTGTGATACATGATCATTGGAGAGAATTTAAGGAACACAGAAATTACAAAAAAGAAAAAAACAACAACAGTTTTCTCAGAAACCCAGAACCTACCTCTTCTCTCGACACAAATTCTCACCATTCTTCTGAGACATAAATTATTCTCTTTTCTATTGTCCGCTGTTTTCTTCACTCTCCTTTCCCCTCAATCTACAGTTGTTCTAGAAACTCCCCAATACTAGCAGGAGGGTCTTTTTGTGTTTTTTGTTTGTCTATTTTTACTAATTTTCATCTCTTTTATGTTAATTCTGAATTTCTCCTCCTTTCCCTTTATTACCAAACTTTTGGAGATTGTATGTGGATTTGGACACTTGTATTTATTTAATGCTCCTAATTCATGTTTCAGTACATAGTATGCTAGCGACTGTTTTCAACCCTAATGAAAAAGCCTGCATTTCTGAAGATGTCCCTGAGTAGCAGGATAAACTCCAACACCTACTGATATCTGAACTTCACTTATGAAAGCAAAAAACCCTATTTACTTAAGTTACTATTAGTGGGATGTGTGCAATTTGCGGCAAAACGCATTCCCACGTGATTGATTTATCTTTCTTTGTCCATCATTTCCTTTCACCACTAAATATGCTCCTCATATTTACTCTATTTTTCTTATAATGATGATTTCATCATCCAAAGAGTAGCCTAAATGTTTTAACCACTAAGATTTTATTCTTCTCCTTCAACCTGAACAACAATTTGGTCCCCAGATATAGTTAGTCTTTCTCTGCTTCTGCTCCTATTGTCACTTGTAAAATCACAGTTGGACAATTTCACTCATGTTCTAGCTGGTATTCTACCTTCAGTGTTCTCCCTACACCCAAACCATGTTCCTTTCCAGTGGTTCTCAAACTTTCTGTCAAGACACATGCTCAGTTGAGAAATGTGTCTCATATTTTTTGTTACAACTAACAAAGCTGAAATTTTTTGAATGATTTACATGCTTTATATAATAAAGAAGCTGCTAGAATAATTCTTTAATATTGTTTTGCTTAAGCAGTATTCATTCTAATTTTTTTGAGAGCTAGGGAAAGAGGTTACATTTAGCTAGCATGGTGGTAACTGTATTAGATATTTCCAGGTTTTTTTTTTTTCTTTCAGGTAAATATCTCCCATGTGTATCAGAGCAGGGAGAGGAGATTGAGGATCATTATATAAAGGTCTATTTTCTTAGCATGGAAAAAAAAAAGCTTTGAATGACCCCTTTACTCTGTATATGTTTACTGTCTCTTATTCCATAATCCTACCTGTACCCCTTCTCCAGTCTCTTAACATTTGGAACTAGTCATCTTTCCACCAACACAAGCATTCTTTCATATTTCCATGCTCTGAATACCATGTTATATTGAAGTACTTCTCATCATATGTTGTAACTACAATAATCCCTCTGCAGCGTCAAGTTCACTTAAGGCAAAGTCTTTATTTTTAGGTAAAATTTTTGTCAATTAAGAGATCCTTGGTTCCAGTAGAAGTTGTTCTGTTTCTTTTATGTGATGATCAGTCAGTTATGGCCACAAGAGAAGATAAAGGAGAAGCTCAGGAAGAAAACAAAGTTTATGATACTCACAGGTCCTAGAGACTGGAGTCATGGCCACATAAGAAAGCCAGCAGGGTGGTCAAGAGGCAGAAGGGGCAGGATTGAGGGGGAACTAAGGCCACAGTGTTTATTTGGGTTTCCACAGGAAAGATGAGACAGGCCAGAGTAAACAGTTTAGGGCTGGCTAGTATGAATAATTTCAGCAAGCTCTAAGCTCTAAAGGGTAGGTCTTAGTTGCCTGGAACCTGGCTCTGGGATGATGAAGGCAGAGAGAGGAATATTGCTTCCTGGGTGGACCAGCCAGTTAAAGGAGGCAGGGCTCTGTATTGGTTAGTTGGTTTATCAAAGGCATGTTCCAGACTGAGCCCTTTACTCTCTCTAAGAACTGGCTAGTCCCAGGAAGGGCAGTCTCTCCCCAACCAGAAAAGTCAAAACATCATAATATACAAAAGATTAAAAATATAAACAATACCTAAATGAATTATCCTATGCAACTAATTAGAAAAATGAAATTGAAAGTTGGGACTAGTCGTAAAGGAGGGTCAACAGAAAGTAGAAGTTTTACAATGAAGTTTAGAAGAGGAATGTAAAGACAGCTCAGGAAAAACAAATGCTAGCATGGAATGGTATTTCTGTTGACAAATTGAAAGCTAAGATACTGGTAAAAGATGCTGAGGCTTTGATGCTACATTTCTAGAATCATAGTGGTACTCTGTAGGGGGTGGCTTGGGTAAATAATTCTGCATATTACAACCACAATGAAATTGAACATTTAGATAACAAACAAGACCAAAAAAGTCTCTTGAAATTATTTTATGTTTTTAATTCCTTTCAAGTATAACAATGGATAGCAGTCTCTGGTTTCTTCCATGGAGAGAGTAATCATGGGGGTGGAAAATCAATCCTATCGTTGTTTGACTTAGTCTGTACTTTGGAGCTTACCCAAGGGCTGAAAAGTTTGACCTCAGTGAAAGGGGTAGATGAGACACACAGAGAAAGAAGACTTATGGAATAAAAGGATTAAAAGAAGCAACAAATCTGGGCTATTCAGGACCCACAGACTATTTTGTACTATGAGTTTTAGGATCAATTTCAAGGAAAGAAGCAACTTTATTTTATAGACCCTGATGTGTTGTATATACTTACAGAGTATTCTCACTTAACCCCACACATCAAAGTGAGAGCTTTATTATTTGTGTCCAGGGAGTGTACAAGGAGCACAAAGTCTGGTACCAACAAATATAGCGCTCTCTGTAGCTGCTGAAACATTTTTATATCGGCCTATTGATTTATCGTTTAGGGTGAAGGTAGGAGCTAGGAAAGGGATAGAACTGATAGCCCAGGAGACTGACAGAACAAGTATAGTCCTCTGGCCACACTCAAAGTAGCACTTTAGAACTTAGATTTTGTTTCTGTCCTGGAGAACCTTGAATACAAGTGAGGATTCTCATTCCTCAAATCCTAGAATCTAGTAAAGGCTGGAATCAGGGATAGATCTGCCATTAAACAGTAAAGATTCCTATGCTACTTTCCTAACATTGAGATATATGTTTTCTAATCAGCTGGGAGAAGCTAATTTCTATCATAATTCTAGTAAAATGAAATGGTGCTTTTTTATGGATAAGTTTCTAATGAAAAGGTCATATGATATGTATATGGTAATGGCTTCAAGAAAGGAGTGCAATTTGTATCTATTAAATATTTGAAAATTAAACTTCACAATTATGAATATATCTGTAATTATAAGGACTTTATCATAATGAGCATTACTTTTGAATCTTTGGTAATGAATGCCACTCTCTAGGCAAATTAAAAGTAACCATTGTTAATATTCTCCATGGAACTTTCCTGTAACCATCTGTGTTCTTTCCAATGTTTATGCCCCAAAGGTGGGATAATATACAGGTGCCAGGGTTTTAATCTTGATTTGAATACTATACTTACTCAGCAAGTTATATGAGTTCTCTCTGCCTCAGTTTTCTTATTTGTAAAATGTGGCTAATAGTGTTACTTCTGTTAGGATTATTGAGGAACTTAAATGATTTAAAATCTACAAAATTCTTAGAACAGTACTTGGAACATAATAAAGTACTCAATAAATATCCATTAAAATTATTATTTCTTTAGAATTATTCTAGAAAATCCTTAAGTAAAATCAGTTGGATTGGAGTTCCACAGCAAACCAATTTAATAGCAGCAGTAGAGATAAGGTGATAAGATGGAAACCTGAATTTGAACCACATCCTGGGGCCAAAAAGGGTTGGTGAAAAGGTCAATTTCCCCAACAACAGTGGGGATGAAATTTCCCCAAAAAATGTATGTTAGATAGCTAAAAGACTAATTTCTCCTACATTTGTAATGTCAAAATTGCTGTCTAACTTCTTACTACTATTTTAAGCATCAGCTTCTGTTTTATAATATTTTAAAATTGTCTGGTCATCTAGTCCATGTTCTATTTTTGAACTGAGTATTTTGTATGATATTGACTCAGACAATTGGCTCTTTGTTTTGACTCAAATAGTTTTTGTCTTATACATGTAAAATCAGTCTTCCACAGACCAATCCATTCATTCTAGCCTTCCAGGATAGCCCTGTGCTGCTAAAATTGGTATTTTGAAATAGCTCTGAGTAAGTGGACTTACAACATTGCAGTCTAGTATATTAACCAGGCATAAAAATGACTTTGTATTTCTATGGAAGAAAGAGGAAAAATATCCTGGCTAATCTTTAATGTACTGACTTTTCACTTTGTCATCTACATCTGGTATTCCTATTACTTGGAAAATGTTTCAGAAGGTGAAACTGGTGGGGGGCGGGGAGGAGGGAGGGAGGGGAGAGAGAGAGAGAGAGAGAGAGAGAAAGTTAAATTTCTCAGAACATAGTAAGAATTGTCTTCTGCAACAAAGTATATCAGTCTTTGAGGTAGAAAACAACCAGGTCCATTAAACCAATGGTGGATACTCATTCATAACTCTTGTATCCATTTGATGTTATGATATGGACACATGTTTGCTCCATTAGGTTCTACCTTGCACTGAAATTGAAACACTCTAGCATAACATCAATTTCCTTAGTACTGTGTTTTTGACTTGCACATAGAGGTAGATATTCCTTCATGAACTCATTTAAATTTCTTGAAAATTTCTGTAAACTTATGATTGCTTCAATAACAATTTCCTGGGCCTACAATATATCTTTATATTTGTATGCCAGAATTTTGAAAACAGTATGGCTGTTTTATATTTTCCTGAATACTAGGAAATATTATTTAAGCCTTCTCTGTGACTATTGGAGTAGTAGATCTTAATGTTATGATGTATGCATTCCAAGAAAGACAGCAAAAGGGCTCTTGTTTCTCAGAAGCATGATCATTTTGACAGATTTTATTCTCTCAAGATGGTTATAATAATATCTCCCATGCTCATGCTCTTCTGCAATGTTACGTTGTCCCTCCCCCATCAAAAACTGGAGCTCATCTCTCTACCCCATTGAATCTGGTGGACCTTGTAATTGCTTTGATCAATAGACAAGGACAGAAGTCAGTGCTAACTTATCCATCAGATACAGCTAGCACAATGTCTAGGGCCATGACACTTTTAGGGGCCCATGAAAATGTTTTCGTTTCTCTTAAAATCAGAATTTAAAAAAATGAACATTTAGGTTTAAGAAAATATTTGAACATATATTTACCTTCCTATCAATGCTGTCATAAACTATAGTTATATATTTAAATTTCTATCTATCTATCTATCTGTCTATCCATCTATCTAATGGAGGAACATGCCCATGAAAGCAAAAGTGCCTGGGGCTCATGAATGTCATAATTCAGCCCTGGAGTAAGTGATTCAATGCTAACTCTTAATGGGCAAGGCAGCTTCTGCTTCGTCCCTTTTGGGATATTTGCCCTGGGGACATTCCCTCTCAAAAGCCAGCCACCAGGCTCTGATAAATCCAGGCTAAATGGAAGGGTCATTTAAGAGCTGCAGCTGAGCTCTCAGACATCAGTCAGTATTAACTGTCAACCAGGTTGTCCAACCTAGTAGAGCCTTCAGATGACTTCAGCTTAGCTATTATCTGATTGCACCTGCATGAGGGACATCCAGAAAGGTCTGCCCAGCTTAGCCCAGTCAACCCAAAATACTGCGTAAGGCAATAATAAAGAGCTGTTTTAAACCAGTCAGTTTTAGAGTAGTTCATTAGTTTATAATAGATAACTGGAACCTTGATTGATTCATTCATTCACAATTTATTGAGCATTTTATACTGTATTATTTGGGATATCATGATATAATATTAATGTAATGAGGACTCTGTTGATGAGCCTGCCCAGGTCACCTGCTTCTTTAAAACCCTGGAGGGTGGGGAAAACATGAATCAAGGTGAAAGTTAAATAAACTCAAAAAGAAGTTCTAAGATTATTTTTAAGTATAAAAAATTACCCTTGACAAGTGTTGAAATTCATTAAAAGAAAAATAGCATCATTATTGTAAAGCCACATTTGTAGGATAAAAATTTTTTTAATTAAATTATTCAAACCCTGGTTCCACTGTCTTCTAGCTGTGTGATCATGATCACATATTTTAAAGGTTCTGTGCTTCATTCACAAGTAGTTTGTTTGGCTGTTGGCAGACTTAAATGAATCAATATGTGCAAAACTCTTAGAATAGTGTCTGGTGTGTGTGTGTGTGTATGTATTAGCCATTTAAGAAATGTTATTAGCTATTTGTACATATATACTCATAAGCATATTATTTGTGTCTAGAACAAACTAGATTTGATGGAAGGCAAGCATGAACCTACTCCATTATCTTCCTACCATAGATTTCAACCATGGCATATAAAATTCTCCTTTTAGAGGATTTTTTTCAGAGTCCTTTTTCAGAGACAAAGGACTTTGTTATTTACAGCAGAAAAATGAGCATGAGCTTCAAGTTGGTGTTGGTACGCCTCAAGCCTAATTTCCAAGGGCGTGACGTAGACTGGTCCAGGTGGATGCTGCTCACAGAGTGAGCTTGTGTCAAGCTAAGGAATCCCAAGCTTACAGAACTTCAAACTTTTATCATGGGCAACAAACAAACCTGGCTGACCTTTGTTCTGCAGGAAAAGATTATCTAATATTTATTGAGTACCTCCTGTGTACTAGGCACTGCAAGACCCCATATAAGTCATTTTATACAGAGTAAATCATTTAATCCTCTACACAACAAAACTGTGAAATAGGTATTGGAGATATTCAGAAAAGATACATAACTTCCCCAAAGTCACATAGCTATGGAGGACAAATATGGAATTTGGTCCAATTTGGTCTGATGTTTTTCCCTACCTTGCTGTCTAGGGAAAATTAATAATAAAGAAATCTCCCCAAAACCCACCACTTAAAAATGATAAATCCAATTACTGTGGCCTCACAGGTTTAGAGAAAGTTGATAAAATATTTTGGATTCCTGTAGCTCTGAGGTAGAGGAAGGTGGAGTGCTGGCTCATTGAAGGTAATTGCTATCCTTGGAGTAAGCGGCCTCAGTGCTGGGATTCAGCAAGTGGACTCAGCTCCACCTCTCCCTGGTCTTGTCCTCTTGTTTCATTCTTCCACCCCTCATGCATAGTTAGAAAGCCCTCAGGGAGCTGAAACTTCCAGGCCTATCCAGTATATATTGCATTTGCCAGACATTCAGTCATTGAATCTTTTACTCTTAGACCCCTTGAGCTGATAAAATAATAAGAGCAAACACTCACAGGACTTGTGCTGTGTGCCAGGCATGGTTCTATGCCCTTTCCATATTTTACCTCGTTTAATACTCACAAGAACTTCCAAAATAGACACTATTATTATCCTCATCTTTAGATGAGTAAACTGAGCTATGAGAGGTTGAGTAACTTTCCTGAGGTCACACAATTAGTTAAGTGCTAAGGATGGGAATTAAAACTGGGCAGTCTGGTTCATAGGCTCTGCTCCTGAGCATTACATTACTGCTGTCAAGGAAGCACGTCCAGTGTTTCTTCCATGTTCTTTCTTATAAGGCTCTGGGCAGGACCTCAGAGCTTTGGCTGCCAGCTTACCTCCCCACCCCACGCCCAGAAACTTTTTTTTCTTTATTTCAATCCAGAGAAAGATTAAATTCAGATCATTTTCAGAATTTTTACTCAGTTTTTTGGTTGCTTGACTTAGAGTTTACCAAGCACTTATTCCAGTATTCTATGTTTTTTTTTGTTTTTTTTTTTTTTTGCATTATGCGGGCCTCTCACTGTTGTGGCCTCTCCCATTGCGGAGCACAGGCTCCGGACGTGCAGGCTCAGCGGCCATAGCTCACGGGCCTAGCCGCTCCGCAGCATGTGGGATCTTCCCGGACCGGGGCACGAACCCGTGTCCCCTGCATCGGCAGGCGGACTCTCAACCACTGCGCCACCAGGGAAGCCCCTATTCCAGTATTCTTTTTAAATGAATCCATCATGGATTCTGGGCTTAACATTACAAACCTTGGAGAAGAAACAGACATGAATTGTACAAAATTAATCAAGCCAAATGCAGTGTCATTGGTTCTATTGGCAACTTTTGGGGCCCACAGAGTTTTAAGGTGATTGGCATCTCTGTGGGGATGGGAAATAATAAAGATTTTCAAGGTTATGTGAAACAAAAATGGTAAAACAAGCTATCTTGCAAACTCTCCTGGATATATAAAGGAACCCTTGGAATCATATTTTCATTGATTTTGTGGAAAGTTTTAACTGAGCCTTATTGAAATATATAAAATATTTGAGGAAAATGTTCATGTTCACTTAAGCACCAAAAGGTCTTAAGAAATGCTATATTACATAAATTATAAAAGGTTCCAGGAAATTTATTTTGTTTCCAAAGAATTAGCTAAAATTTTGAATGGATTAAGTATTTAGGTATTTTTGAACTGAAACACAAATGCCCAGCAACCTGCTTTCTTGTTTTCTGCTGGGTCTGGCAACTGTCTAGTTTAATTTGGAGAACATAATAGGCTTTGCCTAAGTATCCATTGTGTAACTTTAAATATCTCTTCTGTAGGGAGAAAATTGATTACCTCTTATATTCTAATTGGAAAAAGCACTCACAATATTAGTAGTGCATTCAGGAGGAAAAGATAAAGATTTAGACAAGTCAGTAGAAGGTAATTTCATGTTCATTTTTATAGTTATATTAGAAAATGGGCCCAAATGTGAATTACATAATTATAGAAGTATTTACCTTGAGATCTTGTCACAAAGTTGACCATACTAGTTTCAAAATTGCTAGTAGTATTGTGCAAATTGGTCAATATTAATAAGCCTGTATTTTGAAACCCAAGAGAAATAGGACAACATGGACAAAGCTATGACATTTCCATACTTAGTTCCTGGTTCTTTTAGAATTCTGGAAGTAATACATCCCTCCTCCCAACACACACACACACACACACACACACACACACACACACACACACACACACACACACACACACACACACACACACACACACACACACACACACACACACACACACACACACACACACACACACACGTGATGAAGACCCACTACCCAAAGGTGATAATAGGAAAGACTTACAAGTCCTTAAGGATACAGGTGAAATAAGGGGAAGGTTGGTCAGGACAGAGCAGTGAAGAGACACGTAGAAATAAAACTCTCATATGATTTCACAGAAAAATCAAAACCATTTCTTTTTCCACATTAAAACTGAAGGTAATATAGGACGTATGACTTCTCACTCTACTTTAAAATGATACCAACTCTGCTGAAGAAAAGAACTATGAATTTTTCATTATATTTGAAAGTAGTTGTACAATTTTATGGCAGATGAATTCTCTTACAGAATCTTTGGTCTCTGGTATAACAAATCCCTCACATAATAAATCTTTTATGACTCAAGGAGACTTTATGTTTTTGCCTAAATAAACTTTTTCTTATGAGGTGTTCTTCAAAAAGTATAACAACTTTAGTAACCTTCAGTTGTGGGATCTATTTTACGTTTTTGGCACAGTGAGACCAGTTCTTTAATTCACAGAGGTAACGTGGGTTTTCACATTCCCACAAAGAGCTAGCTTTCTTTGGGGGAAAACGTTGCTTCCTCCCACGTCTGTGAGCAGAAGTGTGACCAACTCCTCTGCCACACTTTCTGCCCAGTGTTGTCAAGGCTTGGGACAGATTATCTTGGGTTGTCCTTGTGAATCTTCATTGCTACTGTTGTAGCTGAACTTTAGTTATAGGAGAGCAGTCTTCTACTCCATTCTGACAAAAGCAGACAATGAAAAATAAACAGGAAAACTTTCCCCTCTTTGGGCCAAAATATCCCATTGAGAAAGTAGCAGGCTAATAGCAATGCAATGGAAGCTCCCTTTTTGATAAAATCAAAGAGAACCAAGGCACAAAAATCAGAGTAGCTAAATTAGCACTGGTATAAGAAACCAGGTCTTTATCATTTTAATCAGTTATTATTTTCACAAGACTTTATTTCAGAGTATCTCAACCTTGGTGCTATCAACATTTGGGGCTAGATAATTCTTTGTTGTGGGGGACTGTTCTGTGCATTGTATAATGTTTTGAAGCATTTCTAACTAAGCCCACTGGATGGTCACCCATAGCACCCCCTTCCACCCCCAGCAGTTGTGACAACCAAAATGTCTCCAGACATTGCCAAATGCCTCCTGAGGGTAACATCTCCCCTGGTTGAAAGTACTGCTTATTGGAATCTATGCATAAAAATCCATAAAACCTGGCATATAAATATTTATTAAAATGAATAAATTAGCAAGTGAAGGTGATTAAATTGCTTATCCCATTGCCTAGTGTATAGTTGAATGCTTAGCAAATAATTCTCCCAAATCCCAGGTATGATATCTTGTAACTAAATTTGCCAAAATTAGTTCCAATTCCTGGCTTGGGAGGGTAGTTCATCTAAAATAAATGTTTGTGAATGAAAAATACATGACAAATACCCAGTTGACACAAACTCTTGAAAATAAAATTTGCCTCTGCTCTTTACTAATACCCCATTGAAACAATAAAGGGATTTTTTTAAAAGCATAAATTCCCCAAAATGGGAAAAGAGCTGATTACAATGACATTTCTGGGACTGAAAACCAAAAGAACACATGGTAAATATTTTAGCCCCTCTAAAAATAATTCTAAGTTGGCAGTGATGAAAGCTGTGAAGCACCATGATCTGCACACCCACTCACATACAAAAACACCTCAAATCTCATGAATCCATGGCACCGGCTTCCACTGGAAGTGATAATAATATATGAGTAATAAAAAAAGACTTGGCCAAAAGTCTGTTTAAAAAGCCTTTAAACCTCAGATTTTCCCTCCTTGCCAAAAAGTAGGACAGATTTCCTTCTGTGATACTGCAGAAGCCTAGAGATTTATTCTCTAAAAAGGTTAAAACATAAAGTCTCTGAACCAGGTGAGTACAAGGGGAGGCATCAGGTAGTGTTGAAGGCAGGGATACTTTATAGAAAACAGAGTTTAATTGAATATCTATCTACACACAGAATGTTGATATCCCAGCCCTTTTCACCCAAGTAACTCTAAGCTTATACCTTCCCAATGGGAACTTAGAGGTAATATGACATAGTGGACACCAGAGCCAGGCTGCCTGTTTGTGTACCACTAGTTAGCTGTGTGACCTTGGGCAAGTAACTTTACTTCTTTTTATCTCAGTGTCCTCATATTACAACACTGGAATAAAAATAGTACCATTCTTATAGAGCTGTAGGGATTAAATAAAATAGAATTTTATAAGTACTTAGAACTGTCTGGCATATAATAAGCACTAGTTAAGTGTTTATTATTATTATGCCTTGGGAAATCAGAAAATCTCAGGAGAAAAGACCTAAAGATATATACAGTGATGGTTTTCCACCATGGAATTTCAGTCACTTCTCAAAAGACCCATGGCTGACAAACTTCATGGAGTACTCCTGGTTTCCAGTCAACTTTTCAATTCCTATTGTTCAGTATTAGTAGTCAGCCAAGGACCAGCAACCATTGAGGAAAATCTCTAGTACTAAAGTCAAACACCAAAGTAAATAAGCCGAAATACACAATTTAAAGGAAAAGCAGATAATGAAGTAATTTATAAGAAACTTAGAAAAAAATATTAATATCCTCAGAGAAATAAGAAAATGTATCCATGAATCAAGAACAGGTTGTCATGCTGCTATTAAGGAGCACTAATAAGAAGAAAAACAAGAGCTGTAGGGAATAAATATATGATAACAAATATGAAAAATTCAACAGAAAGTGTGAAAAATAAATTTGGGATGTCCCAGAAAGTATTGGTTAAAGACAAAGAGATAGAAGAAAGAAAATTAGAGAGTCAAGCCATAAAGACTCATGTCTAAAGGAGATTTTGATGTCATGTAACACTTTAACATGCCAAGCCTATAGTAACTGATAGCAATAATTAGTATAAGAGAGAAAGAAGGTATTTTTTATATGAAAGGTCTAAAACGATTACCTTCCATGAATCCTTTCTGAGGGAGCTATTGGACTAAAGTAAGAGAGTAACCAAGAAAAAAAAAAAAGAACACCTAGGATCCAATACCAGAGAGGCGAAGGCAATCTTCAAGTTCATGATAAAGGAAGGTCTAAGTTAACAGTTTTACAGCAGATCTAGAGAAAAAGTAACCCATGTTGGGCAGACTGCTTGATGCCTAGTATGGTTCAAGGAAGGTTCATCACACCACAGATTGATTTGGTGGAATATTTCAGAATGTCTGGTATCTTTAGAATTCAGATGTTCATAGAGCAATCTCACGTAACTTGATCATTCTCCCCAAACTAATTCGTGTATTTGAAAGACAGTGAAATTATCACAAAATAGTTCATCTGCCGAAAATCTATATTTCTGCTTTTGAAAGTGAAAAATTCATGTTTGGTGTCTACTTTTTAAAACTATGCTGTTATTTTTTTTTCTAGAATCATAGCTTATTAGCATTTTATTTTGATTCCTAAGTTTTCTCATCATCAGTTCACAGTAGTTATTTGTGATTCCTGGGCAGTGTTCTATATCTATACAGTCACATCTCTGTGATGAGAAAGCTTTATTCTCTTTTCAATAATAAATCCTCTTCTCTCCCTGCCTTTGGGAAGCAAACATTGGTTGAGAGTTGGGAAAATGTTCCCAGACCTGAAACTGACTGCCTTGGGCTTAAGGCCACCATCCATGAGACTTAGATGGTTAATCTGTTCAAGAAAGTACAGCCCACAGTGCAATGGGTATTATCTAGGGAGTAGAGTGATGGGAATTTATCAGAGCACATTTTATCTCCCTCCCCACACAGCCCTTTCTCTCCAACACCTCCCACCCATAGTACCTTTCTTCCAAAAGTCCAGGCATCTTCAAATATGCTATACTTCTACCAACAACCTTTGAAATCTTTCCTAAGCTCACACGTCTGTGACAGGTGTGACTGAGGAGTGTGGCACCACATAGAGGTGAATGGACAATGAGCCAGGACTCCTGATGTTTAGTTCCACTTATGCTGAGTTGTTCTAGGACCTTGGACAAAGCATTTAAACATCCCACACTGCTTCATTTGACAAATGGATAATAAAGGCAATCCAATTTGCCTCCTTATATGGTTGTGAGCAGCAAATGAGGTAAAATTATGTGTAGTGTGCATGTGTGTATGGGTGTTTACATAATACAATGGGTTATAAATATAAGACATTTGTTCACATTTTAACCCTCTGAAAAAGCTACTTCTAAAAAGCTGTCAATTTGATGGTGCAGGGGTTTGGGTTTAAACCTTAGTTCTTTTGATATGTTTCCGCCAGTCACTAAAGTATAGTTATCTGACTTCAGATTAGAGAGAAATAAAGAAGGGCAAGGTTCATAACCTGAAGGATCAACTCATAATTTGTAGGTGAGATAATTTGAGGTTAGATATTATTAGATATTTTGAGGTTTTGATTATTTTGTTTTTAAATTTAACTGAAAACAAGGCATTAAGAGTCTTGGAAAAGCCACAAACTGGTATCTGGATCTCTTATGAATATATTGCCTAAGTTCAGGGGTAAAGAACATGGATCTCACTGCCAAGGTTCCATTGTGCCAAGCTAAACATTTTTCAGTTGGAAAGAATGGAGATTGCTTCAATTTATGGAGAGTGTTGGCTAATCCCCATAAAGGAAAAGCAGCAATGAAGAACAAGGAGTTGGCTCAAAAGCCATTTAGTCAGATTTAATTGCCCACTGTTTATAAAATACTGCAGTTCTTTGAATTTAGTTTTCTTGCTGTTCCTTCAGCACCAAGAATCTGTAACTCTACTCTGTTACACAGTAATAAGAACTTTCTATCTCTGCTTCCACTTCCTTTTTTTTTTTTTCTACTACCAATTACACCTACCTCATTGTTTACACTCTCTCTCTCAACTAATGAACTCTCCACTCCTTTCTTAGTCTTTGGCCTTTGCTTACCAATGGCTTCAGTTTTCTTATGCCTGGTGCCTTCTACTGCCTATGATCTCTGTTTATGGACATCACTTACCAGGTAGCTCAGCTCCTATGTCATTACTCTGTGACCTGTTATTCATGACTAATTTCAAACTCTTTACAAGATTGGATTGATGGATCTGTTGGTATCTACCTAATATAGAGAAACTTCAATTGGGGATATTTCCAATGTCATCTCATGTGCCTTTGGCAACTTAATGATTACTTCCATTGCTAAGGTGTCCATCTTTTGTCTAATTAATTATGACTTGAATAGTAGGGTAAAGTTTATGTTCAGAATGTAGTTGAGGCATAAGTTATTCACAGAATCCTTTCTTGTATAACATATAAACACAGAGGCTGTACACTTTTCATTATTTTCTTTTTTATTCAAACAGAAAGTCACAAAAATTATAATCATCCTCATCAGTTCACTCAGTCCCATGTAATTAAATTTTTTTTTCTTGATCTTTTGTTAGCACTTTTATGAATTCATCAGTTTTCCATCAGAGTTCTGAAAATGCTTATTCATTCAGTTCAGCAGTAGAGTCCGTTACCAGAAACCTGTACTTGTCAGAGTCTTTTCCATGAATTCCTTGAAGATGAAACACTTTTATAGCAACATTTTTGCAAAAGCATCAGAGTACACACAGAACTGTCTGTAAATGACAAAAGACTTAAAAATGAGCACGGTTAAAGATCTGATGAAAGTTCATAATAATGCAGTTGACAAGGAAATTTAATTATTTCTGAGATATACATTTTAAAGTAATAACTAGAATTATGACTTATAACATTATACCAGAACATGTAAGATTTTTAGAAATTTCATGTAATGTCTGAAACATTTATATTAACAGATTTCCATACAAATAACCCAAAGAAAGGTTAGTATTAGTTATTTTTTGTTTGTTTGTTTGTTTTATACTGCAGGTTCTTAATAGTCATCAGTTTTATACACATCATTGTATACATGTCAATCTCAATCGCCCAATTCAGCACACCACCATGCCCACCCCACCGCGGTTATCCCCCCTTGGTGTCCATACGTTTGTTCTCTACATCTGTGTCTCAACTTCTGCCCTGCAAACCGGTTCATCTGTACCATTTTTCTAGGTTTCACATACATGCGTTAATAATATACAATACTTGTTTTTCTCTTTCTGCCTTACTTCACTCTGTATGAGAGTCTCTGGATGCAACCACGTCTCAACAAATGACTCAATTTCGTTCCTTTTTATGGCTGAGTAATATTCCATTGTATATATGTACCACATCTTCTTTATCCATTTGTCTATTGATGGGCATTTAGGTTGCTTCCATGACCTGGCTATTGTAAATAGTGCTGCAATGAATATTGGGGTACATGTGTCTATTTGAATTATGGTTTTACCAGGGTATACCCAGTAGTGGGATTGCTGGCTCATATGGTAATTCTATTTTTAGTTTTTTAAGGAACCTCCATACTGTTCTCCACAGTGGCTGTATCAATTTACATTCCCACCAACAGTGCAAGAGGGTTCCCTTTTCTCCACACCCTCTCCAGCATTTGTTTGTAGATTTTCTGATGATGCACATTCTAACGGGTGTGAGGTAATACCTCATTGTAGTTTTGATTTGCATTTCTCTAATAATTAGTGACATTGAGAACCTTTTCATGTGCTTCTTGGCATCTGTATGTCTTTTTAGGAGAAATGTCTATTTAGGTCTTCTTCCCATTTTTGGATTGGGTTGTTTGTTTCTTTAACATTGAGCTGCATGAGCTGTTTATATATTTTGGAGATTAATCCTTTGTCCGTTGATTCATTTGCAAATATTTTCTCCCATTCTGAGGGTTGTCTTTTTCTCTTGTTTATGGTTTCCTTTGCTGTGCAAAAGCTTTGAACTTTCATTAGGTCCCATTTGTTTATTTTTGTTTTTATTTCCACTTCTCTAGGAGGTGGATCAAAAAAGATCTTGCTGTGATTTATGTCAAAAATTTATGTTCCTCCTATGTTTTCCTCTAAGAGTTTTACAGTGTCCTGTCTTACATTTAAGTCTCTAATCCATTTTGAGTTTATTTTTGTGTATGGTGTTAGGGAGTGTTCTAATTTCATTCTTTTACATGTAGCTGTCCAGTTTTCCCAGCACCACTTATTGAAGAGACTGTCTTTTCTCCATTGTATATCTTTTCCTCCTTTGTCATAGATTAGTTAACCATAGGTACGTGGGTTTATCTCTGGGCTTTCTATCTTGTTCCATTGATCTATGGTTCTGTTTTTATGCCAGTACCATATTGTCTTGATTACTGTAGCTTTGTAGTATAGTCTGAAGTCAGGGAGTCTGATTCCTCCAGCTCTGTTTTTCTCCCTCAAGACTGCTTTGGCTATTTGGGGTCTTTTGTGTCTCCATACAAATTTTAAGATGATTTGTTTTAGTTCCATAAAAAATGCCATTGGTAATTTGATAGGGATTGCATTGAATCTGTAGATTGCTTTGGGTAGTATACTTGTTTTCACAATATTGATTCTTCCAATCCAAGAACATGGTATATCTCTCCATCTGTTTGTATCATCTTTAATTTCTTTCATCAGTGTCTTATAGTTTTCTTCATACAGGTCTTTTGTCTCCCTATGTAGGCTTATTCCTAGGTATTTTATTCTTTTTGTGGCAACGGTAAATGGGAGTGTTTCCATAATTTCTCTTTCAGATTTTTCATCATTAGTGTATAGGAATGCAAGAGATTTCTGTGCATTAATTTTGTATCCTGCAACTTTACCAAATTCATTGATTAGCTCCAGTAGTTTTCTGGTGGGATTTTTAGGATTCTCTATGTATAGTATCATGTCATCTGCAAACAGTGAACGTTTTACTTCTTCTTTTCCAATTTGTATTTCTTTTACTTCTTTTTCTCCTCTGATTGCCATGGCTAGGATTTCCAAAACTATGTTGAATAATAGTGGTGAGAGTGGACATCCTTGTCTCATTCCTGATCTTAGAGGAAATGCTTTCAGGTTTTCACCATTGAGAATGATGTTGGCTGTGGGTTTGTTGTATATTGCCTTTATTATGTTGAGGTAGGTTCCCTCTATGTCCACTTTCTGGAGACTTTTTATCATAAATGGGTGTTGAATTTTGTCAAAACCTTTTTCTGCATCTATTGAGATGATCATATGGTTTTTATTCTTCAGTTTGTTAATATGGTGTATAACATTGATTGATTTGCTTATATTGAAGAATCCTTGCATCCCTGGGATAAATCCCACTTGATCATGGTGTATGATCCTTTTAATGTGTCATTGGATTCTGTTAGCTAGTATTTTGTTGCGTATTTTTACATCTATAGTCATCAGTGATATTGCTCTGTAATTTTCTTTTTTTGTGATATGTTTGTCTGGTTTTGGTATCAGGGTGATGGTGGCCTCATAGAATGAGTTTGGGAGTGTTCCTCTCTCTGCAATTTTTTGGAAGAGTTTGAGAAGGATGGGTGTTAGCTCTCCTCTAAATGTTTGACAGTATTCACCTGTGAAGACAAGTGGTCCTGGACTTTTGTTTGTTGGAAGATTTTTAATCACAGTTTCCATTTCATTACATGTGATTGGCCTGTTCATATTTTCTGTTTCTTCCTGGTTTAGTCTTGGAAGGTTATACCTTTCTAAGAATTTGTCCATTTCTTCCAGGTTGTCCATTTTATTGGCATAGAGTTGCTTATAGTAGTCTCCTAGGATGCTTTGTATTTCTGTGGTGTCTGTTGTAACTTCTCCTTTTTCATTTCTAATTTTATTGATTTGAGTCCTCTCCCTCTTTTTCTTGATGAGTCTGGCTAATGGTTTATCAATTTTGTTTATCTTCTCAAAGAACCAGCTTTTAGTTCTATTGATCTTTGCTATTGTTTTCTTTGTTCCTATTTCATTTATTTCTGCTCTGATCTTTAAGGTTTCTTTCCTCTGCTAATTTTGGGTTTTGTTTGTTCCTCTTTCTCTAGTTCCTTTAGATGTAAGGTTAGATTGTTTATTTGAGATTTTTCTTGTTTCTTGAGGTAAGCTTGTATAGCTATAAACTTACCTCTTAGAACTGCTTTTGCTGCATCCCATGGGTTTTGGATCGTTGTGTTTTCATTGTCATTTGTCTCTAGGTATTTTTTGATATCCTCTTTGATTTCTTCAGTGATCTCTTGGTTATTTGGTAACGTATTATTTAGCCTCCATGTGTTTGTGTTTTTCCCTTTAATTCATTTCTAATCTCATAGCGTTGTTGTCAGAAAAGATGCTTGATATGACTTCAACTTTCTTAAAATTACTGAGGCTTGATTTGTGACCCAAGATGTGATCTATCCTGGAGAATGTTCCGTGTGCACTTGAGAAGAAAGTGTAATCTGATGTTTTTGGATGGAATGTCCTAAAAATATCAATTCAATCTATCTGGTCTATTGTGTCATTTAAAGCTTCTGTTTCCTTATTCATTTTCATTTTGGATGATCTGTCCATTGGTGTAAGTGAGGTGTTAAAGTCCCCCACTATTATTGTGTTACTGTTGATTTCCTCTTTTATAGCTGTTAGCAGTGGCCTTATATATTGAGGTGCTCCTATGTTGGGTGCATGTATATTTATAATTGTTATATCTTCTTCTTGGATTGATCCCTTGATCATTACGTAGTGTCCTTCCTTGTCTCTTGTAATATTCTTTATTTTAAAGTCTATTTTGTCTGATATGAGGATAGCTACTCCAGCTTTCTTTTGATTTCCATTTGCATGGAATATCTTTTTCCATCCCCTCACTTTCAGTCTGGATGTGTCCCTAGGTCTGAACTGGGTCTCTTGTAGACAGCATATATATGGGTTCTGTTTTTGTATCCATTCAGCAAGCCTGTGCCTTTTGGTTGGAGCATTTAATCCATTCACGTTTAAGGTAATTATCGATATGTATGTTCCTATGACCATATTCTTAATTGTTTTGGGTTTGTTTTTGTAGGTCCTTTTCTTCTCTTGTGTTTCCCACTTAGAGAAGTCCCTTTAGCATTTGTTGTAAAGCTGGTTTGGTGGTGCTGAATTCTCTTAGCTTTTGCTTGTCTGTAAAGCTTTTGAATTCTCCATCGAATCTGAATAAGATCCTTGCCGGGTAGAGTAATCTTGGTTGTAGGTTCTTCCCTTTCATCACTTTAAGTATATCATGCATGCCACTCCCTTCTGGCTTGTAGCGTGTCTGCTGCAAAATCAGCTGTTAACCTTATGGGAGTTCCCTTGTATGTTATTTGTCATTTTTCCCTTGCTGCTTTCAATAATTTTTCTTTGTCTTTAATGTTTGGCAATTTGATTACTATGTGTATCAGCGTGTTTCTCCTTGGGTTCATCCTGTATGGGACTCTCTGCACTTCTTGGACTTGGGTGGCTATTTCCTTTCCCATGTTAGGGAAGTTTTCGACTATAATCTCTTCAAATATTTTCTCTGGTCCTTTCACCCTCTTTTCTCCTTCTGGGACCCCTATAATGCTAATATTGTTGCATTTAATGTTGTCCCAAAGGTCTCTTAGGCTGTCTTCATTTCTTTTCATTCTTTTTTCTTTAGTCTTTTCCACAGCAGTGAATTCCACCAATCTGTCTTCCAGGTCACTTATCTGTTCTTCTGCCTCAGTTATTCTGCTGTTGATTCCTTCTAGTGTAGCTTTCATTTCAGTTATTGTATTGTTCATCTCTGTTTGTTCTTTAATTCTTCTAGGTCTTTATTAAACATTTCTTGCATCTTCTGGATCTTTGCCTCCATTCTGTTTCCGAGGTCCTGGATCATCTTCACTATCATTATTCTGAATTCTTTTTCTGGAAGGTTGTGTATCTCCACTTCGTTTAGTTGTTTTCCTGGGTTTTTATCTTGTTCCTTCATCTGGTACATAGCCCTCTGCCTTTTCATCTTGTCTATCTTTCTGTGAATGTGGTTTTTGTTCCACGGGCTGCAGGATTGCAGTTCTTCTTGCTTCTGCTGTCTGCCCTCTGGTGGATGAGGCTATCTAAGAGGCTAGATGGGAAGGACTGGTGTTCGTTAGAGCTGACAGTTGCTCTGATGGGCAGAGCTCAGTAAAACTTTAATCCACTTGACTGTTGATAGGTATGGCTGTGTTCCCTCCCTGTTGGTGAGTGGGGCTCAGAACCTTCACTCCAGTGGGTGGACTTCTGTGGTATAAGTGTTCACCAGTCTGTGAGTCACCCACCCACCATTTATGGGATTTGATTTTACTGTGATCGTGCCCCTCCTACCATCTCTTTGTGGCTTCTCCTTTGTCTTTGGATGTGGGGTATCTTTTTTGATGAGTTCCAGTGTCTTCCTGTCAATGATTGTCCAGCAGCTAGCTGTGATTCTGGTGTTCTCACAAGAGGGAGTGAGAGCATGTCCTTCTACTCTGCCATCTTGGTTCCTCCTCTTTTCATTATTGATTAGAGTCATCCAGTGAACTCTAGCGTGAGGTATATTCCAGCTATAAAATGGGCAATAAGATTACTTGTTTGTCCCTTTTTTTCCATCAAAAGAATACTGTGTTTATTAAGTAATTACTACAGTACCATTTTAACCAACACTTATATTGCGTCTGTAATTTTATAATATGTTTTGAAATTTATACAATTTACTTCCCACAACAATTTTGATATGTTTTTCTCATTATTCACATGATACATTTGAGGCCAAAGGACATTCTATGGTTTTGTTTAGATACGACCCAATTTGAGAATGTAGGTTTAACTTCTAACTTCATACCTTTTCAATCAGACCAAAGTATCTTTTAGATAACAAAGTTATCCATGTGTCAGATGGAACCATGTTTTAAGGGTAGTACATTTTTCTAGGTGAATTATAAGGAAGAACAGGTAATGGCACAAAAGTGACTGAAGATAAAGCAAATGCGTTTTCATCCCCAAAATATTTTTTAAAAATATGATTTAATAAGAAATATTTATTTTCTGTCAACTTTCTGATATAGTTCAAAGTATGTCAGTATACACCAAAAACTGTGCATGAGATTTTATTATAGGTAGAGATAATTAATTCTTTGGGGCCTGTTTTAATCATTCCCTTTCTGAAGCACAGTGGCAGTCTATATATTACTCTAAAGCCTCTGTTTTACATAAAGTTGTAGGATGGAGTTGAATAACAAATTGGCAAAAATCACAAGATGTAAATGAAAAAGGCCTATTTCTTTCACAGGCAGAATTATAGTTTCAAATGGATATATTAATTTCATCAGAGAATACATGGTATTCATTTTCTGATGTCATATTGAGACCTTGCCACAAGCAAAATAATAAATTTTTGCTGAAAAAAGCCTGTTAGCTAAACTTTCACCATAGGGCTCATGTAATTACTCTGTAGATAACTGCTCAGATACAATAGGGAGGCTAGAGCTTTCTTCTAATTGGCAGCTATTAGAGCGGCCACAAGAAAGGATAGATGTGACCCAGTTATCAAAATTTTAACAAAGATGGGAGGTTTTTGTTTGGCTTTGATTTATTTCCAAGAGCCTCCACACTTTGAATTTGTAATCGTTCTTCAGTCATATGTAAGAAGAATATCTTATTCACCTGCTACCATAATCAGCACCCATTTCACATCTGGGGGTCTCTGCTGAAATGATTGAATCCTGCAGTAACTGCGACTGCTGATACTATCTGTTAGAAAAGAGCAAGGTGTAGAGAGTAATTGGTTATTGTGAGTAAGAGGATCTGTTCCAGGTCATCTCACACAAAATACCCTCAGAGGACCCTTCTCTTCCATTGCCTTTTAATCCTCTGCTGGTGATTTAACCTTTTAGACCAATATATTATTTGACTTTTCCCTAGCTCTGATTCCTTCATAAAATAAAGTGAAAGTACTTGATGTAACTGAAGGCAAACTTTTAATCCATTGGAACTGAAGGTTGAGAATTGGGTCTATGCCATGCAATGACCAGACTGCAAAGCAGATACCAGAAGCTGCTAGGCGCTACATTGTGCTCTTAACCCAAATGGCTTAAATGATTCACCTTTATGAGCACACTCCCTTTGAGTTGTTGTTCCTATATTGGCAATTATTTTAATTTGATCCATTCACATTACCTCCTATGTAGGGTAATTAATTGCCCAGACTATGACATCTATTAAGGTCATCTTCAAAATCAAAACCAATGCCATTCTCTTACTGTCATTGTCCTTCTCTCAATTTTCCAATAGGGTAATCTCACAATTTCATGACTGCCTCCAGTCTATGATATGCTTCCTTCAGAGAGGATTTATTAGTGGTCACTTAACCAATGTTACAATGAATTGTTGTGAACTTTCTCAGGAACATTTTAACTTGGAGTGTTATTTTTAACTGTGCCCTGAAAAACTTGCCACTATTAAAGAAATTAAGGAATCTTTGCACTTAGTGAGTTGGGAGGGAGGGAGGAAGAGAGAGAGAGAAAGAGAAAAAGAGAGAATATGAGAATATAAGCCCCCGGACCCACAGGCTGTTAAGTTGTTTATATGATTGCTTGTTCCACTATAGTCCCATTGGGACCTATAACACATACTCTTATCACAGCTTATTGGGGTTAGGGGCTCAGCTCAGTGTACAACCCTGCTATAGGGCAAAGAAAAGTGGTCCATGTGGACATAGAAACTAAAACACTAATTTTTTCAGCACTTCATTCTGAGGCAAATAGACTAAGGATTAAAAAACAAAACAAGTCATTATGAAATCCATAGTGTTAACAACAGGTTCTCCTAAAAAATTAAAAACCATGATTTACCAGGAGAAACGCATTTGTAAAGTTTACTGCTCCAGAACACTTGTCTCCCCTCCCCTACTCTTTGTCTGTCTCTCTATTTGTATCTCTCTCTCCCCCAGTCTCTTCCCCTTCATTTCCCTTGTTGTCCTTACTGAACATAATATTTTTCTAAGCTTCCTTTGACTTTACATATTTGTGGGGGATTGATGACAAAATGAGAAATAATGTAGTAAATATTCATATTAATCAGAAAATAGTCACCCAGGGCAACATTTTTCATTTTAAGCAACAACTAGAAGAGGACAGGTGGCCTTTTTCAATGCCCACAGTTGATTAATGAAATGTGAGATTGATTGTGAAATGCTTGGAGGGCCCACCAGACGGTCTCCCCTCAACTTCTCAGGGAGGGCAACAAAATGTTTTCTTTATCTCACAAAATAAAGTGATTATTTTTTAACTAAGAACTGATTCTTTCTCCTTTCTCTCTCTGTTTATTCAACCCAGAAGAAAGGCTATTCCCCAATGTAATAGAGTCATATCACCTTACATTTACATAGCACTTTATGTTTTATGAAGTATTTTAAGGTGAACTGTCTCACCTTACCTAGCCACCCTCTAAGGCTAGGTGGGCAGAGGCCTTATTCTCTTTCATTTCATGGGTGGGACAACAGAGAGAAAATGAATTGACTAATATTTCACAGTTTGTTAGTACTAGGATTAAAACTTGCTATTTTATTCCAACATCTGTTCATTGATCTACTATTTGCTTAGGAAGAATTATCTAAACTGAAGAAAGAACTTTTGTCATTTGCTATAAATAAAAATTGAATATCATTTAAATAAAAAATATTGGACCTGCATTTTTATACAATTTATAAGTATGTTCTTTATAGGTTACTAAAATAGGAGCAATGATTGTTATTGAGAGATGAAAATTTTTTTTTTACTGGAAATTGTAGTATGCAAATAAGAAATCAGAAAAATACAATTCAATGAATATAACTGTGAGGTTACTTACCAAGTTTGCTCTAGTTTTCTTGGTTTTAGTAAGATTTAATGGGTATTCTTGTAATGTTGCTCTATTTTCTACTGATTTCATAGATTTGGAAGTTAAAGCTACTTTAAGAATTCTATTCTGTGGTTCATCTGTTCATTTCCAGTTAGCTATCACTGCGTAACAAACTATTCCAAAAATTGAGTGGCTTAAAACAACCATTTACATAATATATAATTTTGTAGGTTGGCAATTTGAGTGGATTCAGCCGTGGATTTCTTTTGTTCTCATCTGGGTTCACTGAATCAGCAGCTAATGTGGATGAGTAATGGCTGATCCATACTGGTCTTAGTTTCACCTGGTCTCTTATCCTCCAGCAGCCAGTCAGAGATTGTTCACATGTTTGTGGAGGCTGTGGAGGGTTGGGAGGAGGCATGCAAAGTCTGTAGAGTCCTAGACTCACAATTGGCACATCTCTATCTTACTGTATTCTTAGAGCCAAAGCAAGTCCCATCATCAAACCAGATTCAAGGGGTGGAAAATAGACTCCCCCTCTCATTGAGAAGAGCATCATAGGTATAGTAAAAATAGAGGGAAGAAAGACTGTGCCCATTTTTTGTAATTTATCATATTACCTATTTGCTTATGTTTGGTTTTCAGCAGATTATTATTTGATATTGATGAGGTCATTGGTGCAGCTATTTCAAATCTCTTCAAGGAGTTCACTGGTATTCTATATAGGAAATAATTTTTAATTAAATAGAAGGCTGTTGAAACTTTTTGATAGCTAAAATAATTGCATTTTACATTAGAGCTATTTTAGAATTTTGGAACATAATATAGAATGAAATTGTTAATTTCAAGTAACAAAAGTTCAAGCAGCATACTGACGATTAATCTCTCTACGTAGAGTCATCATAGTTACTTATGGTTCTAATTCACCTGAATCGCAAAAATATTCCTCAGGAGATCACTTTTCATGTGTGTGTTGCAAACGGATGGATATTCCAGTAGATCCTGTCTACTCTTACCATCTCATTTATTTCCTTAAAATCTTCTTTCAACTGGAATTTTGGAGATTTTACATGTAGCTATAGAGAGAAAGTACAAGTCCATATTTATGCTTGTGTATGTTAGACTAAAGAACAGGGCACGTGGCACACGTGTTTAATGTTTCATTTTTGTTCTTAATATTTCTCAAACACTTTCTCTCATGTGCAAGTTATGAAAACTTCGAAATATAAATATTTTAAAGGTTGGCAGTGTTGACTGAAAAAAAATACACATGAGTTGTGAGTTAAGTTTTATTTGGGGCAAAATGAGGACTATAGCCTGGAAGCCTCTCAGAAGGCCCTGGGGAACTGCTCTGAAGTGGTAGCGGGGAAGATCAGTGTTACATATGATTTTAGTGAAGGGGGTGGTACGTGCAGTCAAGCACACATATTGGCAGAGGCTTGCTGCGAGTCATGAGGAGCAGATGTCACCGTTAATGATTTCAGTGCTTTTCTAAATATGAGAAGATGCAGGAATTTGGGCTCATAAATCTTCTCCTGAAAATATCTATCTTGAAGGCCTGTTCTGCCAGTTTTTTCCAGAGCACAGAGTGTCTCATTCCTGATCTGTATACACCCTGAACTCCTTTCAGGGTGTGTTGAAGCTTGGCAACTGCAGCGGCTGTGACTTAATTCTCGTAAAGGCAGATGGCAAATGCCAATTTTCATTTGACAGCCTCATTATATTCTATATTTTTTATTGATTTGAATCCAGTTTAAATGTAATTATCAGCATCTATATTTACATCTCTATATTCTTCCAGAGAGTAGCCATCTCCTATTCTCCTAAGTAGCCTCTGGATCTAGCATAACACTTGACACATAGTACTGGTTCAATAAATGTTGAAGAAAAAAAATGGATGACTCTGCCAGCCATCAAGGCTACAACCAATCCATCTTTGCATCCACACTTCTCAGGTCTCAGCAAAATTCTTATTCCTGTTCTTATTCCTGTATGTCTTCCAAGCCCATGTCTCCTATTTTTGCTCTGATCACCTCCCCAAACCTCTGTTCTGCACTTCATCAGTACTTGGCCTTCAACCCATCTCTCTATTTATAGCCACTTAGCTTTCCATCATGCCTTCCTGTATGCTATTACTTTATTATATTGAGCAGCAAAACTTCATTATCTTCAGCTTTATTAGAAAGAAAACAAGTTACATAGGCAGTTTGTAAGCAGAGCAGAGTAAACCTCCAAAGTTCATTTCTCTGAGCATGCACGAGATCCTCTTTTGGGTGGCTGGAAATCAAACATGCTCCCTTGCTCTCTTAGGGCACAGTGTTTCTCCCAATCTAAGTGTGTTACAGAGCCCCTGGTATCCACTCCTAAAAATAAAAGGCTCTGTTTGAGAGAACTCTTTAAGCTTTAGTCTCTCACCAAGCTTTTAATTGTACTGAGGGCTGCAGTGCAGCTTCACACACAGAGGGAGGCTTTCCAAACCAGGACAAATGCAAACAAGGAGAGCATTAAAACAAAAAAGCAATTTAACCTACTTACAATTTCCTGTATTTCTCCCAGTGATTGCTAATTATTAGAAGATTTGTGTGTGTGGAGAAGCTGACTCTTACCAGCCTAGCTTTCTCCTGGTCTTCCATCCAGAAGTCAAGGCATAGTGTGGCGTTTCCATTGGGGCACTCATTCAGGTCAGAGATAATCCAAGGGCCCACATTCCATTGCCAGGGTTCTCTTGCCCACATAGGTAGGAAGCTGTGGCAGGGAAAACCCACATTCAAATCTAAATGCTTCAACTTGTGATAGTGGATAGGAAATGGGCAAAAGAATAGGAGAACACAGACTGAAAAATGTCCCACACTGGAAGGCTGTTTACTTACATTTCCCTCACTTGATTTTCTGCCTCTTTTCCTTCATGGTTTTTCATATTGTGGTTGGAGCTATCGTCTTTTTACCAAGGAGAAGGGCCTGGAATGTATAGTTTTTCTCAGGAAAAGGTTTGTTTTAGAGAAGGTGGTATGGTAGGAGGAAACAGGTAAATTTTAGAGACACTAGAAAGGCCTTCCTGCTTCTAGAATTATTCTCTCCTCCTCATTAATGGTGGAAAATGTTTGATTCCACAGTGGAAAATTTCCTGAAGTGGAAATATCAGAAAGAAACACAGTGATATAATAAATTCCTACTCTCTAGTGTAAATAATTGCTGACAGAGCCTCCCTTCAGAATAGATTTTAAAGACATGGAAGTGATTAATGACAGGGATAAGGGGATCAAGAGAAAGGACACTTTTTCCAGAAAAAAAGGGCTCCAAAAGTTAGCCAAATCACTGTGCTGAAAGTCAGTTGACCAGTGGCAATTTTCTTGGACCTGATTTAGGACATCATTTTCCTTACTCTACAAATTGGAGAATATTTTTTTTAATGTAATTTTTCATTTAGAAAAATGAAAATAAAAGGGAAGAGGTTTTTTTTCTCCTGAAACTATCACTAGTTTCCCATAATACTAATGGTTTGAATAAAAAGAAGTAAATTTCAAATGTAGTAAGAAATTCAGAATAATTTACAAAGAAGCATAGCCAAACATAATCACATACATTCTGATGAACAAATGAAAAGAATTCTGGAATTTTCTTCAGTAGAAAATGTTAGGAGGATAATACCTTCTCAGTTGATGAGGTCTTTTATGGGGAAAAAAAACACAAGGAGAAAAATCAAGTGATTTAAGATTTCTTTTCTATCTCAGTGCAATATAACTTGGAAACCTCTACCTCTCTGCTTTTATCATTATAAAAAAGGAATTAAAATTCTCCTTTCCATTGTTTCAAATTCTTTATCATGACTTTCGTCATATTTTACTTTTTTATTATGAAGCTTACTGTAATTACTTGCTATATGGCAGTTATACTTAGATTTTAGTGTGGAAAAGAAAACTCAGGAACTTATCTAAGAGATTCTGAGGCCCATGCCCAGACAGTTTAATTTTAAGACTTTCTGAAATAGTCCAGAAATCTGCATTTCATTAATTATCCAAGTAATTCTCCTGTAAGTGGTCAATAGGATCCACTTTGAAAGACTGATGGCCTCACTGATTTTTCTCAACTGCTTAGAACATCTTTCTTGATGATTATAGTTCCAAGGGAAGACTCCTAGGTCCTTGAGAAAGACATTCCTGGGTTGTACATGATTTATATCTCAAAAGGAATGAAGAAGGAATTTACAGTTGCAGGTTTCTCTAAGAAAAGGGAAGTCAAGTCAGGGGCCTATAGTCAGGAAGACACCTGTCAAAAGTTTAGTCAAGCTGGTGAGATTAGTAAGGCTGGCTCTCTAGGTCACTCCTGCTTCCCTTCTTGCCTCTGCTCTCTGCCTCTTTGCCTTGACAAGGAGCCAATCTGCTCACTTGGCCGGGACTCTTAGGTTCCTCTCCATTTTTAAGTCTCAACCTTCAGAGTTGTGACCTGGCATTTCCACTGTGATTCCACAGCTCCCATTAATTCTCCTTAGCAAGAAAATCTCCAAAAGTGGAATTTGCCTACCCAAATGTGACGAAGAATAATCACTGTTAATGATGAGTCCTTTACCAGCAGATCTTTAACCTCCATACAGTTGAGTAAATTAAACTTGGAGAGTTTCTACTGAAGAAAATTTGAAAGCTAATGTATTATATGCTGCCTAAAACTGCTGATTCTGTGACAATAGCAGATAGTCATTCTCTGCTGGCACGATTCAGTGTCTTCAGGAAGATACAGACCATGCTCTTTATATAATCACCATAATGACTAGAATAAATGGAAGATATTTTAATGATGACAGATGTAATTTTCTTTCAGCTCCTTCAAAGATAAAAAATTTTGAGATTATTGCAAAATAAAATATAAATAGTTACGTAACAGTCTCGGTAGGGTGGCAGGTTGGAGGCAGCATGTTCAAATGCCAATTGGATGCTGAAAGAATAAAACAAAACAATAAAATTATTATAAACCATCTACGCAAACATGACCGTCAAGGAAACCTAAGCCAAGAACAGTCCAGGTTTTCAAAATATCTTAGTGCTTTTCTCCTTTCACTGGAGGTTTCTTTCTTGCAGAAAGGTAATAAAATGATTATAATTTGAGATTGAGATGAATTATCAATTCATCAGAGGGTATGTTTAATGTGATATACTTGCACTAATGGTATGTGCTTTCTAATTAGGGAGCTATTCTCAAGGCAGGAAAAAATTCATTTTCCCAATAAAAATATTTTACACCCAAGATATGGTTTCTTAAAAAACTTAATGAGCTTTGAGGCTGACATTACAGCAATTAAAATATGAGTGAAAGAATAAGCCTGTCTTGTTGAGCAATTTGGATGATTGGAGATATTTCCTTTATCATACAGAACATAGGTCACATTTTATACTATTTGCAAGAATCTGCAATTTACCTCAAGGGAAAAGAAAGCTAATTTTCATAAAGTGACAATGGGGCTCTCTAGCTTTGGCTCTTAAACAAATATTGTATTCACTCAGGAAGTGAATATTTCTTGCAGTGGGTTAATAGAGGTTTTGCAGAAGTCTGGTGAATTTCAAGGAGGCAAATTTTACAATTTACAGTGCAAGTGATTTTAACTATTTAGTGATTAATGGGGCAGAACTGACCTTTTTCAAAAATTGGGCAATAGCATTCTAGAATCAGTAAGCTTTTCTCGGTGGATGCTTTCACCTGAGTTTGAGAGAAACTAGGTAAGCTCACTGACTTTTCCATATGTTAATCCAATAAACACTTATGAAACACTACACTGTAAAGAGCATCTGATTAGACATAGGTACACATAGATGGATACCAGGCTAAAGAATTTGGATTTTATCTTAAAACGAAGCTCTTGATTACCCCAACTCTATTACTTGCTTCCTACTCAGTTGTCTACATCTCAATAAATGTCACATTTATCCACCTGGTTACTCAAGTCCAAAACTACAGAATTGTCCTTAATCCATAATTGTCCTTCATTCCTCTCTAGGCCTGACACTTCTATAGTCAATCTACTAGCAAGATCTATTGATAATGCCCTCAAAAGGTACCCTGATTCTGCCCAGTTCTCTCCAGTTCCACAGTCACCAGCCTAATCCAAACCACCCTCATTTCTAACCCAAATTATACTAATAATTTATTTACGAATCTCCCTGTTTATATTCTTGTCCTTTCTCTTATAATCCATTTTCCACCCAACAGTCACAGGAATAGTTTTAAAGACATAAAGCAAACCATATTACTACCCTGCTAAATGCTTTCTAAAATTTCTCCTTTGCATTTAGAATAAAAGAGAAAAACAAACACCATATGCTAACACATATATATGGAATCTAAAAAAAAAAAAAATGTTCTGATGAACCTAGGGGCAGGACAGGAATAAAGACACAGACATAGAGAATGGACTTTAGGACATGGGATGGGGAAGGGTAAGCTGGGACGAAGTGAGAGAGTGACATGGACATATATACACTACCAAATGTAAAACAGATAGCTAGTGGGAAGCAGCAGCATAGCACAGGGAGATCCGCTCAGTACTTTGTGACCACCTAGGGGGTGGGATAGGGAGGACAGGAGGGAGACGCAAGAGGCAGGAGATATGGGAACATATGTATATGTATAACTGATTCACTTTGTTATAAAGCAGAAACTAACACACCATTGTAAAGCAATAATACTCCAATAAAGATATTAAAAAAATCTAATCATTTTATCATAATACTCCAATAAAGATATTAAAAAAATCTAATCATTTTATCACGGTCTGCATTATCCCACACGATTTGATCCCTGTCCACTTTCCCAATCTTATATTTTACCATTCTTTTTTCATTTCTCACTTTCCCTGGTTCATAGTGACCTTCTTTGAATTTCTGAAACAGGCTAAGTATATTCCTCCTTCAGAACTTCTGCCTGGACAACCCTGTAGCCTAATCCATGACAGAATGTCCCTTTCCCATTATTCAAGTCTTTGAGCAAATGTTCCCTTTATAAATAGTTATTCCCTAATGATCTCATGTTCTTAAATTTCCTACCCCGTAGTTACATATATAAACTTCAAGACACATTCCATCACTGTTTCCCCCCTCTCAGAGCATGAGTCACTACCTCTAATAATCTTGTTTGCTTGTTTTCTTGTTTGACTTTTGTCCCCCATTAAATTGTAGGATCCAGAGGTCAGGGTGCTAATCTGTCTTGTTCACAAATATTCCAAGTGCTTAAAATACCACCTGGCACATATGTAAAAAATTAAAACAGAAACCTCAATTAAATAGAGTCAGGAGACCCAAGGGGGAGGTCTCACACCCTGCCATGATGGCAGAACTCTAAAGAGAAGACTCCTCTTCTTTCCTGTCAAGGATAGGGGCTTTTTGCAATCTTCCCTTTTAATCGACTTGGAGGAAACACTTCTCCAGTTTGGGGATGAATCTCTTCCAGTCCAAATTGACAGTGCAGCCACACTCTCTCTGCTCAACCTCACTGCTACTAAACAGCCACTGCCTTGGAATACTAAAACCGTTCAAATAGTGGGGATCTTTAATGAACCTCGAGAGGTTCCTGTCTCTGAACATATCCCCTTTTGCTTAGGCCCTTTGAGAGATACACATCATTTTCTCCTTAGTTCCTTCAATCTTATCCATTCATTAGGCCAAGACTTCTCAGAGAATTATCATGCCAGAATTTCTTTCTCCCAAAGCGGGGAAATAATTTTAGAAATTGAAAATAGGTAGCAAAGTAACCTACCAGATGAATTAAATGACCCTTTGATATTTTTTGTTTGTTTTATCTCTGACAGTACTAGAGCTGTCTGGAAACACTGATCATTTGTCTCTAATGAATCAGCTACCACTTTCCTTACGGGCAAAATATGCACCTGATGTTGGCAAAATTCACAGTGCACCTCCCATCAAAATTCAAATAGGCCTTTTAAAACCTCTTCCCAGAATAAACCAATACCTTATAAATAAAGAAGCCCTTCCAGGCATAACGCTCATGATAGAAGATTACAAGTCTCAAGGCCTCATTATCCCTTGTACTAGTCTCTGTAAAACTTCCATTTTACCAGTGAGAAAACCTAAAAGTCGAGGGTGGAAATTTGTCCAGGAACTCTGAGCAATAAATAATGCTGTTAGCCGTGGACACCTTATTGTTCCTAATCATCATACCATAGTAACTTCCATTCCCACTGAAAGTAAATTCTTTAGTGTAACTGATTCATGCAAGGTATTCCCTAGTATGCCAGCTGATGAAGTTAGCCAATATCATTTTATCTTCACTTGGGGAAAAAAAAAATTCACCTGGACAGTAATGCCCCAGGGTTATACAGAGAGCCCTTTTTATTGCTCTCAAATCCTGAAGGCTATTCTAGATCACATAAAGCTCCCTAGAGATTACAGTTTGTTGCAATATATGGATGATTTGCTTCTTTTCCCTCCTTCTCAAGCCTCCTCACTGGAAGACAGCATCCACTTGCTAAAGATTTAGCCTTAAAGGGACATAAGGTCGCCAAAGAAAAACTGCAGTTTGCCCAAACCGTGGTTTGATATTTATGGCATCTGATATCAGAACCAGTGCTACACCTAGATCCAGAAATAATTCATTGTGTCCTGAGTTTCCCAAAACTAAGTGCCAACTGCAAGGTTTTCTCAGGCCAGTTGATAATTTTGAAGTCCATTTTCAGCAATAATCTCTTATTTCCACCCTCTATACGTTTTACTCAACAGTAACAAACTTGACCCAATTTTATGGGAAGAACAGGACAACATAGCCTTCAAGGCCTTAAAGGAAAGTTTGATGATCCCCCTCCTCCTTTCCCCCTACCCCCCCACCACATCCTTGAGCATCCCAATTAGTAGATTCCCTTTTTCCTTTCTGTATTTGAAAAGGAAGGGAATGCCTTTGGGTCACTCACCCAAAACACAAGGCCTACCATCAATCCATAGGGTATTGTAAGCCAGCAGCTAGACCCTGGGGCATGGGGATATCCCCCTTGCTTTAGAGTCATTATGGCCACTGCCTTTTCGGGTAAGGCCACCAAGAAAATTGTTGTGGTATACACTTTAACCACATTTGTACTTCATGCAGTAGAAGCTCTCCTGAGTTCTCATCACACTCAACATTTCTAGGTAGCCCCCTCACCTACTATAAAGTCTTTTTGTTAACTGCCCCTTACATAATTCTTTTACATTATGTAATAACCTTAACCCTGCTACTCTTCTCCCCTGTCGCCAACAAAGTATGTCAGGACTGCTTAATACTGACAGGTCACCTCCTGACTCCTCATAATGACCTACAGGAAATTCCATTGGGTAATGTTGACTTATTGTTCACTGATGGTTCTTATTATAAGGTGACAGTAACAAATATTGTGCTGACTATGCTATTACAATTCCTTTTGATTATGTTGAGGCAGTATCTTTACCTAGGGCTACTTCAGCTCAATAGGCTGAATGATATCCTCTTACATGGGCTTGTACTTTAGCCAAGGACAAAACTGTCAATATTTATATTAATAGTAGATATGCTATATGTGCATTAAACCACTGGTCTACTGACAGAATGATAGCATTCATGAATCAATATAGGTGGGAAAATATTAACAAGGCCACAAACAGTGCCTACATCACTTGATCCACTTATCCAAAGTACAACCCAGGGAAGCCTGTTCGTACTGCTCCCAGACGTTATAAACTGCCTAATGGACTATTTGAGGTCTGGAAAATGGATTTCATGCAAATTCCTCTTTCTCATGGTGATGGGCTGCACCCCAAAAACCTGCAAGCCCTGTACTTGCCCAGCCTCAAACCCAAGAAAGAGCCCGGTGTCAGCGACAGAAACATCAGTGATTGAATGGATAGGGGGATCTTACCTGTCTGAAGCAAGGTCCTGGAGTGACACCCCACACCATGTGTGGCAGACAGCAAGCAGGACATGGCAGCAGTCTTCGCTCTGGGGGGAGGGAAGCACAGGGGAGAGGAAGGTTACCAGTTATAGGGGGAATTAACATCAGGTTAGCTCATTGGTTGTCTGGGAAACCAGCAGAGAAGCATGCCCCTCACTGCCCTTTTGCTAAGCTATCATGGTAGAGATGTTCTGATCTAAAGATTCACTCACTCACTACCTGGGGTTAAGGGTAAGTATGTAGGCATTTACTGATGAGTTTCTCTGATTAAGAGGGAAGGTCAGTCATGTGAGTAGGGTGTAGGTGAAGAAGGGACTGGTCAAGCAGGGGATGTACAGAGAGCAAGAGAACAGCCGTCTTGGGTGGCCTGATCATACATATGGATATAAACGTTTTAGTCATGGTCTGTATGTTTTCACATTGGACTAAACCTTCCCTTGCAGGCAGACTACTGCCTCTTTTGTGGCTCAAGTCCTTTGGACACAGATTATCTTTACCTGGGAAACTCCTCTTGAACTTCATAGTAATGGAGGAACACATTTTTACTGGCCAGGTGCTTCAACAAGTCTCCACTGTTTGGCTGGTTTTACAACACGTTCATTGTACTTACTACCCTTGATCCTCTGGGTTAGCTGAGCACACTAATAGCATTACTAAGACTCAAATGGCAAAATTTGTGGAGGCCCTCTAAATACCTTGGCCAAAAGCATTGCCATTTGTCTTTCTAAATCTCAGATCCACCCCTTTTGGAACTCAAACCTCTTGCACTTTGAGATAGTCACAGGATCCCCAATGCCTTGTATCCTGCTTCTTTTGACTCACAAGTGATAAAAGGAGATTGCAAAGGCCTAACTGCTTCTATTAAAAATAACCATGTTTTACGGTTTGAAAGCATACACGCACCCCAATGTTCGCTGCAATGCTATTTACAATAGCCAAGACCTGGAAGCAACCTAAATGTCCATCAACAGATGAATGGATAAAGAAGATGTGGCACAGATATACAATGGAATATTACTCAGCTAGTAAAAAGAAGAAAATAATACCATTTACAGCAACATGGATGGACCCAGAGATTATCATACTAAGGGAAGTAAGACAGACAAAGACAAATATCACATGATATCGCTTATATGCAGAATCTAAAAAAAAAGGATACATATGAATTATTTACAAAACAAAAAACAGACTCACAGACTTAGACAACAAACTTATGGTTACTTAGGGGAAGGGTGGGAGGGAAGGATAGATTGGGAATTTGGGATTGACATGTACACACTGCTATATTTAAAACAGATAACCAACAAGGACCTACTGTATAGCACAGGGAACTCTGCTCAATACTATATAATAACCTAAATGGGAAAAGAATTTGAAAAAGAATAGATACATGTATATGTATAACTGGATCACTTTGCTGTACACCTGAAACTAACACAACATTGTTAATCAACTATATTCCAATATAAAATTAAAAAAAAACAAACATGTTTTGGTGGAGCAGTCTTTTCACAGTGTGCCCTCAGGAGACCCATCTGTTATCATCTATTGGAAAAGACGTCTCTAGAACTCTATTCAACCTAACTGGAAAGGCCCCTATCAAGTACTGCTAAGCAACCCTTGTGTCATCAAACTCCAAGGAATAAACTCTGTATTCACGTGACACACCTAAAGAAGCTGCCGAAACCTGACTAGAACTGCACATCATCTGGTGACCTGAAGTAAAGTTTTTCAAGAATTAAAGCAGACAACATCTGATGAGACAGTTTTCCCAAGATATCCAGACTAAGCCTGTTGGAAGTTTGTTGCCAAATGTTTGATAATGATGTAATGCTTCAGACAAACTCTGATGTCTATAATCTGATAACATTGGACTTTAGATTTTAAAAATGTATAATATCTGAGAGTTGTCCTTCCTACCTCTCCTTGTTACTCAAATGTGATCTTAATAGGTTTCCAATCTGTGCACTTTCCTTACTACATGAGACACTACATCCAAGAAAGGCCCTTCCTTACAATGAGTGACAAAAAGCCTCTGAAACTAGAAAACCTGACTCTTGATCAGTGATGCTTTCAGAGAAAGATCTGGATCAAGACAGGGAAATGTTAAAAATTAATAAATAGAAACTTGACTTAAATAGAGCTGGGAGACAAGGAGGATCTCTCGCACTGTGATGATAGCAGAGCCTCACGTAAAGAAGAAAGACTCCTCTGCTTTCCTGGCAAGGACTTGGTCAATTAAAAGCCATGGACTCTTTGTGTCCTAGAGCCCTCCTGACTTCTCCCCTCTGTAAACACTTTCTCCTTCCCTTGCCATGTGGGGACTTGCACATTGTTTGACAGAGTTGCAGACCCTGGCTTGCAATTCTCTGCTGATCCTGAATAAATTCATCTTCGCTGAGAAACATCTAACGTCTATTTCAGGTCAACACATAGTAGGCATTTGATATGAATTTGTCCTAATAAGAAATAGAAAGCCAAAAGTAATTATTCAGAAGCAAAGTATCACGTTAACATCAGTCTAACAGCTTAACTCCCTAAAGACCTGATGTTGGGAGGCAATAGAGTGGTTAAGAACCTCAGACTTTGGAGCCAGAAAAGTCTGTGTTTGGGTTCTAGTTCTGACACATTCTAGCCATTGACCTTGTAACAAGTTGTTAAACCTTCCTGACTTAATTTCCTCATTTTTAAGATGAAGATGAAAATACCATTTCATTGGATTACTGAGAATTAAAAGAACTAGTAGTATATAAAGTGTTTAGCACAAAGTCTCACATTAAGGACTTGGAAATTATTCTTATATTGTTATTCCACTTTTTAAATGTTTCCAACATTCTTTCCTATGTAACCTGTCACTAAGCAAGGTTAAAAGCAATCCACAAGAGTTCATTGCATACTTATTGTTGGAATAATGGTGAAAAATGGGGTAATAGTAGAGGAGAAGTAGGAGGAAGGATTTGGAAAAGGCTTAATGAGAATTCTGTTTCAGAAATCACTGCCAGCTCCTTAAAAGAGCCTTTCAAGAGCAGTAGATCTAATCTTTACTTAAAGGTGCTTCTGGCAAACCTTCTGAAAGAGATTGTGGGTCCCCTCAATCTCCTCCCTACATTGAGAAAATCATTGTGCCATCAATTCTGTCTTCACATGTTGACAGCTTACTCTATGGGGCTGTTAATGGAGTAACAAAGGCAGGGACAGGGAGAGGTAAAGGACAGGCATTTTTTATGGTAAGACCAAAACTAATCGCTCCCCAGAGCAAACAGGGGCCCATGTGGAAATGCAATCAATTGAGAAAATCCTCAGCAAAATATTTTTTTTTAAAGGCAGAAAAAGACCACCAAATATTTTGGTTTTTCTATTGGAAGCAGTTTCGATTTGCAACCTGATAGGAGGTAGGATAGAATCATAACTAGGAGTTAATGATACAAAAGACAGCTTTAATGGTGGTAAATGGTTCAGTTGGTGACTTCTTACTACCAAGTCACCAACACCATTCCTCCAGATAGGGGATCTCTAACCTGACAGTGATGGAGGACAAGAGCACTCAAAGCTTAGCTTCCTTAGTGCTGGTTGCCATGACGACAACCTCATAGAACCTTTCATTCCACAACTAGGCAAAGTCTGCAGCTTTTGAATCAAAATTAGCTTATTTCATTTTCATTTGAGTCAGATCTAACCAAATTCTTACATGCCTTGTCTGAAACAATTGTTTTGGTCTTCATATAACATGATTTTTTTAATGAAATAAAAACAACTGCTCCCCCCACCCTGCTTCACCTCCCAGAGTTTGTTATAGTGCTAGATCCCAGAGACTGAGGAAATACATCATTGAATGACCTGTAAAATCTGAATTGTTCAAAAATCAGCAACAATTTTAGACCAACCTAGATATAGGTTACTGTATATGTACAAATTTTGTACAGATTAATGAAAAAATACAGGTTTCACTTTTATATTTAAATTGAAAAATGACAACTAAATATTTTTTTCCTAGAAGAAAAGAAAATGTGATCAAAGAAAGACTTCTTAATATCAATTACTTTTGCCTCTATGTGGGCATGCAAGACACTAACCAGAATAGAAAAATAATTTTTAATTATCCACGAAAGTACAAATAAGCATATAAATCCAGCATTGTTAGCCCTCAGGCTTCACCCAGTACTACTGCTGCCCCACCAGGTTAAAGTGCCATAACTTTGTTAATCTCATGAGCAAGTAAAATTAATAAGTGACAAAGGTATTCTTAAACTACTGTTCCCAGTACAGCAGGAAGAGGGACTATACTGAATTATTTTAAAGCTAAAAAAATATATATGCATTTATTTATTCACTGGCATATTTAACACTTGTTATTTTTTTAAATTAATTAATTAATTTATTTGTCTGCGTTGGGTCCCCGTTGCTGCGTGCAGGCTTTCTCTAGTTGTGGCAAGCGGGGGCCACTCGTTGCAGCACGCGGACCTCTCATTGCAGTGGCCTCTCCCATTGTAGAGCACCAGCTCTAGGTGAACGGGCTCAGTAGTTGTGGCTCATGGGCTCTAGAGCACAGGCTCAGTAGTTGTGGCACACGGGCCTACTTGCTCCGCGGCATGTGGGATCCTCCCAGACCAGGGCTCGAACCCATGTCCCCTGCACTGGCAGGCAGATTCCCAACCACTGTGCCACCAGGGAAGCCCAACACTTGTTATTGATACTAACCATGTGCTGGGCACTGAGCTGAGTCCTGAGTGTATGAAGATACAGTTCTTTTCCTAAAGGAGCATGCTGTCTAATATAAAGCTAGACCAGTAAACAAAGGACTACATATGATAATGCTAATATGAGGCTTTGAGAAGGAAGATACAGTGACAGCCTGACATACATGCACTTTCCACCCAGGGCTTTGCACAGGGAGTGTTCAGACTGATGCCTGAATGGAGAGTAGAAGTTTAACCAATGTTTGACCAGTAGACAATCAGTAGAGGGCTATTTCAGAGTGAGAAGCATGTGCACAGCCAAGAGGTGTGAAGGAACAAAATGAAGTCACTTCTAGGGGCACCAAGAGATATGAGAGGAAACACAGCTGGAGAAGTGGACAAGATGCCAGGTCACAAAGGGCCTTGTATGCACACAAATATGAATGCTATGGACTAGGCAATGGAGAAATATTGGAAAGTTTAAGAAGTGGAGTAATATGATCTAATTTGCGTTTTAGAATCATAATTCTTGGTGTCAATGGTAAGACATCATGGTGGATAAAGTGGAGAAGGAGAAGGTTAGAGCAAAGGAGACCCTCTGAAGTGTTATTACAATAGTCTGTGTGACAGGTGACAAGAACCAACTCAGATGGAGATGGAGAGGAGGGAATAAATGCAAGAAATAGTCAAGAAAAGTGACTGATAGGATTTAGACTAAAAAGTTTCAAGGAGCAAAAGAAAAGGAAATTATAGGCTACACCTAAGCTATTGAATTTTAGTGTTTCGGTAAATGATGGTACCACTAGCTGTGCATTAGAGGTACAGTTAGGAACACATTTTGGACAACCTGAACTTGAGATGTCAGGGAAACAAAGATACACTGGAGATCTAATGGATCTCAGTAGAAAGTGTGATTCAGAGACACAGACGTAGGTAGTATCAAATGTACCTAATACTGAACTCCAGAAAGAACAACCAGAAAGATTATACAGGGAAAGAAACAAGGGCTAAGACAGAAATGTGGGATCCATAGATATTAAATCAGAAGAGAAGGAGGATTCAGCAAAGGTTAGAAAAAGGATTTAAGAGAAAAAAGTAAGTTTAGGTAGTGTGAAAGAAAGCCATGGAAGCAGTTGGAACTCACACTGAGGATATCTCAGAGCTGATATGCCACAATGGGTAATTGTGACCTGCACATGTCCTCACAGTGTTCCCATACTAAACACACTGCAAAGTAACATTTCATTTACCATCTGAAGAAGCAAACATAGTTTATGGCTCAGTCTCCCACCATGGGTCTGAAATCTTTGCACAAAAATAGTAACTCCAAGCTTTTCAACTGCTGAGCCAGTGTACTTATTTAGGTCTGGCAGTAGGCTAGAATTGTGGGCATCTGCATTCTAGTCTTATTTATGATATAAAAAGCTTTATACTAACACATAACTTCTCTGTTACCTGCATTCTCTGTGGATTTCTTTCCATTCTTTAGACACCCTAGAAAATGGACAGTTGATAAGTCAAGAAGGGTTATTAGGATTTTCCTGGTAGTAACTCTAGTTTAAAGGTCTTAGAAATTTTATGATAATATAATTGAAACAGAGATAGTATGGGACATATTTATTCACTGATAATTTGGCATGCTGCTCCTCCATGCTAACTATTCCTTTTCCCATAGAAATAATTTAGACAGACTAATAAGTAATAAAAATAATGAGGAAGAAAAAAGTAGTTGTCTCAAAACTGAAGCACTGTCATTCAAGTCCTCAATTAAATATAATTAAATGCCTTTTGTTCAGGCATTTGACCATCTACCCTCTATTACCTTTTCCCTTTTCACTACATTTATTTCTCATCACTTTCTACCTAAATCTCTCCACTCATGAAAAGTTAACCTGTTAATATTCCTCTCCTACCAAACCTTATCTTCTTTGTATACATTCTTTGGGTAGATGATCTCTTTTGTGTGGAATATCTACCCAATGGGTCAGTCAACTTTCCAATAGGAAGTCAAAAACATAAAGTTGACCAGATGTAACAGACAGGATGCACCAGGTTATGCTGAAGTAACAAATAACCCCAACATTTCAGTGGCTTACAACAGCAAAGGTATATTTCTCACCCAGACTACATTTCCATTGTGGTTTGGCTGGGGGCCTGCTCCATGAACGTTTCACTCTGGATCCATGTGAGCAGTGTCTATGTGGTATTTTCTCAGTTATGGTAGCAAATAAAAAGAAAATCTTGCAAAGAACAAAGTGGTTCTTAAAATTCTTGCCTGAAAGATAAATTTTTTAGCCACAGAAAATTACACAGTCCAAATTGACTTCATTGTGGCAGGAAAGTGTATTTCACCAAGGGAGTGAAGTGTTGATAATAAAAAGTAATTAAACTTAGCACACATCTTTTCTTGCTCTTCTTTTAGGGTTTTGTTTTCTTTTGTTTAACTTATCCTACTTGCTCTTTCAAGTACGCTAATCCTGATCTATTGTATTCTACCCTTACTATTGGATAAAAAAATATCTTGTCATATGCCTCTTTGTGAATTCTATTTGCTATTTTACAAATTACCAGGTCATGTGTTTTGTGCAATATTTTAATAAGTGTATGGATATGCTTTCCATAAAGATTTATAAATGGAGCTTGTATGTTAATTATATTTAGCCTTTGTCCTTCACAAGTTTTTATGAATTGTTGATTTCACTTAAAATTCATAAATAAAATTGTATTTAGTATTATTTTAGTCATGTATTTTTAAAATAATTTTTGTTTTATGTTGGAGTATAGTTGATTAATGTGTAAGTTTCAGGTGTACAGTAAAGTGATTCATTTACACATATACACGTATCTATTCTTTTTCAAATTTTTTCTCCATTTAGGTTATTACAGAGTATTGAACAGAGTTCCCTGTTCTATATATTAGGTCCTTGTTATTTATCTGTAAAATTTATATATAGCAATGTGTACATGTCAATCCTAAATTCCCAATCTATCCTTCCCCCAACTGACCCTTCCCCTCTGGTAACCAAAGTTTGTTCTCTAAGTCTGTGAATCTGCTTCTGTTTTGTAAATAAGTTCATTTCTTTCATATTTTTAAAATTCTGCATATAAGCAATATATGATATTTGTCTTTCTCCATCTGACTTACTTCACTTAGTATGATAATCTCCAGGTCCATCCATGTTGCTGCAAATGGCATTATTTCATTCTTTTAATGGCTGAGTAATATTTCATTGTATATATGTACCCTACCTTCTTTATCAAACATTCCTCTGTTGATGGACATTTAGGTCACTTTCATGTCTTGGCTATTGTAAACAGGGCTGCAATGAGCATTGGGGTGCATGTATCTTTTGAATTGTGGTCCTCTCTGGATATATGCCCAGGGATGGGATTCCTGGATCATGTGGTAGTTGTATTTTCAGTTTCTTAAGGAGCCTCCATACTGTTCTCTATAGTGGCTGTACCAATTTACATTCCCACCAAAAGTGTAGGAGGGTTCCCTTTTCTCCACACCCTCTCCGGCACTTGTAGACTTTTTGATGATGGCCATTCTGACTGGTGAGAGATGATAACTCATTGTAGTTTTGATTTGCATTTCTCTAATAATTAGCGAGCTTGAGCATCGTTTCATCTGCCTTTTGGCCAAATGTATGTCATCTTTAGAGAAATGTCTATTTAGTTCTTCTGTCCATTTTTTGATTGGGTTGATTGTTTTCATGTTTTTTTTCTTTTTCTTTTTGATATTCAGCCGCATGAGCTATTTGTAAATGCTGGAGATTAATCCCTTGTCAGTTACCTCATTTGCAAATATTTTCACCCATTCTGTGGGTTATCTTTCCTTTTTTTTTTTAATCCAACACTTTAAAAAAATTTATTTATTTATTTATATTTGGCTGCATTGGGTCTTCGTTGCTGTGCACGGGCTTTCTCTAGTTGGCAGCGATCAGGGGCTACTCTTTGTTGCAGTGCACAGGTTTCTCATTGTGGTGGCTTCTCTTGTTGTGGAGCACGGGCTCTAGATATATGGGCTTCAGTAGTAGTGGCATACGGGCTCTAGATATATGGGCTTCAGTAGTAGTGGCATACGGGCTCAGTAGTTGTGGCTCGCAGGCTCTAGAGCTCAGGCTCAGTAGTTGCAGCGCGTGGGCTTAGTTGCTCCACGGCATGTGGGGTCTTCCTGGACTAGGGCTTGAGCCCATGTCCCCTGCATTGGCAGGCAGATTCTTAACCACTGTGCCACCAGGGAAGTCTGGGTTCTCTTTTTGATTTGTTGTGGTTTCCTTTGTTGTGCAAGAGCTTTAGAGTAAAATTAGGTCCAGTTTGTATATTTTTATTTTTATTCCCACTAGTCTCAGAGATGGATCAAAAAAGATACTGCTGCTATTTATTGTAAAAGACTGTTCTGCCTATGTTTTCCTCTAAGAGTTTTATAGTATCCAGTCTTACATTTAGGTATTTAATCAATTTTTAATTTATTTTTCTGTATGGTGTTAATGAATGTTCTAACTTCATTCTTTTACACGTAGCTGTCCAGTTTTCCCAGCACCACTTACTGAAGAGACTGTCTTTTCTCCATTGTACAGTCTTACCTCCTTTGTCGTAGATTAATTGACCATAAGGGTGTGGGTTTATTTCTGGGGTTTCTATCCTGTTCCACAGGTCTATATTTCCATTTTTGTGCCAGTACCATACTATTTTGATGACTGTAGCTTTGAAGTATAGTCAGAAGTCAGGGAGCCTGATTCCTCCAGTTCTGTTTTTCTTTCTCAAGATTGCTTTGGTTATTTGGGGTCTTTTGTGTGTCCATACAAATTTTAAGATTTTTTTTGTTCTAGTTCTGGGAAAAATGCCATGGATAATTTGATAGGGATTGCAATGAATCTGTAGATTGCTTTGGGTACTATAGTCATTTTCACAATGTTGATTCTTCCAATCCAAGAACATGGTCTATCTTTCTATCTGTTTGTGTCATCTTCGATTTCTTTCATCAGCATCTTATAGTTTTCAGAGTACAGAACTTTTGCCTCCTTAGCAATTTTATAAATAAAATACCCTAGGTATTTTATTCTTTTTGATGCAATTGTAAATGGGATTGTTTCTTTAATTTCTCCTTCTGATCTTCTGTTGTTAGTGTATAGGAATGCAAGAGATTTCTGCGTATTAATTTTGTAACCTGCAACTTTACCAAATTCGTTGATGAGCTCTATAGCTTTCTGGTAGCATCTTTGGGATTTTCTACATATAGCAGCATGTGATCTGGAAAGAGTGACAGTTTTACTTCTTCTTTTCCAATTTGGATCCCCTTTATCTATATTCCCACTCTGATTGCTATGGCTAGGACTTCCAAATCTACGTTGAGTAAAAGTGGCGAGAGCGGACATTCTTCTCTGTTTCCTGATCTTAGAGGAAATGCTTTCAGATTTTCACCATTGATAATGATGTTAGCTCTACATTTGTCATATATCGCCTTTATTATGTGGGAATATGTTCCCTCTATGCCCACTTTCTGGAGAGTTTTTATCATAAATTGCTGTTGAGTTTTGTCAGAAGCTTTTTCTGCATCTGTTGAGATGATCATATGGTTTTTATTCTTCAATTTGTTGATGTGGTATATTACACTGATTAATTTGTGGATATTGAATAATCCTTGCATCCCTAGGATAAATCCCACTTGATCATGTTCTATGGTCCTTTTAATGTATTGTTGGATTCTGTTTGCTAGTATTTTTTTGAGGATTTTGCATCTATGTTCATCAGTGATATTGGTCTGTAATTTTCTTCTTTCGTGGTATCTTTGTCTGGTTTTGGCATTAGGGTGATGGTGGCCTCATAGAATGGGTTTGGGAGTGTTCCTTCCTCTGCAATTTTTTGGAATAGTTTCAGAAATGTAGGTGTTACCTCTTCTCTAAATGTTTGATAGAATTCGCCTGTGAAGCCATCTGGTCCTGGACTCTTGTTTGTTGGGAGTTTTTTAATCAGTTCCAAATTCAGTACTTGTGATTGGTCTGTTCATATTTTCTAGTTCTTCCTGGTTCTGTCTTGGAAAGTTGTACCTTTCTAAGAATTTGTCCATTTCTGTCAGGTTGGCATATAGTTGCTTATAGTAGTCTCTTATGATCCTTTGTATTTCTGTGATGTGTGTTGTAACTTCTTTTTCATTTCTAATTTCATTGATTTGAGTCCTCACCCTTTTTTTCTTGATGAGTCTGGCTAAAGAATTATAAATTTTGTTTATCTTGTCAAAGAACCAGCTTTTAGTTTCATTGATCTTTGCTATTGTGTTCTTCATCTCTATTTCATTTATTTCTGCTCTGATCGTTATGATTTCTTTCCTTCTACTAACTTTGGATTTTGTTGGTTCTTCTTTCTCTAATTGCTTTAGGTGTAAGGTTAGGTTGTTTATTTGAGATTTTTTTTGTTTCCTGAGGTAAGATTGTATTACTATAAACTTCCCTCTTAGAACTGCTTTTGCTACATCCCATAGGTTTTGGATTGTTGTCCTTTTGTTTTCATTTTCCTCTTGCTATTTTTTTATTTCCTCTATGATGTCTTCAGTGATCCATTGGTTGTTTAGTAACATATTGTTTATCATCCATGTCTTTGTGTTTCCTATGTTTTTTCTTCCTTGTAGTCAATTTCTAATCTCATAGTGTTGTGGTAGGAAAGGATGTTTGATATGATTTCAATTTTCTTAAGTTTATCAAGGCTCACTTCATGGCCCAGCACATGATCAAACCTGGAGAATGTTCCATGTGCACTTGAGAACAGTGTGCATTCTGCTGCTATTGGATGCAATGCTCTATAAAGATCAATTAAGCCCTTCTGGTCTAATATGTCATTTAAGGCCTGTGTTTCCTTATTGATCATCTGTCTGGATGATCTGTCCTTTGATGAAAGTGGGATGTTAAAATCCCCCACTATTATTGTGTTACTCTTGATTTCTCCTTTTATGGCTATTAATATTTGCCTTATATATTGAGGTGCTCATATGCTGGGTGCATATATATTTACAATTGTTATATCTTTTGAATTGATCCCTTGATCATTATGTAGTGTCCTACTTTGTCTCTTGTAACAGTCTTCATTTTAAAGTCTGTTTCATCTGATATGACTATTGATACTCCAGCTTTCTTTTGATATCCTTTTGCATGGAATACCTTTTTCCATCCCCTCACTTTCAGTCTGTATGTGTCCCTAGATCTGAAGTGGGTCTCTTGTAGACAGTATGTGTACAGGTCTTGTTTTTGTATCCATTCAACCAGTCTATGTCTTTTGGTTGAACTATTTAATTCACTTATGTTTAAGGTAGTTATTGACATGTATTTTCTTATTGCCATTTTGTTAATTGTTTTGGATTTGTTTTTGTAGGTATTTTTTCTTCCCTTCCTCTTTTGTTCTCTTGTGACTTGATGACTAACTTTAGTGTTGTGTTCGGATTTCTTTTTCTTTTTTTATGTATGTATCTATTGTAGATTTTTGGTTTCCTGTTACCATGAAGTTTTGCTGTAGCAGTCTATATATAAAGAAGATTGTTTTAAGTTGCTGGTCGTTTAATTTTGAATGCATTTCCAATATCCTGTGTTTGTGGTCTCCTTGTCTCACAGTTGTGGGTTTTGGTATCATATTTGTGTGTAGATGATTTCCTACCCTTACTGTATGTTTGATTTTACTGGTGAGCTTTTCCATTTGTAATTTACTTGTTTCTAGTTGTGGCCTTATCTTTTCCACCAAGAGAAGTTCCTTTAGCATTTGTTGCAAAGCTGGTCTGGTGGTGCTGAATTTTCTTAGCTCATGCTTGTCAGTAAAGCTTTTGGTTTCTCTGTCATATCTGAATGAGAGCCTTGCTGCATAGAGTATTCTCGGTTGTAGGTTCTTCCCTTTCATCACTTTAAATCTATCATGCCACTCCCTTCTGGTCTGCAGAATTACTGCTGAGAAATCAGCTGATTAACTTATGGGAATTCACTTGTATGTTACTTGTCTTTTTTTTCCCTTGTTGGTTTTAATATTTTTTGTCTTTAATTTTTGTCATTTTGATTACTATGTGTCTCAGCGTGTTCCTCCTTGGGATTATCCTGCCTGGGACTCTCTGCACTACCTGAACTTGGGTGATTGTTTCCTTTTCCATATCAGGGAAGTTTTCGTCTATTATCTCTTCACTTATTTTCTCAGGTCCTTTCTCTCTTCTCCTTCTGTGACCCCTATAAAGTAAATGTTGGTGCATTTAATATTGTCTCAGAAGTCTCTTAGACTTTCCTCATTTCATTCTTTTTCCTTTATACTGTTCTGTGGCAGTGATTTCCACCATTCTGTCTTGAATCTCACTTATCCATTCTTCTGCCTCACTTATTCTATTGATTCCTTCTAGTGTATTTTTCATTTCAGTTATTTGATTGTTCATTTCTGTTTACTTTGGTCTTCTAGGTCTTTGTTAAACATTTCTTGTATCTTGTTGATCTGTGCATCCATTCTTTTTCTGAGATCTTGGATCATCTTTACTATCATTACTCTGAATTGTTTTTCAGGTAGTTTGCCTACCTCCATTCACTTAGTTGTTCTTCTGGGGTTTTATCTTGTTCCTTTACCTGGAACATATTTTTCTGCTGTCTCATTTTGTCTAACTTTCTGTGATTGCAGTTTCTATTCCACAGGCTGCAGGGTTGTAGTTTTCCTTGTTTCTGCTGTCTGCCCCCTGTGGATGAGGCTATCTAACAGGCTTGTGCAGGCTTCCTGGTGAGAGGGATTGGTTCCTGCCCACTAGTGGGTGGAGCTGAGTCTTGTCCCTCTGGTGGGCAGGGCTGCACCATGTGGCATGTCTAGAGGGATGTGGGCTCAGGAAGACTTTTTAAGCAGCCCGTCTGCTGATGGGTGGGGCTATGTTCCTGCCCTGTTGGTTGCTTGGCCTGAGACATCCCAGTACTGGGGCCTGCAGGCTGTTGGGTGGGGCCAGGTCTTGGTAAGAAAATGGCAGCCTCCAGAAGGGCTCACCCCAATGAGTATTCCCCAGAACTACGGCCGCCAGTGTCTTTGTCTCCACAATGAGCCATAGCCACCCCCCCCTACCTCTGCAGGAGACCCTCCAATACTAACAGGGTGGTCTGACCAGTCTCTTATGAGATTGCTGCTTTTTTCCTTGAGTCCTGGTGCTTGAGACTTTGTGTGTCCCCTCTAAGAGCGGCATTTCTCTTACACCCAGTCCCGTGGAATTCCTGTGATCAACCTTCATTGGCCTTCAAAGCCAGATTCTCTGGGGGCTCTTCCTCCTGATGCCAGACCCCCCAGGCTGGGGAGACTTATGTGGGGTTCAGAACTTCCACTCCTCTGGGAGAACTTCTGTAATATAATTATTTTCCAGCTTGTGGGTCACCCAACTGGCAGGTGTGGGACTTGATTTTATTATGATTGCACTCTCCTTACATGTTGTTGTGGCCTCTTGTTTATCTTTGGATGCAAGGTATCTTTTTTTGGTAGGTTCTAGCATTTTTTTTTGATGGTTATTCAGCAGGTAGTTGTGATTTTGGTGTTTTCATAAGAAGTGGTAAGATCATATCCTCTACTCTGCCATTGTGTCTCCATCCACTAGTTATGTATTTTAAATGAGCCAAAGTAAGTCATTTTCTTAAGGTTTATATATTTGTTATTATGTTAGAAAGCCTTGTAACTCCAGACCACACAGTCTTCTACTTGTATTTTTCTTCTAGTAATTTTATGGCTTTACTTTTATATTCAGATCTTTAACTTACCATCTGAAATTTATGTTAACATATATTATGTAGTAGAGATCTAATTTTATTTTTTTTGCCAAATAGCAGCTCTTGTCTAATACTGTCAATCTCTATTTCCCCCACTAATTTGGCTCAAAGTCATTATACAGTAAATCTTGATACGTATACTTAAATGTGGCCATGACCTTTATTCTATTTTACTAATTGTCTATTCATTCCTGTACTAGCATTATAATGACTTTATAATGTATATTAATATTTGATAGGACAAGATTCCTTACCATTTAAAAAATGTTTATACCATATTCTCATTCATTCGAAATAAACATTTAGAATCAAATTTATCTACTTGAATTTTTATTTTGAATTATTTATATCTATAGATTAGAGAGAATGGAAATATTAAGCCTCATATTTCAAGATGCATCTTTCTAGTTATTAATTTTTTCATTCAAGTTCTTTATAGTTTTCTTTCTATCAGCTCTTTACATTTCTTTTTTTTTTAACATCTTTATTGGGGTATAATTGCTTTACAATGGTGTGTTAGTTTCTGCTTTATAACAAAGTGAATCAGTCATACATAAACATATGTTCACATATGTCTTCTCTCTTGCGTCTCCCTCCCTCCCACCCTCCCGATCCCACCCCTCCAGGCTGTCACAAAGCACCGAGCCAATATCCCTGTGCCATGTGGCTGCTTCCCACTAGCTATCTACCTTACTACGTTTGTTACTGTGTATATGTCCATGACTCTCTCTCGCCCTGTCACAGCTCACCCTTCCCCCTCCCCATAACCTCAAGTCCGTTCTCTAGGAGGTCTGCGTCTTTATTCCTGCCTTACCCCTAGGTTCTTCATGACATTTTTTTTTCTTAAATTCCATATATATGTGTTAGCATATGGTATTTGTCTTTTTCTTTCTGACTTACTTCACTCTGTATGACAGACTCTAGGTCTATCCACCTCATTACAAATAGCTCAATTTCATTTCTTTTTATGGCTGAGTAATATTCCATTGTATATATGTGCCACATCTTCTTTATCCATTCATCCGATGATTGGCACTTAGGTTGTTTCCATCTCTGGGCTATTGTAAATAGAGCTGCATGAACATTTTGGTACATGACTCTTTTTGAGTTTTGGTTTTCTCAGGGTATATGCCCAGTAGTGGGATTGCTGGGTCATATGGTAGTTCTATTTGTAGTTTTTTAAGGAACCTCCATACTGTTCTCCACAGTGGCTGAACCAATTCACATTCCCACCAGCAGTGCAAGAGTGTTCCCTTTTCTCCACACCCTCTCCAGCATTTATTGTTTCTAGATTTTTTGATGATGGCCATTCTGACTGGTGTGAGATGATATCTCATTGTAGCTTTGATTTGCATTTCTCTAATGATTAATGATGTTGAGCATTCTTTCATGTGTTTGTTGGCAGTCTGTATATCTTCTTTGCAGAAATGTCTATTTAGGTCTTCTGCCCATTTTTGGATTGGGTTGTTTGTTTTCTTGTTATTGAGCTGCATGAGCTGCTTGTAAATTTTGGAGATTAATCCTTTGTCGGTTGCTTCATTTGCAAATATTTTCTCCCATTCTGAGGGTTGTCTTTTGGTCTTGTTTATGGTTTCCTTTGCTGTGCAAAAGCTTTGAAGTTTCATTAGGTCCCATTTGTTTATTTTTGTTTTTATTTCCATTACTCTAGGAGGTGGGTCAGAAAGGATCTTGCTGTGATTTATGTCATAGAGTGTCCTGCCTATGTTTTCCTCTAAGAGTTTGATAGTGTCTGGCCTTACATTTAGGTCCTTAATCCATTTTGAGCTTATTTTTGTGTATGGTGTTAGGGAGTGATCTAGTCTCATACTTTTACATGTACCTGTCCAGTTTTCCCAGAACCACTTATTGAAGAGGCTGTCCTTTCTCCACTGTACATTCCTGCCACCTTTATCAAAGATAAGGTGTCCATATGTGCGTGGGTTTATCTCTGGGCTTTCTATCGTGTTCCATTGATCTATCTTTCTGTTTTTGTGCCAGTACCATACCGTCTTGATGACTGTAGCTTTGTAGTATAGTCTGAAGTCAGGGAGCCTGATTCCTCCAGTTCCTTTTTTCGTTCTCAAGATTGCTTTGGCTATTCGGGGTCTTTTGTGTTTCCATATAAATTGCAAAATTTTTTGTTCTAGTTCTGTGAAAAATGCCAGTGGTAGTTTGATAGGGATTGCATTGAATCTATAGATTGCTTTGGGTAGTAGAGTCATTTTCACAATGTTGATTCTTCCAATCCAAGAACATGGTATATCTCTCCATCTATTTGTATCATCTTTAATTTCTTTCATCAGTGTCTTATAATTTTCTGCATACAGGTCTTTTGTCTCCTTAGGTAGATTTATTCCTAGATATTTTATTCTTTTTGTTGCAATGGTAAATGGGAGTGTTTTCTTGATTTCACTTTCAGATTTTTCATCATTAGTATATAGGAATGCCAGAGATTTCTGTGCATTAATTTTGTACCCTGCCACTTTACCAAATTCATTGATTAGCTCTAGTAGTTTTCTGGTAGCATCTTTAGGATTCTCTATGTATAGGATCATGTCATCTGCAAACAGTGACAGCTTTATTCTTTTCCGATTTGGATTCCTTTTATTTCCTTTTCTTCTCTACATTTCTTATTAGTAGCTCCTTAGCCAGGTATTTCAAATGTTTGTTCTATTTTGGTCAGATATTTTTATGGTTTTTGTTGCTGCTGTTGTTTACTATTATATTTTCTAATAGATAATAGCTTTCTTAAATACAAGAAATAAATTTTATATACACATTAATTTCTTTATTAAATGTAGTGATTTTAATGATTTTTCAGTGGATTCTGGGTTTTCCAGTTAGACAGTATTATTATCTGCAAATAATACTCTTGGATGAACCTTCCCCATATTTACTCTTTTATTCTTATTGCATTGACTATGATGTTTAAAAGGCATTTTAGCGTGTAACACTTCATCCCCAATCCATCCAATCAGTTGCTAAATCTTGCCAACTCTGGTTCTAAAATATCTCTCTCCTATATTTTATATCTGTCCTAATATCAGTCACTCATCAAAACTAACTGATCTTTATGACTCCTAAGCATCTCCCTGTCTGTGAAGAATTCATTGACAGCAGGCCACACTCCAGGAAATGTTAAAGGAAATTCTTCAGGTAGAAGGAAAAGGACACCTGAAAGAAAGTTGTATTTTTATAGAGAAATAAAGATTACTGGAAATGGTAATATGTAGGTAAAAGACGGGTTTAAAGAGAGAACATTAACAATGCTTTGTGGAGTTTATAACAAATGTAGGAATAAAATGTATAATAACAATGACACAAACAATAGAAGATGAAAAATGAAAGTATACTATTGCAAAGCTCTTATACTATGTGCAATGTGGTATATTATTATTTGCAGGTAGACTGTGATAAATTAGAGATACATATGATAAAACCCAGAGCACTAATTCTCCAACTTTTTGATCTTAGAAAAACTTAGAGTCTTAAAATTATTTGGGACTCTAAAGAGCTTATTTATATTAGTTCTATCCCTCAGTATTTATCATACTATAAATTAATTTTTAAATATTAAAAATAGTGATAAACTCATTATCTGTTAACATACATAGTACATATTTTAATGAAATACTGTGTCTAACAAAACAAAAGCGTGCTTAAAAGTATCATTACTTCACACTTTGCAAATTATTTTAATGTTGGCCTAATAATAGATGACTAGATTTTCATATCTGCTGCAATTTTAATCTGTTGTAACATGACATGATTGATATATAGCTTCTGGAAAACCCCACCATACAAGAGAGAAAAAATGCAAATAACTCTTAGCATCACTGTGAAAACAGTTTGACCTCACAGATTCCTTAAGAAACTCAAGGACCTACAAAAGCCTCTGCCCGGGCTTCCCTGGTGGTGCAGTGGTTGAGGGTCCGCCTGCCGATGCAGGGGACACACGTTCGTGCCCTGGTCTGGGAGGGTCCCGCATGCCGCGGAGTGGCTGGGCCCATGGGCCGTGGCCGCCGAGCCTGCGCGTCCGGAGCCTGTGCTCCACAACGGAAGGGGCCGCGGCAGTGGGAGGCCCGCCTACCGCAAAAAAAAAAAAAAAAAAAAAAGCCTCTGCCCAAGAGAAAAAAACTAAAGAAACAACACAAAGAGGTATAGCAATAAGAAACTAGTGAATCCACTGTAATCCTAAAAATCACTTAATGCAAAAAAAAAAAAAAAAAGTGGGGAAAAAGAATACAGATAAGACAAATAAGAAACAAGTAGAAACATGGTAGATTCAAATCATAATGGTAATAACATCACATATAAATGGATAAAACATTAACAGGATAGAGTTGTCAGACTTTATAAAAATTCAAGACCCAACTATAGCTAAAAGCAACTCACTCTAAACATACAGATATAAAAATTACAGATAAAAGGATGGAAAAAGAAAACCATGCAAACACACTAATCAAGAAAAGTGCCTATTTTAATGTCAGATGAAATAGACTTCAGAATAAGGATATTACTTATTACTTATTTGTCAACTTCCTACTTATCAAATGAGGTACAGTTGATCCTCATTATTTGTGGATTCACTTCCTTGCTAAAATTTATTTTTCATCCCCAAATCAATATTCCCCATACTTTTGTGGTCATTTGTGGACTTGTGAGGAATGGGGGCGAATTTTGGCCTTCCGACATACACACTCCCAGCTGAGGTTGAACAAAGCAATGCTCTGCCTACTTTTTCCAGTTCTCATATTGTGATGGCCAGAGTAAAGAGACAGCAGAAGGCAGTGAGATGTAGTGCAAGAAGATCCATCTCTGGGGCCAGACAGACAGGGTTTAAATCCCAGCTCTGGCATATGTCAGTGGGGCAGCCTCAGGCAAGTCACTTCACGTTTTTGAGCCTCATTTTTTCTTTTGTAAAATAAAGGAAGAAGAATCTACCATGCCATGCTGTTTTTTTAGCATTTAAGATTATAATCTATGTCCTACATGTACATATGTGTATATATTTTCTCTGGGAGTGATTTTTCAGTATTCACTAATTCAGTGTTCACAGTGACATTATAGAACATAACTACCATGAATAATAAGAATTGACTGTACATTTAAAAGCTTCACTTCTTTAAGAAGAAATACAAATCCTAAATGGCTATGCACCTAAAATTAGTGCTTCAAAATACAAGGAACAAAAACTGACATGTAAGGAGATACAAATAAATACATAATAAAGGCTAGAAATTTCAAAATCCTCCTTCAGTAATTTGTAAAGCAAGTAGGCACAAAGTAAGTATGACTCTAATTGACATTTTAATACACTCCACTCAACAACTAGAGAATACATATTCCTTCCAAACGCACATGAGACATTCTCCAAGATAGACATGTGCTGGTCCATAAAAATTTTTCAATAAATTTAAAAGGATTATAATCATGCAAAGTGTTTTCTTTGACAACAAATGAATTAGTAATCAGTATCAAAAATATCTGGAATATCCTTTAGTATATGGATATTAATCAACACATTTCTAAAAAAACAGGGGTAAATAAAGAAATCTCACATATAATTAGAAGTTATTTTGGACTGAATGAAAATAAAAATACACCAAATCAAAATTTGTAGGATGAATTTAAAATAGCACTCACAGGATGTTTATAGCTTTAGATTCTTATATTAGAAAAGAGGAAAGATCTAAACTCAGTTTTCTAAACTTCCACTTTATAAGCTAGAAAAGGAAGAGAAAATTAAACTCAAAGTAAGTAGAAGGAATAAAATAAGAGCAGAAATTAATGAAAAAGAAAAGAGACAAACAAACACTGGAGGAAAAAAAGATACCAAAAACTTGTTGATAGAGAAGAGTAACCTCAAGCTAGACTGATCAAGAAAAACAACAACAACAAAAAAAAACCAGGAGAGAACACAAAATCTACCAATACCAAGAAGAATGCAAGAGGGGAAACCACTAGCAATCCTACACACATTAAAATAAGACAATATTATGAAAAATTTATGTCAATAAATTTAAAAATGTAAATGAAGTGGACAACTTTGAAAGGCACAAATGACCAAAACGAACTTGAGACATAGTAGAACTATATAGCTAAAGAACCAAATTCATAAATAAAAATTCCCCCCAAAACACACACACACACATAAAACCCTTCAGAGAGAGAGGCTTCATTGATGAATTCTATTATACACTTAGAAATAAAAAATACTAATTCTATGCAAACTGTTTCAGAATATGGAGGAAAAACAAGCCCTTCCCAACTTATTCCATGAGGCCAGTGCTACTGATACCAAAATCAGAAAAGGATATTATTACAAGAAAAGAAATTTCAGACCAATATACTTCATGAACATAGATACAAAACTCTTTAACAATGTTAGCAAATTGAATCCAGCAATATATAAAAAGGCTAATACATCATGAACAAGTGGGATTTATTCAAGTAGTACAGGTTTGGTTTAATATATGAAAGTTGAACAATATAATCCTCCATATTAACACAATAAAGAGAAAAACTGCATGACTGCTCCAATACACAGTATACATAAGAATTTTTTTGAAAAATTCAACACTCATTTATAAAAACCCTCAGAAGACTAGGAATAGAAAATAATACCCTCAATCCCATAAAAGGCATCTGTAAAATACCTACAGCTAGTATCAGTTGTTAAAGGGAAAAGACTCAATGCTTTCTCCCTAAGTCTGGGAACAAGACTATTCTGTCCACTCTCAGTACTTCTATTCAACATAAGTTTAGAGGTCCTAGCCAGTGCAACTGAGGAAGAAAAGTCATACAGGTTGGAAATTAAGAAGTTAAACTCCTTTTATTCATAGACAGCATGATCATGTGTATTTAAAAAAATTAAGAAATTTTCAAAAAAGATACTAGAACTAATAGCAAAGTCAAAGAATAAAATGAAGAGTTATGTTTCTAGAAATTGACAAGATAACCTTAAATTTATGTAGAAATGCAAAAGATGTAGAAGAGCCAAAACAATTTTGAAGAAGAAAACAAATTTGGAGGACATAAACAATCTGATTTCAAGAGTTACTCTGAAGCTACAGTAATTAAGACAAAAGATATGCACTAAAGTAAATATTAAAGGTCTTTCAATATTTGAATAATGAACCTAGATAGAATCATGGCGGTTCAGGAAGGAATGAGAATTATGGAAAGGATAATATGTGGCTAAATTTAAATGGCTATTAACTGTGTAAAATAATAAAAATGTTGCCTTGTGATATATAGACATATGTATAATAAATTATATGACAAAAAAAGCAAAAGCCTAATTAGAAGTAGGAGGAGAAGTGGTAAAAACACTATTTTTTTTAGAATAAGTCAGAAATGCATGTTGTAAAATTTAGGGCAACCAATACAAATAGTAAACAAATGTAGAACTAACAAGCCCATACGGGAAAATGTAAAACATTTACAATAACCTATAAAATAAGAAAATGACCATGGCAAAAGTAACACAGAACACATTGGAGAAATATAAATCAAATCATAAGATAGTAAATTTAAGTACAAACACATAAGTAACTATTTAATGTAACTGAACTAAATACTCCTATTAAATGACAAAGTTTGTCAGACTGGATAAAAATAACAGTAGATATAATAGACACACCTTAAAAATAAGGATGCAAATAGATTGAAAATAAAGAAAGGGGAAAGTTTACAATGTGAATACTAAATAAAAGGAGACTATTGTAAGCATACAAATATCAAAAAGGATAGACTCTGAGGCAAGAAGCATTGTTGAAGATGAAGGGAATATCAGTCCACCAGGAATACATTATAATTCTGGATTTCTTTGCAATGAATAATAGATTGAAATTATATAAAGCAAAATGTGACAGAACTAAAAGAAATAAAGAAAAATCCTCCATCATAGTGATAGATATTTTTCAGTAAATGAAAGGTAAAACAATAATGCTTTTAGAAAATAACACAGGAGAGTATCCTTAATGTTTTGGGGGAGGAAAAGATTTCATAAACAGAGTGCAAAATGTGCTAGCTATTAAAATGATTAAATTTCTACAAAATCAAGAACTTAGCTTCATTGAAAGATAACTTTAAAAGAGTGAAACCCAAACTAGAAAATGAGAGAAAAGATTTGCATTGCATATACCCCTCAAAGAATTCATATCCATAATATAAAAATAACTGCTAGAAGATGTTAAAAATAGATAACCCAATTTTTAATGCACAAAACACTGCACAAAAGAAAATATCCAAAGGAGCAAAACTTGTTAGAAAAATATTCTAAAGCTAACTGGACATCAGGACAATGCACAGAATGGCTAATTTTAAGTCTCACGATACTCTGCTTTGGCAAAAAGGTAGAACTGGATACACTGCTGTTGGGACCATACACTTTTACCACCAGTTGGAAACACTGTTTGGCACTATCTACTAAAGCTGAACACATGAACACCCTATTATGTCACAATGCCACTCATAGATATACATCCAACACAATGAAACACGTGTACACCAAAAGGCATGTACATGTGTTTGTAGCAGGAGTATTGGTAGGAGCCTCAAACTGGAAACAACTACAGTAGAACGGATAAGTACATTGTGGTAAATTCAAACAATGAAATGTACAGACTGCCACATGCAACAGCATAGATGAATCTCTCAAACACAATAGTAAATGATAGAAGCAAGACCAAAAAAAAAAAAAAAAAAAGAAAAAAAAGAAGAAAGAATGAAAGAAAATATACACACCAGCAGAGTTAGATTTACCATGAAGATAATATGGAGGTCCTTTAACTTGCTCAGATTCCATCTAAGGCCCTGTACCTATTATTTTATTTATAATTATGTATTTGTTTATTTAAAGAGAGCCCCAAATCGTTTAAGCTTCACACTCTCATGAATCTCTTCTTTCCTCAAGCTAAACATTTGTAAAGTAGTAAGTTAACCTTATAGTGCTAGATATCAAGTTGGTGGTTACCCCTAAAATAGAACGGTTAATGATTGGAAGTAGACATAGGAGTGGCTTCAGGGATGCTGTTAATTCTGTATTTATTAATCAGCAGTGATTAATCAGTGATGTTAAATGTTTAGAACAAGTTTAGCAACTTGTTTTCTGGAACAAAGCTCCTAGTAGTTAAATATTCTCATGCTGCCCAATTTCAAGCTACCAACATTTGAACAACCAGTGGCAAAATTCCTGAATATTTAACAGTTGGATCCCACAAGTTGGTAAAAGCCATCTCCAGCACACCATCCTGAAGTGTGGTTTCATGGCCATGTTTACTTTAGATATTTCACTGAGATATAAACTTGGGATGTGGAGTACCTTCTGTATATTTTATACTTCAATGAAAATAGAACATTAAGAATTCTAGAGGATGTGCTCTCCCAATGAGGAAGTATTCAAAAACAAAACCGAAAATGAAACAAAATTAATAAACACTGAATAACTTCCAAATAAATTCAAGTTATTACGGGAATGGACACAGGGAAAAATTTTTTACAAATTAGTTTGAAAAATAAGATATATTATCAATACATCTGAGCTTTCAAAACTCTATGCACAAACCTCTGTTAGCACTCTTTCACATTACATTGTAATTATATATTTATTTTTATGCAATTTCTTAGTAGGCTGTGAGTAGCTTAAGGGAAAGAACTGTATTTTATTCATAATCTTAGCCACATAAAAATGGCTGACATGTTAAATAAATATACTGAATAAATAAAATAATCATAAAACATGGCAGTATTTAAAAGAATTATGACAAGAGCAGATGCATGATACTGGAGGTCAAAACAGGGAGAAATCACTTCTAGCTGCTATGATCAGGGAATCATGGAAGCTATTACATATATTTCTATGTACTTGGCGACATAATTCTTATTGCAATAAAATGCTTCACCTAGCTTCCACAAGAGGTCATAGTCTTCTTCCTTGGTCTAATGAGACTAAGGGATTTTACTTAACAAACCAGGCATACAACAGCTGAAAGAAAAGAGCTCATTTTTTCTTTGATGATATTGCTGAGTGCAGAGATTATGCAAAACAAGCAGGAAAAAATCCTGTGTGTGTATTTCAAAGTATTACACAGATGCTTAAAATAAATTTTTATTCTACATTTAGCTGTTTTGAGTACAGTCTAAAGTATCAATAGCTTTCTATAGGTTATAGTCCCTGAAAATTTTCCTTAACTAAGAGTGAAATGAAAGCTTAGCAAAAAGAATCAGCTATTGCCTGGTACGGCTACTCCTCTTGAACCTTCAGATTTCACAGTTGCCAATGATACCTCAATCGGACCCTCAGGAAGTCTGACCTCAAATAGCATTTTTTATGTCCAAAGGCAGAATTGGCAAATGATTAAATAGGTATTCCTTGCCATCCTGTGTTGGTTCCCCCGACGCCACCCCACCATGGGCCAAATGCAACACAAAGTCAGTGCTGGATGGAATACACGTATGTGTCTGTTTTCCTCTTCAGGCTGGGCCAAAAAAAGTGTTATCCTAGTGTTATCTAGAGGTGACAAATCACTTTCCCTTGCAGAGACTCTCTTCTGGACAAGTAGTGGGGGCAGAGTTGGATAAGACAGAAAGAATTCACAAATCTATGTTTGCTGGAATAACTTAATCTATATTAAGGTTGCCCAAAGTGTGTGTTTCCATACTGCTCAGAGTCTATTGATAGATGCATTTCAGGGTCAGGGACAACACTGGAGTCTAAATTCATGTTAGCAAGTACTGAAAGGAGTGTGGGGAAGAAGGGAGTTGATCACCAGCCTAAACACCAAGGACAAAGGCACCATCAACCTTTGGAGCCTAATGTCACATCGGATTCCATAGCAACAGTGGTCATCATGCCTCAGAGAAAGCTGTAGAATTGCAGGGAGTTGCTGATTACTAACAAGAGGAGGAGGGCCAGGTCCGGAGACCTCCAAAAACAGATAGAGTAGTAGAGAGAGAATGCTACTTCATTCTTCCTAAACTAGATAGACTGGAAATAACACACAATACATTTTACATGATTTTGAATTATCCAAATTTGAAAGAATGTGATACAAAAATTGTAGCAAAGTCTCAATTTATGCAAATAATTGATATAGTGAAAACTCCTGACATTTTTAATGTGTAAAGAATCATATATTTTAAAGCTGTTGGGACCAAGTGAGTTGTACGGTGTAGTACCTCTTTGGTTGATAAACAGAAATACCTCCCATCCTTTGTCAGAATCAGCCTTTCTTGTGGGGGCTTCCTGCACCTGGGAGGATACATAGCAGCATCTAAAAACATCTCAGGATATTACCAAATGCCTTATGAGGGGGCAAAATTTCCCCCAGGTGAGAACCACTGCTCGAGGAACTGTGAAGAGCAGTGTGTCTTGAGTGTAATGAGTTAGGGTAAAATGGTTTGACATAAGTTTAGAGTTAAACAGGGGATAGATCCGGAAGGGCCTTTAGGTCTTGTCAAGGAATTTGGATTTTATTCTCAGTGTAAAGCCATGGAGTAGTTTAATCAGAAGTAATGGGATCACACCCTGACTTCTAGGTGGAGAATACATTATAGGAAGGCAAGAAAGACAACTGTGAAAATAGTTAGGATGCCTCTGCAAGCAAGAGACGATGGCAATTTGGACTATGGTAGTGTCAGAAGAAATAGATTCAGGATAAGCTGTGGAGGTAAGAACAGCAAGACTTACTGGAGGTCACAGAAAGAAGGAATTAAGGATTAATCCTAAATTTCAGGCTTGAGAAATTGATGTGATGGTGTCTGTGGTAGATTAAATTTGGCTACAAATTCTCTGCTAATCCCTTCATTGAAAGAGAGATTATAATCTCCACCACTACCACTAGCATACTACACACACCTTTTGACTCTGAGCTGAACTTGTCTGACCCAGAAATACAGCAGAAGTGACATTCTGGGACTTCTGAGTCTTGGTTAGAAGAAGCTTTGCCCATGTTTCTGGGGACAATTGCTTTTAGTGCCCTGAGCTTTCAAGTAGGAAGTTTGACTACCGTGAGTCAGTCATACTACGAGAAAGCCTCAGGCAGCCAAGTGGAGATACCAGCAGGGGCAGGAGTGACAGGGAGGTAAGGGGAGGGAAAGCTGCCCATCCAGCCCCCAGCTCTTCCAACTTCCAGCCAGTAGTGTTATCTCAGCTGAGGCCCCAGACATTATGGCATGTCTGGGGAGTGATGGGTGATCCCCACTGAGCCCTGCTCAAATTCCTGATGCACAGAATCTTGGGATATAATAATAATAATAAATTATTGCTTTAAGTCACTAAGTTCTGGGATCTTTGTTATGCAACAATAGGTAATAGGACCAGTGTCATTTATTAGGATTCAAAAGTTTTGAAGAACTAGTTTAGGAGAGAAATCAAGAGTTTCAGATGTATTAAGTTTGTGAAGCTTGTGAAATATATGTGGGAGAAGAACAGTAACCAGTTCCTATAAGATCCTTGATCTTAGGGGAGACTTTGGGCTTAAGATGTAAATTTGGAAGTCACTAATATAGAGATAGTATTTAGACCCACAGCAATAATTAAGATCACTTAGGAGAAAATATAAGGAAAGGAGAGAAGGGAACTTCCATTAAGCCCTATGAAACCCCAACATTTACAGGTTAAGTGGACTAAATATTCCTTTTTGTGTTCGCTTATTTTATATCATGGATTTTCTTTTATCCATCTTTTTATCAAACTATTACCCCTCCTCCTTCAACTACAAACTCACCTTGTATTATAGTTACAAAAGCAGAATTAATTGCCCTAATATCTGTTCTATTGGACTTTTCAAGGAATCTATCTTTTCTCTCACCATATCAGAAGTACTTAAGTGCCTATATTACTCCTAGACTCCTAGTGGTTTCCAAACTTGATTGGCAATTAGAATACGCAAAGCCTTACCATACAGCTTCTGACTCTGTGGGTCTAGGAAGAGCTCATGAATACCTATTTTTGTAAAAGTTCCTCAGCTAATTCTAATGCACCCAATCCATGGCCTAGAATTTTAGAATTCTTTCCAGAGATTCTGAACTTCACTGGGGTAGATACCACTGAGTAAGGGGAAAATAGAGTGATTGAAAGTATGAATTCTAGTGCCTAATTTAGAATTCTAGTTTTACCACCCATTAGCTCTATGTTTTTGGTAGAGTAATTAACCTCTCTGGGATCAGTTCCCTCATTTGTAAAATGGAGTTAATTGTGAGTTTTGTTGTGAAGCACACTACACCTGGAGTAAGGCAGCTTGATACATACTCACTATTGTTATTATTATTAACTTTGTGTTCTAAACTCCCAGCACGGGGCACCATGGTCCATGCTGAAACAGTACTTTCTGAATCTCTTTGAAAGAAAGTCAAGTAAATTTAACTTTACAGAAGATGCCTAGTGCTAAATATAAAAATACTTTATAACTAACTAGGGTCTAATTTAACATGTATTCTTAGAAACAAGATGAATAGGCTGTGGAAACTGCCATTAGCCTGGTGGCAGTAGCAGTAGTCAGGATAGGCTAGGTTATGTGGACTTAACAAATTAACCCTGAAATCAGTGGCACAGCACAAGAAAAGTACATTTGTTTCATCGTGACACGTGACTAATGCTAGTCAGGAAGAGGCAGAAGGGGAAGCTCTACTCCCTCCAGGCTGACAGTGTCTCTACCGTATGGAACATTTCCTTGCTGGGAAGAGGAAAAGACAATGGGAGAATCACTGACTGTTCACATGTTGACCCAGAAGGAATTTGCATCACTTCTGCTCATAGCCCATGACCAGAATGACCCCAGCTAACTGCAAGGGGTATGAGGAACATGAGGGAGTTGATGGAATTTTTGGTGAGTCTAGCCTACTAGCATTCAACATAACACTTATATCCACCAAAAATTCATTTCTTACTGTTTTCTAAGCAGTTATGCAGTTTCTAATGGTGTTCTCACAAAACCTTTTTATCATGCATATTATCTGTTGACAAAGGAGGAAACCTAGAATTTGTAGACTAATTTGTCTCAAAATGTCCCCACATTTCACCATCCTTTAATCTCCATGGCTTACCAAGGAGGAGCTGTGGCTACTCTTTTGAAAGCTGACCCCCCCACCTGTGCTGTCTTTCTCAGAACTTTGCATTTGACCATTTCTTTCTCCTTCATCCCCAGGCTCTCCTTCACCTCTGGTATTTCTCCTTATGGGACAAGCACCTCAAGGCTTCTACATCAATTTAAAACCATAAAAAAAAAATACCCAAACCCCTACTCTGTTCTGAAATTTCCTTTCCCTTTACTTTTAAATTTCTCGAAACATAGGTCTATATGTCTTATTTCTACTCCCTTACTAAGCACCTAAAATCGTGTCATCTGCTCTTTGATCTCACGATAACTGTAGTTATCTTACATAGCTGCAGATACACAGGTATTAGAAATCACAGTGAAGCTGAATGAGCACCAGAACTAGAGTTTTAGAAGGTGGATTTGAGTCCCTGCGCCTTAATACCTTGGAACCCCAGGCAAACTTTTTTATTAAGTAATGTCCAATTCCTCATTCCTGAATAGTGGCTCAATAATATTTGGGCTGCCAACCTCACAGACTGGTTAGATAGATTTAATGCAATCAGGTAAATAAAAGTGATTGAGAAACCATGTAATTCAGAATATCCCTTTATAATTTTATTTTCAAATTTAATGACCTCAACTCAGTCCTTGACTCTTTCTGCATATTGTCATTCTCCAAAACACATCTCAACCACGTTCCATACTCTCACAAATTGTTCTGTGAATTTTTCCTCATTATTTTTTCTCCTCAGTTTATTGACTTGGTCAATGTGCTCCCCAGTTTCAAACCTTTCCCTAGTTCTTTGCCTCCCTCTTCTTCCCCAGTGCCTTCCCTCCACTCATCTCCTCCTCAAAGAGGATCTTCTTGATGGTGACCTCATGCCTCCATCATCTATACCCTCTCATTCACACATTGACCCATATATTTGTCTTCTCCACAGACTTGACATCATTTATCCACCTGTTTTTCTTCCAATTGTCAAATCCAATGAACATTTTTCAGGACTTATCTTATTTGAATTTCCTGCAACCGATCTGTTCACTGCTTTCTAATTGAAATTCTCTTCTCCTTTGCCCTTTATGACAGCATTTCCTTCTATCTCTGTAGCCATTCCTTTCCAGACTTTTCCTCAGGATTTCCTTCTTTTCTCCATCCCTAAAGTGTTGATGTTTTTCAAGGTTCTAGCCTTAATCCTCTTCCCTATTCATTTTAAATATACATCCACGGATTATTTAATCTATTCTCATGAGTTTAGAAAAGTTAGCATTCAAATGCTGACAATCTCTAAAGCTACATTTATAACCTGAAAAGGAAACTAGAAACCCACCTCTAATGTATTTCCCACATAAATGATAGAGTTATTTTTCAAAACTGTACTACATGAATCCTTGACTCTAGGACGACCCATCTACCCATTGCTCCTCAAACATACCTGACTTATCTCTACTTTTATGCCATTTCAATTGCTCTACTGGAATTACTCCTTCCTCCATCCTCTTGCACTAATCCAAATATTACTGATTCTTTATGTTCTACCATTTCCCAAGGCCTTCTAGCAACGCATCTCAGCCCATAATTTTTTTTCTGAATTAGTTTCTCTTATAAACACAGTTTAAGATATCCTGCTAGGATATGACACTTTTTTTCTTAGAACTTTCTTAGTCCCCCAGATGTTTGATCCAACATTTATTTTGTATATATGGCTCTCCAACCCAGCCACAGATGACTGAATCAGGAAGTAGTGACCAAGATGAACCAGTCAGAATCTCTGTCCTAATAACTAGAATTGGGACTCAGAGATAGCTAATGACTCTGGCTTGATTACTTAAACAACAACAAAAAAAAACACATAAAGTTCAGAATAACAAGGAAGGCATTTTTAGCCATGTGCACAATAAAGCAGGAAAATCTTGATCTACAGAAAAACAAAGAAGGAAAATGGTAGGCAGAGGGGTGCAGAGATGAGGTTTGAAGTCAACTGCTGACAAGGTTTCTAACAGTTTTGCATTCTCTTGTGATATTTTACTGTATATCCTGCCTTGGGAAAAGATATTCAGGTATCCATCTAATTCCTTTTTTGCTTTGTGGTTTGAAATAATTTTATGATACTTTCAGAAAAAAAAAAAAAACATGGCCAGGAATCACCCGTTTTTACACTTAATCACATATTACCTCATGCTGTTACTTAGCTGTTTCAAGTATGTATATTTCTCTAATTAGGTTGCAAAGCTTCTCTAATGTGGGAATTTTGTCTGATTTTCTTTTCCTTAAATCCTCCCACTAGTGCCTTCTACAGTAAGCACTGTGGGAACTCAATGAAACCCACTGAGGCAAACTCTTTGTTAAGCTTAACTCTGTTTCTCCCCTTCATAGTCTACTACAATGCTTTGAATGTATTTGATACTCTCATATTTGAGTTAAACAAATGAGTTTTTGATATTCCCATATCCATTCCTTTCAATCTACCATCACATCTTAAAATAAATAAATAAATAGGAATACAACAAGGAACTTATGTTTAGACAGAGAAAGAAAAAAACAAACAAAACCTTGTTCAAGATAGGAGGCTGATAAGAAATTTCCTCACAAAATCAAATTTTTTCTTATTATAATATTTTCTTAATCTTTGTAAATATTTGCTTCATTATCAAAAAGGTGGTGGGGTGGGGAGTGATATTCAAATAATCAAACCCCAAATTATAGACCAAGTAACTCTATTTTTAATTATTTGCAGAACTTAATGATTACATCCAAATCTGTTTTGATTACCACTGAATGGAAAGAGGCTAGAATTAGGAAGTTGAACTGGAGTCTTTTCCTTGCTCTGTTTTTAATTAATTATATGACATTGGATAAGTTAGTTAATATTTTTGTACTTCATTTTCTTCAGCTGTCAACTGACAATAATATACTATACATCTCATAAAAAATGCAAAGATGAAAAGAGGTAATAAATAATTAGAAAAACATTTAGAAAACTATATTAAATGTGATCATAGGAAGACTAATAATCAAATGATACTACTTTGCAATTTTAGTAGAATTGGGCTGAATGTGAATAGAAACCTTCAGAGATTTAAAATATCCGTAAACTTATAATGAGATTCTCTCTTCTCCAGGTCCCTTTCTTAGCCTATGTTTAACCTACCTGCCATTTATCCTCCCCAATCTTGTCCTGGTTTCTCTTGAGGCCAGAGTGCCAGCTGTGTTCAGCTGTGTGATAATTCTGTGCTATAACAATTCTCCTGAGGAAGCAACCACGGACTCCCTGACTAGTCTTGGAAAGAGAAAAGCTCCAACCTACAAACTCATAATATCAGTCCCTTGAAGTTGCTCTTATCACTATACTGTTCATAAAGACCTTGAAGCAGGAAATAGTGGCCCTGTGATGGAAACCAGAGCATCTCACAATGCAAATACAGTGCATGATAACTATCAGTTGGGGGCCCCTAAGCTACACCTCAGAGCTTAGTGTCAGACAGGCTGAAGTGTGTCTGGTCTTCATTAACCGAGGATGACCCTAAAATGGGAGATATTGGTCAAGCCATGGCAAATCACTATGACAAGCTTTTTATATGGATCCCTTTTCATTTCAGATAAGACAATGAGGGAAAGACAATGTTGATTTCCCTTGATTCATATTTTTAAAACAAATCCAGATAGAATGATAATTGTTGTTTTAGTGACAGAAGGTGTGTGTGCTTAGAGATTGATGGGGAAAAATTGTTATAAAAATAATTCTCAAAACTGAGAAGTAAACACCACTCTTGCATAAACATGGTTGCTCTTTCTCCCATTTTTATTTGTCTTCACTATGGTTTTTCTAAGTCACAAAACAAGAGCTTAAATCTCGCCTTTAAATTTTTTGAGTAAATGAAGAGAAGTCTTGTCTGTGAAAATGCTCCCTGACCAATTTTAATACCTTAATGAATAATAGATAAATTTCATTTCCTCCTGATCCTCTCTCTATGTGGCAGCCAAAGTGATCTTTTGAAACTCCAAATCTAATCATGTCACTGCTTGATTAAAATCCTTCAACAAGTCCCCATTGTCCTCAGGATAATGTCCAAATTATTATATTTTTAAAAAGAGCTTTATGATCAGCCCCTGATTGTCTCTCAAACTTTCTCTACCCTGTGCCTTGTAATACACTCCTCTGTTACACTACTTCCCCGGGCACACAAAACCAAGTACTCTGGGTTCTACTCACACTGACTTTCTTGACTCCCTTAAAGACCCCTAAAACCATCATGTTCTCCCCCTCCATCTAAGAAGAGTTTAACAGATTCCTAATCCTGAGGTGTGCCCCTTTCTACATGCCCCTCAAGCAACCTGTACTTATTTTCTCATACTTTTATCATAGGTATCAATTAACTCCTCAAGGTCAGTGTCACCTTATTACCCCAGCACTTAGCCCAAAGTCTAGCAACAAGGAATTGCCCAATAAATACCAGAGGGAGGTTCTATGAAAGATGGCTGAAAGATACAGATGAAGGAAAAGGGAGAAGAAGAAAGATACTAGGGAGATCAAGAGCGTTAAGAGTAATCTGGTGTATTTCTGAGTCAGCTATCACCATTCCTCTCTGGTTTCTTTAGTTCCTCCTGATTCTCAGTTCTGGAGGGAGTAGTTGACTACTGTCTTCTTCCCGTGCTCTAGGACATCCTCATCTCTGCTCCTTCCCTTTTCCTGAATTGTGTACTCTCCAAATCAGCATTTGCTTTTCACTGCCACATTCCTCCCAGGACTTCTTAGATATTATTCCCACTAAACCAAACTTCTTTTGTCTCAAGACCCCTAGACATTAAGTTATCCCTTTTTCATTAAAGACCAATGCTGTCTATTGTATCTCCATCACAAAAATACATCACATAATGAAGGAGGAACATTCTAGTAAAATCCAGGAAAGGCTGCCAAAGATGAAACCAAAGAGCACACAGAGAGCATTGATCTCCTTAATTCAATCTGTCTCTTATCTCTTTACATCCATTTAATTAGACATCTCCAATGTGAAATAAATGGCAGTATTAAATGTAGCAGGGTGCCCTATAAAGACTAGACTTGTTTTCTTATTGCATTTTTCTTTGTTAATGATAGAAATTGCTACTCAAATCACAGTATAGGCAGTGGCAGGAATTCATCATGAGAGGTGGCCTTTCTTGCAAGAGTCAATGCTGAGAGAGGAGCCTCTAAAGAGGGAGAGAAATTATCCTCTAAGGAAAAGAAAGAAAAGAAGGACAGACTTTCCTGGAGTGTACATGCAGCAACAGACATCAGAATCAATACTGCCTTCAATACATCTATTTTGTGCCTATCTACAACTGCCAGGAAAATTGACTAAAACCTGCCCACCTAGATTTGTAGACTCTAAGAATGTGACCTTGAGGAACTGCACTGGCAAATTTCTGATTATGCCACTGTCTTCTGAACTCAACACTTAGCATATAAACACATAAATGTAACACTATTGCCTTAACTTTGCATGTCTTGAAATTAACTACATATACACTTATACAGAATGGCAAATCAGACACCTCCCTAAATAGTTTGAGTCCATTTGTAATCATGTCCAAATTCACTATTAATACAAATGATGTATAATATTTTTAATGTATTTTCTTCATTATTTTACGGTTTTCAAGGGGAAATTCTAAAAACAAAAAATCGTTTCAAACATTCATTCATAATGAACTACGAGGGTGATTAAACATGAATACCATATACATGCAATTAGCTATATGTGCTTTAAGTTATGCCTATGGAGATAACAAATGAGAATATTTCAATAATAGCCTAGTAAGTTTTTTCATGCAGACATGTGATCTGAATCATTCTGGTCAAATTTTTCTACAAAAAGCATGAATGTTCCTACAGTTAGAATTATCAAGATAATCTTTCATTATACCACCTCCCCTCTTTTTCTTAAGTATATAACTCTTGTGACCATTTTCTAACAATCACTCTAGCATCTCCATAAGCATTTCACTGAGTAAAATTTTATTTTAAAATATTGTTATTCTTCCAAACAAAATAAAATGAAGCCAGATGCCAAATGCTATGGGAGTTTGGATGTTATAGTGGTTTTTTGAAAGAGGCATAAATTGCCTACAGATTATGGCTTTTTTTCTTTGAAAGGAGCAGATGCCAGAGATAAAATGTTCAGAAGGTTTACTTCATATTTTGTCCTAAAAGAAACAACTGCTTGTAGCTTAAACCCTCACGCAGGTCATCAATATGTAACATTTCCTGTTCCTTTCACAGTACAACTAATCAATAAATACCACACAGCACATAGTACAATCACACTTAGGTGGAACAGAAGAGGCATAAAATAGTCCACCCACAAAATAACCTCAGTCACCAGAGGAATGATATAATTCTCTGGAAATGAGAAGTACCCTACCTTTCAAATAATTTTCATACCAAGAAATAGAAATTGTTAAGAGAAAAAAGGAGACAGACTTTACAGAAAATTACTAAAAGAAGCAGTGTGTCTATGACATCTACCCAGAAATTTCTATTGTGTTCTGATTTCTATAGGCATTTTTAATATCATTGACATACTTCCTCCTTCTCTACAGATCATCAATATTTCTTAACTCCACAATCTAGCACAATCCAATAAATTGCCTCTTTGCAGTACTGTATAAAGGTCTCATTCTTACTAGAACATAAGCTCCAGTAATAAGGGATATGCTTCTGTTCTGCTCACTGATGTATCATGGGCACCAAAAACAGTGATGATGCATAAATAGTGTTGCTTAATGAATGTTTGTTGAGGAATTCGCTCCTTCTACCTATTATCTGATTAGGCATAAATTCAGAGTCTGCATTATGTTGTCTGTGTCTGTGGTTCTAATTTTTTACTTCCAAGGATACCACTTACTATCTATTCACCTTGGATTTCATGTTTTGAACAATTTGATCTACCAGTTGGTTTATATTAAGTAACAGTTTTCCATTTGTATAGGTATGCACACGTGTGTTTTAAATTATTAATCAAAAAATTAGTATGAGAAAAAGAATGTTGCCATATTGAGTGAATACAAAATTCTGCTCAAAACAAGAAACGTGGAGAAGGGTCCAGGGTGCTAGAAGACCCTGCAGGAAGACATCTCCTCCCATGGACACACAAAATCTATACCTACATATAGAACAACTCCTCCTGAAGAAGACCTGCAGGCTGATTGAACAGCTACTGTGTATACATGGACCACATAGAAATGGGTATAAAACACATAGATACAAGTCTCCATGGAAACCCTACCTCCAATGCAACAACCTGCAGTGGGGAGAGATATTGCTGAGGAGCCCAAGCACAGACTCACCCACCCTGGGACACAGCAAAAAAACAGTTTAAAGGGCACCTAGACTATATCGGAAAGAAATCCTTTTACTAACCCTAGAGTTTCTGCCAAATGGGCAGGGATCTGCTAGAGCCCTCTCCAGGGTCAGAGGCACCAGTGAGCAACATTGCTTGAGCCCTCCAGGGACTCCCCCGCAGCGTTACCTGCTCCAGCTCCAGCTACCCCACCAAGGCAGCCTCAGGCACAATGCTCCCCATGGACTACCCCCAGACCGCACCCACTCTAGACCCAGCTACCTTGCTAAAGTGGCCTTGGGCACACCACTCCCCAGGAACTGCCCCCAGCTCACACCAAATCCAGCTCCAGCTGACCAAGCCACCAGTCACAAGCAGTCTACACAGGGTATGCTCACACACCAGGCCACTCCTTCAAGACCAGGAGAGGTAGCTGTTTTGCCTAATTCATACAAACGGAAAATGAAAGTCAAACAAAATGAGAGAGGAATATGGTCCAAACAAACAAACAAAAAACCAAATCAAACCCCAGGGGAAAAAAAACCTAATGAAATGGAGTCAAGTAATTTACCTGATAAAGAATTCAAAGACAAGGTCATAGGATGTTCACCAAACTAGAAGAATTAAAGAGCTCAGTGAAAACTTCAACAAAGACTTGGAATAAATAAGAAGGAACCAATCAGAACTGAACAATGCAATAACTAAAATTTAAAAATACACTCGAGCGAATCAAGAGAAGATTAGAGAATACAAAAGAATGAATAAGTAATCTGGAAGACAGAGAAAAGGAAATCACCCAATCACAATAGCAAAAAAATATATATATTTTTTGAAAATGAAGACAGTTCAAGGGACCTCTGGGACAACATCAAGCATACTAACATTTGCAATATAGGGGTACAAAAAAGAGAAGAAAGAAAGGGACAGAAAACCTATCTGAAGAAATGGCTAAAAATTTCCCTAACTTGGGGGAAGGAAACAGACATCCAGGTACAGAAAACACAGAAAAAACGCCAAACAAGATGCACCCAAAGAGATTCACACAAGACATTATCTTTAACTTTTGCCATTTTAATTATAATCTTAAAGGCAGGAATGGAAGGCAACTCATCACATATAAGGGAAACCCCATAAGACTATCAGCTGACTTTTTTTCAGCAGAAATCTTACAGGCAAGAAGGGAGTAGCAGGATATATTTAAAGTGTTGTAAGGAACAAAACCCCCCCAAAAAACCAAATAGTGTACTGTATCCATCAAGGTTATCATTCAGAATTGAAGGAAAGATGAAGAGTTTCCCAGACAATCAAAACTTAAAGGAGGACTTTCCAAGATGGCGGAGGAGTAAGAGGACATGGAGTTCATCTCTCCCCACAAACACACCAAGAATACAACTACAAACGGAACAATTCTCACAGAGCACCTACTGAACAGTAGCAGAGGACCTCAGACACCTAAAGAACAAGAAAGATCCCCAGGTAACCAGGTAGGATGAAAGAAAGAGAAAGGGAAAAAGAAGAGGAGAGGAAGCAGGATGGGGCCTGCATCCCTGGTGGGGAGCTGAAGGTAAGGAGAGGTTCCCACATCTGGTAAATCCCCTTACCAGTGGGGAGATCAGCTGAGACAGAAGGGGAGTGTCGAGGGCTCAGAAGAGAGACAGCAGCCAGTCTGTGGCAGGCAGAACAGAATAATACCTACACAGACGGTCCGTGCCACAGCTGTGCATGCCCCAGCCTGAGATGTGTGTACACCAGTGTGCATGGGGTCTGGGGGCTGGAACATGGGGTTGGAGAGCAGACTGGGAGAGGAGACTGCTATTGGCTGTGAGGAGAGGACCTGAGGGGGTGGGAGTGAGGGGCTCTGCAACTGGGAATGCTCATTGAGAAAGCCTGGACCACCACAGAAGCAAAGCGCCATTGTCAACTGATGTGCAAAGGGCAGGGCCACCATTGAAGCCTCTCTCCTCATGAGCCAGTCCCTGCCTCCACGAGCACTAGGGAGGGCTCCCACCAGAGTGGGCTCACGCACCCCAGCCATTGCCTCCTCTGTCCTCCCTCCCACCCCACCTGGGAAGCATGCTTGCCCAAATTGCCACCTTACAGGCTCACATGTTCCACTTGCTAGCACCCTCCCACCTGGGCAGCCTGCTCACCCAGATCACTGCCTTGGCTCTTTCCTGCCTGACGAGCTCGTGTGCTCTGGCATCCTCTAGAGCAGACTGGTGAGAAGAACACATGCAGAGGTGGGGCTGAAACTACTGCTGAGCTCCAGGGGCTGTGTGACTAAGGAAGAAGAGCTGAAATCTCTCCTTGAAGCTGCATGAACTACAGAGTTTCACCTCCATTGATGACCTCCTAAATTAAGCACCTGTGAAACATCTAAAAGGACAAGTGCTCCTGCAGCTGGGACAGGTCTGTCTTTAGCAGCTGTGAGCTTTTGGGCAAGTACACATGGGGGTTGGGCCAGGCCAGAGTCTGAGCTGCCTCCATAGCTCCCACAGCAGGTCCATGTGCACAACTACTTCAGTCCTGGGACCTGAACTCAGTGGATCTGTGCTGATGGCCTGGTGAAAACAACACCTAAGAGTCACCAGGGCCAATTGCCAGCATAACCACAGTTAAGGTGGGATTGAGAGCAGTGCCAACAACAGTGTATTTTGTGAGCCCGCACAGTGGGCAGAAGGGGACACAACAGAGCACATTCACAGGTGAACAGCTCCAGAGGAGGAATACTCAGTGGCTTCTCTCCCAGTGGGAGTGCTCCAATGCCACCTACCTCACACCACAGATCAGAATCACAGGTAAGCAACAGATCTGGGGGCCTCTACTCCAACAACTAGGGAGCAGAGCCCACTGCTGACAGGGAAGTGACAACCACAGAACAAAGGGGAGGCCCCACTCAATATCCAGGGCAGGCTTAGGTCACCACAACACCAGTCAAACTGTCTATCTAGGGGATAAAGGCACGAGCCTCTGGACCAAACTCACCCACCAGGGGGAAGACATCAGAAGCAAGATGAACTACAATCCTGCAGTCTGTGGAAAGGAGACCACAGACCCAGTAAGTTAGACAAAATGAGATGACAAAGAAATATGTTACAGATGAAGGAGCAAGATAAAAACCTACACGAACAACTAAATGAAGAGGAGAAAGGCAATCTACCTGAAACAGAATTCAGAGTAATGATAGTAAAGATGATCCAAGATCTTGGAAAAAGAATGGAGGTGCAGATCAAGAAGATACAAGAAACGTTTAACAAAGACCTAGAAGAATTACAGAACAAACAAACAGAGATGAACAATACAATAACTGAAGTGAAAAATACAGTGGAAGGAATTAATAGCAAAATAACTGAGGCAGAAGAACAGATAAGTAAGCTGGAAGACAGAATGGTGGAAATCACTGTGGTGGAACAGAATAAAGAAAAAAGATGAAAAGAACCGAGGACAGTCTCAGAGACCTCTGGGACAACATTTAGTGTACCAACATTCAAATTATAGGGGTCGCATATGAAGAAGAAAAAGAGAAAGGGCCTGAGAAATATACTTGAAGAAATTATAGTTGAAAACTTCTCTAACATGGAAAAGGAAATAGTCACCCAAGTCCAGGAAGTGCACAGAGTCCCATACAGGATAAACCCAAGGAGGAACACATCGAAACACATATTAGTCAGACTAACAAATTTAAATACAAAGAAAAAATATTAAAAGCAGCAAGGGAAAAGAACGAATAACATACAAGGGAATCCCCATAAGGTTAACAGCTGATTTTTCAGCAGAAACTGCAAGCCAAAGGGGTCTGGCATGATATATTTAAAGTGATGAAAGGGAAAAACCTACAACCAAGAATACTCTACCAGGCAAGGCTCTCATTTAGATTTGACAGAGAAATCAAAAGCTTTACAGATAATCAAAAGCTAAAAGAATTCAGGATCACCAAACCAGCTTTACAACAAATGCTAAAGGAACTTTTCTAGGCAAAGAAAAAAAAAAAGGTCACAATTAGAAACAAGAAAATCACAAATGGGAAAGCTCACTGGTAAAGGCAAACATACAGTAAAAGCAGGAAATCATCCATACACAAACATGATATCAAAACCAGCAACCGTGAGAAGAGTACAAATGCAGGAAAAGGGAACTGCATTTGAAATTAAGAGACAAGCAACTTAAAACAACCTTGTATATACATATAGACCGCTTTATCAAAACCTCATGGGAAATGCAAACCAAAAAACTAAAATAGATACACACACAAGAAAGAAAAAGCAACCCAAACACAACACTAAGGATGGTCATCAAACCACAAGAGAAAAGAACAAAAGAGGAAGGGAAGAAAAAAGACCTACAAAAACAAACCCAAAACAATTAAGAAAATGGCGATAGGAACATACATATCCATAATTACCTTAAATGTAAATGGACTAAATGCTCTAACCAAAAGACATACACTGGCTGAAGGGATACAAAAACAAGACCTGTATGTATGCTGTCTACAAGAGACCCACTTCAAACCTAGGGACACATACGGACTGAAAGTGAGGGGATAGAAAAAATATTTCATGCAAATGAAAATCAAAAGAAAGCTGGAGTAGCAATACTCATATCAGACAAAATAGACTTTAAAATAAAGACTGTTACAAGAGACAAAGATGGATACCACATAATGATCAAGAGATCAATGCAAGAAGAAGATATAATAATTGTAAATATATATGCACCCAACATAGAAGCACCTCAAATTATAAGGCAAATGCTAAAAACCATAAAAGGGGGAATTGACAGTAACACAATAAGAGTGGGGGACTTTAACACCCCACTTAAATCAATGGACAGATCATCCAGACAAAAAATTAATAAGGAAAAACAAGCCTTAAATGACACATTAAATCAGATAGAGTTAATTGATATTTATAGGACATATTATCTGAAAGCAGAATACAGTTTCTTCTCAAGTGCTCATGGAACATTCTCCAGGATAGATCATATCTTGGGTCACAAATAAAGCCCTGATAAATTTAAGAAAACTGAAATCATATCAAGCATCTTTTCTGACCACAACGCTATGAGATTAGAAATCAGTTACAGGAAAAAACTGAAAAAAACTCAAACACATGGAGGCTAAAAAATATGCTACTAAATAACCAAGAGACCACTGAAGACATCAAAGAGGAAATCAAAAAATACCTAGAGACTAAGGACAATGAAAACACGACAATCCAAAACGTATGGGATGCAATGAAAGCTGTTCTAAGAGGGAAGTATATAGCAATACACTCTTACATCAAGCAACAGAAGAATCTCAAATAAACAACTAACGTTACACCTAAAGCAACTAGAGAAAGAAGAACCAACAAAACCCAAAGTTAGTAGAAGGAAAGAAATCATAAGGATCAGAACAGAAATAAATGCAATAGAGATGAAAGCAATAGCAAAGATCAATGAAACTAAAAGCTGGTTCTTTGAGAAGATAAACAAAATTGATAGACCATTAGCCAGACTCATCAAGAACAAAAGGGAGAGGACTCAAATCAATAAAAGTAGAAATGAAAAATAAGAAGTTGCACTGGACACCACTGAAATATTAGGTTGGCCAAAAAGTTCATTCAGGTTTTTCCATACCATCTTATGGAAAAACCCAAACAAACTTTTGGCCAACCCAATACAAAGGATCATAAGGGACTACTACAAGCAACAATACACTAATAAAATAGACAATCTAGAAGAAATGGACAAATACTTAGAAAAGGTATAACTTCCAACTCTGAATGTGGAAGAAATAAAAAATATGAACAGATGAATCACAAGTAATGAAATTGAAACTGTAATTTTAAAACTCCCAAGGAACAAAAGTTGAGGACCAGATGGCTTCACAGGTGAATTCTATCAAACATTTAGACAAGAGCTAACACCTACTTTCTCAAAGCCTTCCAAAAAACTGCAAAGAAAGGAACACTTCCAAGCTCAATCTATGAGGCCACCTTCACCCTGATACCAAAACCAAACGAAGATATCACACACAAAAAAAGACAATACAGGCCAATATCACTGGTGAACATAGATACAAAAATCAACAACAAAACACTAGCAAACTGAATCCAACAACACATTAAAAGGATTATATACCATGATCAAGTGGGATTTATCCCAGGGGTGCAAGGACTTTTCAGTATTTGCAAATCAATCAGTGTGATACACCACATCAACAAATTGAATAAAAACCATATGATCATCTCAATAGATGCAGAAAACACTTTTGAGAAAATTCAACACCGATTTATGAAAAAAACTCTCCAGAAAGTGGGCATAGAGGGAACCCACCTCAATATAATAAAGGCCATATATGACAAACACACAGCAAATATTATCCTCAATGCTGAAAAACTGAAAGCATTTCCTCAAAGACCAGGAACAAGACAAGGATGTGCACTCTTGCCACTCTTATTCAACATAGTTTTGGAAGTCCTAGCCATAACAATCAGAGAAGAAAAAGAAATAAAAGGAATGCAAATTGGAAAAGAAGTAAAACTGTCACTGTTTGCAGATGACATGATACTGTGCATAGAAAATCTTAAAGATGTTACCAGAAAACTACTAGAGCTCATCAATGAACTTAGTAAAATTGTAGAATACAAAATTAATACACAGAACTCTCTTGCATTCCTATACACTACCAATGAAAAATGAGAAAGAGAAATCAAGGAAACAATCCCATTTTCCATTGCATCAAAAAGAATAAAATACCTAGGAATAAACCTACCTAAAGAGACAAAACACCTGTACTCTGAAACTATAAGATGCTGATGAAAGAAACCAAAGATGACACAAACAGATGGAAAGATATACCATGTTCTTGGATTGGAAGAATCAATATTGTAAAAATGACTATACTACCCAAAAAAACTACAGATTCCGACTGGTATGAGAAAAAGAACAGAAAAAAATCTTTAAAAAATTAAAAAATAAATTATACTATATCACATCCATTTTAAAAGGGGGGTTCATTGGAACTTCCTGATCATAACATATAATTAAAAGTTTACTGTATTGGGGTTCCCTGGTGGTACAGTGGTTGAGAGTCCACCTGCCGATGCAGGGGACATGGGTTCATGCCCTGGTCTGGGAAGATCCCACGTGCCGTGGAGCAGCTGGACCTGTGAGCCATGGCTGCTGAGCCTGTGTGTCCGGAGCCTGTGCTCCGCAACAGGAGAGGCCGCGACAGCGAGAGGCCTGCATACCGCAAAAAAAAAAAAAAAAAGTTTACTGTATTTTTGGGTATGATGAGAATAATTTTTGTACATTTGTAGCCTTTAAATGGTTACTTAATGGAACTTCAAATGTATTTTCTAAAAAAACCTTGAAAGAAAGAAAAAGAGAGAGAGAAAGAAAGAAAAGAAAAGGAAGGAAGGAAGGAAAGAAAAGAAAGAAAGAAAGAAAGAAAGAAAGAAAGGAGGGAGGGAGGGAGGGAGGGAGGGAGGGAGGGAAAGGAAAGAAAAGAGCCCACAACTGGAAATAAGAAAATATACGAAAGGAAAAAAATATCACTGGTAAAGGCAAATATATAGTAAAACCAGTGGATTAGCTACTTAAAAAGCTAGTATGCAGGTTAAAAGACAAAAGTTATACAATCAACTATAACTACAGCATGTATTTAAGGAATACACAAAATAAAAAGATGTAAAATATGGCATCAAAACATAAAGCATGGGACAGAGTTAAAATGCATTGTTTTTAGAATGCCTTCAAATTTCAGTGAATGTCAGCTTAAAATATTAGAGGGCTATATATACAGGTCCATATATATGAACATCATGGTAACCACAAACCAAAAAAACTATAATGTATACACAACAAAGTAAAGAGAAAGAAATCCAAACACAAAACTAAAGGAATCCTTCAAACCACAAGTGAAGATACTAAAAGAAGAAGAAAAGAACAAAGAAGAACTATAAAAACAATCAGAAAACAAGTGACAAAATGGCAATAAGTACATACCTATCACTTATCATTTTAAACATAAGTGGACTAAATGTTCCAATCAGAAACTTAAGGTAGCTAAATGGATAAAGGAAAACAAAACTAATGTATATGCTGCCTACAAGAGACTCACTTCAGATCTAAAGACACAAATAGGCTGAACGTAAAAGGATGGAAAGTTACTCCATTCAAATGGACTATAAAAGAAAGCTGGGGTAGCAACACTCATATCAGATGAAATAGCCTTTAAAACAAAGACTATAAAAAAAGACAAGGAAGGACATTATATAATGATAAAGGGGTTAATCCAACAAGAAAATATGACATTTAAAAATTTTTATGCACCCAACATAGGGGCACATAAATATATAAAGCAAATATTAACAGAATCAAAAAGAGACATAGGGCTTCCCTGGTGGCACAGTGGTTGGGGGTCCGCCTGCTGATGCAGGGGACACGGGTTCATGCCCCAGTCTGGAAGGATCCCACATGACGCAGAATGGCTGGGCCCGTGAGCCATGGCCGCTGAGCCTGCGTGTCTGGAGCCTGTGCTCCGCAACGAGAGAGGCCGCAACGGTGAGAGGTCCGCGTACCGCAAAAAAAAAAAAGAGACATAGACAGCAATATAATAATAGTAGGGGACTTTAATACCCCACTTACATCAGTGAATAGATCATCCAGACAGAAAATCAATAAGGCAACACTGGCATTAAACGACACATTAAACCAAATGGACTTAATAGATATTTTTAGAACATATCATCCCCAAACAGCTGAATACATGTACTTTTCAAGTGCATGTTGAACATTCTCCAAGATAGATCACATATTAGGCCACAAGATAAATCTCAATAAATATAAGAAGATTAAAATAGTGTCAAACATTCTTTTGACCAGAACAGTATGAAACTAGAAATCAAACACAAGAAAAAAACAGAAAAAAACACAAACATGTGGATACTAAACAACTTGCTCATTTATTATAACCAATGAGTCAATGAGCAAATAAAAGAGGAAATCAAAAACTATCTTGAGACAAATGAAAATAGAAACACAACTGTCCAGAATCTATGGGACAAAGTAAAAGCAGTCCTAAGAGGAAAGTTCATAGAGAAACAGGCCTATACCTCAAGAAACAAGAAAAATCTCAAACTACCTAAATGTACATTTAAAGAACAAGCAAAGTCCAAAGTTATTAGAAGGAAGGAAATTAAAAACAGCAGAGCAGAAAAACATAAAAGAGTCTAAAAAATTAAACAGTAGTAAAGATCAATGAAACTAAGTTGGTTTTTTGAAAAGATAAACAAAATCGACAAACGATTAGCCAGAGTCATCAAGAAAAAAGAGAGCCCAAATAAATAAATCAGAAAAGAGAAATTACAACTGACACCACAGAAATACAAATGATCATAAGAGATTACTATGACCAATTATACACTAATAAAATGGACAACAGAGACAAAATGGATAAATTCTTAGAAATACATCCTCTAAGACTGAATCATGATGAAATACAAATTCTGAATAGACCGATCACTAGTAACAAAATTGAATCAGTAATCAAAAACCTGCCCCCCCCACACACACAAAAGTTCAGAACCAGACGGCTATACAGGTTAATTCTACCAAACATTTAAAGAAGAGTTAACACCTACTATTCTCAAATTATTCCAAAAAATTAAAGAGGAAGGAACACTTCTAAATTCACTTTACAAGGCCAGCATAGCCCTGATACCAAAACCAGACAAAAATACTACAAAAAGAGAAAATTACAGGCCAATAAGCACTAATGAACATAGATGCAAAATCCTCAACAAAATTTTAGCAAAGTGAATTCAACAATACATTAAAAGTATCATATACCATGATCAAACAGGATTCATTCCAGGGATGCAAGGATGGTTTAACATCTGTAAATCAATCAATGTGATATACCATATTAACAAAACAAAGGCTAAAGATCATACGATCATGTCAGTAGATGCAAAAAGAGCATCTGACAAAATCTGATAAAAACTCTCAACAAAGTGGGTATAGAGGAAACATATCCCCAATTAATAAAGGCCATATAAAATAAACCCACAGCTAACATGATAATGGTGAAAAGTTGAAAGCTTTTCCCTAAGATTAGGAAAAAGACAAGCATGCCCACTCTTGCCACTTTTATTCAACATAGTACTGGATGTCCTAAACATAGCAATCAAATAAGAAAAAGAAATTAAAAGCATTCACATTGGAAAGGAAAATATAAAATTGTCACTATTTGAAGATGACATGATACTATATATAGAGAACCCCAAGACTTTACCAAGCAAACTAGTAGAACAATAAATGAATTCAGTAAAGTGGCAAGATTTAAAATTGATACATAGAAATGTCTGGCATTTCTGTACACTGATACAAACTATGTAAAAGAGAAATGAAGGAAACAATCTCATTCACTATTGCATCAAAAAAAAAATACCTAGGAATTTTAAAAGGAGTACAGTTCTCAAACCTGTACTCTAAAGGCTATAAGACCTTGTGGAAAGAAACTGAAAATGACACAAATAAATGGAAAGATAGACCATGATCATGGATTGGAAGAATTAATATGTCCATAATACCCAAAGCAATCTACAGATTTAATACAATCTCTATCAGGATACCAATGGCATTTTTCATAGAACAAATAATCCTAAAATTTGAATGGAACCAAAAAAGACCCCAAATAGCCAAAGAATTCTCTTTTTTTTAATTGAACAATAGTTGCTTTACAATGTTTTGTTAGTTTCTGCTGTACAACTAAGTGAATCAGCTATATGTATAAATATATCTCCTCCCTCTTGGACCTCCCTCCCACTCCCCACCCATCCCACCCATCTAGGTCATCACACAGCACCAAGCTGATCTCCCTGTGCTATACAGCAAGTTCCCACTAGCTATTTATTTTACACATGGTAGTGTATTTCTGTCAATCCTAATCTCCCAATTCATCCCACCCTCCCCTTCCCACCCTGTGTCCACATGTCCATTCTGTACGTCTGCATCTCTGTTCCTGCCCTGCAAATACGTTCATCTGTACCATTTTTCTAGATTCTACGTATATACATTAATATACATTTGCTTTTCTCTTTCTGACTTACTTCACTCTGTATGACAGACTCTAGGTCCCTCTACATCTCTACAAATGACCCAATTTCATTTCTTTTTATGGGTGAGTAATATTCCACTGTATATATGTACCACATTTTCTTTATCTATTCATCTGTCAATGGACATTTAGGTTGTTTCCATGTCCTGGCTCTTGTAAATAGTGCTGCAATGAATGTTGGAGTCCATGTGTCTATTTGAATTATGGTTTTCTCTTGAAAACAAAGAACAAAGGTGGAAGTATTATTCTTCCAGGCTTGAAATTATACAATAAGATTACAGTAATCAAAACCATGTGTAACTGGCACAAAAACAGACAGATAAATGAATGGAAGAGTAGAAAGTGTCCAGAAATAAACCCATGCTCATATGATTAATTAATCTATGACAGACAGAGGAGGCAAGAATATACAATGGGGAAAAGGCTGTCTCTTCAATAACTGGTATTAGGAAAACTGGACAGCTACATGCAAAAGAATGAATTTGGACCACTTTCATACACCACTTTCATTTCATACACATTTCATAAACTGTATTTCACACAGTTTATGTACAAAAATAAACTCAAAATGAATTAAAGACTTAAATGTAAGTCCTAAAACCATAAAACTTCTAGAAGAAAACATAAGCAGTAACCTCTCTGACATCAATCTTAGCAACATTTTTTTAGATATGTCCCCTCAGGCAAGGGCAACAAAAGCAAAAAGAAACAAATGAGACTATATCAAACTAAAAAGCTTTTGCACTGTAAAGAAAACCACTAATAAAATAAAAAGGCAATCTACTGAATGGGAAAAGATATTTACAAATGATATATCCAATAAGGGGTTGATATTCAAAACATATAAAGAACTCAGACAACTCAATATCAAAAAACACAAACAACCTAATTAAAAAAATGGGCAGAGGACCTGAATAAACATTTTCCCAAATAAGACAAATAGCCAACTTATACATGAAAAGGTATTCAACATCACTAATCATCAGAGAAATACAAATCAAAACCACAATGAGATACCACCTCACACCTGTAAAAATGGCTATTATCAAAAAAGACAACAAAAAACAAGTGTTATCAAGGATGTAGAGAAAAGGGAATCCTTGTGTACTATTGGCAGCAATGTAAATTGGTACAGCCAACATAAAAAACAGTACAGAGTTTCCTCAAAAGACAAACAACAGAACTAACATATGATCCAGCAATTCCACTTCTGGGTATTTATCCAAAAAAATGAAAACACTAAGTCAAAAAGATATGTACCTCTATGTTCATTGCATCATTATTTACAATAGTTAAGATATGGAAGCAACTTGTGTCCATCAATAGACAAATGTATAAGGAAGATATGGAATATATACACAATAGAATATTATTCAGCCATAAGAAATAATGAAATCTTGCCATTTGCATCAGTTTGGATGGTCCTGGAGGATATCACAATATCCTAAGTCAGACAGAGAAAAACAAACACTGTATGATTTCATTTGTATGTAGAATCTAAAAAAGAAAACAAAACAAAGGAGAAACAAACTCACAGATACAGAGAACAAACTGGTGGTTGCCAAAGGGGAAGGAGGTGGAGGGATGAACAAAATAGGTGAAGGGGGATTAAGAGGTACAAACTTCCAGCTATAAAATAAGTAAGTTACAGGGACATAATGTACACACAGAGTATATAGTCAATAATATTGTAACAACTTTGTATGGTGACAGATGGTAACTGGTCATATTATAGTGATAATTTCATAATGTATAAAGCTATGGAGTCACTATGTTGTATAATACCTGAAACTAATATAATATTGTATGTTAATTATAATTTTAAAAAAACACAAGAAATATGGGTCAATAGCCCCTGTTGCCCTGTCGTGAGTAAATATATGATTCCTATTAATTAGACTTTTTGAAGTAATGAGACTTATTTCATGGACTTTGCTACTTAGATGGCTCTATGAGCTTGCGAGCCACTGGTCTATGTCAGTGAATCAGAAACATTATACATATGAAAATACATATATTACATATATACACACAGGCATTTATGTATACATACATTTATGTATATATGCATACATATATGTGCTTATGCATACTAGATTTAACTAATTTCTCTCATACTGAGAGAGAACAGGAAAGTTATGTGCAGTATTTTCCTTGCCTTCATGGAAAACATGAGTTCATAAAATAGCAATAATAAAAGAAGTCATAAATTGGGTCTAGTATTAATGTCAGTTAGCATCCTAATGACATAATGACTATGGCAAAACACTTAAATTTTATTGACATCAATAGCTATTATCAAGCCAGTTTTACTGATGTTGTAATCAAGAGGGCTGAATTTCACAAAGCTCCCAGTAATTGACAATGCCATGTCAGAAAGTCTCTGGAATAGGTTGACTGCACACAAGTATGTAAAATACTATCAGTTCTAGTATAAAATACTATACTAGCTCACAGAGATCTTATTCTGGTATAATTGGTCAAAGCTGATAAAAAATGTTTACTGAGCAAAAACTATGAGTCAAATTTCTATTAGAAATTATGGGGAATAAACAAGGAGTAGACATCATCTCAAGTTGGTATGATCTGGTTGAGGAAACAGGAAAGTCCTGCATGAAGAATGTAGTGCTTGTCTTCCCCCCCCATAGTTTCCCCTGACACCCTCTTTGCCAGCTGTTCATATCTAGGTCTACTTGAGATCCCCTCTCCATCCATTGCCTAGTTAAAACCTATCTCTTCCCTTTTCCATTCCACTTAATGCCATTCTTAATGCCATCAGTGTAGGTGATCTGAAACTCAAATCTGACCATGTCACTCCCTTGCCTAAAGCATTTCAATGCCTATTTTATTACTAATTCCTTAGCACTGACATAAGACCCTAGAAAACTTAGTTCCTCTCTTATCCATAAAATAATTTCCTAAGGCTCCTCATTTTGCTTTTTGTGAATCTTATTTTACTTGTTACTGTTTATTTAGCTATGGGATATATATCCTACCTCCAAACGAGGGTTCCTAATTAAACCTTGCTACCATGTCTTATAGCACTGTTCTGATCTGCTGAGCAAGAGTAACTTTAATTCAATCTCTTTTTCTGGACCTACATGATACTATAGCTATTACGATGCTTTAGGGTATGATGACTGTAAGCTTTAGGGTATTGAATACAAGCTCTTTGAGGACAGCAACTGAAAAACCTCCTTGTAGTAATTGTCTATACTCAAGTATCAGCATGTCAATAGATAATAGTTTTTGATATCTGAGAATCGTAAATTCATAGAATTACATATTTCAGAGTAATTTTAAGAATTATTTGTTTCAAACTCGTTTTGCAGATAAAGAAACTGAGATCCAGAAATGTAAGTGATTTGACCAAAGTGACAATTACTTATAAGCAAGGTTTGGAGGAGCAGAGACTCACTCTTAAATATCAGTCTTAAGTAGAAGTCACAATTTTTATTACAAGAAAACAAAGAGATAATAGATTAGATAGAGAGATAGATAGATAGATAGATAGATAGATAGGGATAACATAAGGATATAGTTTACTAGAAGGGACAGGAATGCAGTGCTGCTAATGACTAGTTATAACTATGGCTTTAAACAATTCATAAGCTGAAAATCAATTATTTATGTGTTAAGCTTCAGCTAAAAGATAATACTAGATTATAGAGAAATTTTATAAAATTACAATACTACTGAATCAGGATAGGAGAACAGATTCATTTAGTACTTCAGGTGTCAAAAATTATCAACTCCTACTTAATCCAGTCAGTTCCTGACAAATGCTACTGGCAGAGTCCAAAGAAATAAGACTAGTCATGTAACGTTAAAATCTTTGGATAAAAAACCTTGAGAGCCCTAATATAAGAAAAACTCCTTATCAGTCAATTATGAGCTGTAATCTCACCCCCACCTCCAGCAGGGGGCCTTATACATCCTTCCACACAGAATTTTCCACATATCAGCAACTTGCAAAGATCACTGAGCAAAGAACAACCAGACAGTATTTCAGAGATGTGAGCATGGACTAATGACATAAAAAATCAGATGAATGATCCCCACCATGCCCTGTTATTTAGAGAAAATCTCAGGAACAAAGGGATGTAGGGTTAGAAGTTCCAAACTGGCTGACAGGATTATTTTTTGCATCCTGACAAGACAGTAGGGCACTGCACAGCTCTGGGACACATGTTGTATGGCATGATCTATCTTCATGGCTTGCCTGGAGTTGTGCACTGCCCAGAAGCTGGCAAGGGACTCTGAGAAAGGCTCTCAAATGGAGAATCATTTCAATTCTAGAAAAGAGGCTTTCAGAAATTCTACTTCTCCCATTTACCTGAGAGAATTGAAATCAGGATCTCAAAAAGATACTAACACTCCTGTATTCATTGCAGCACTAGGCACAACACAAGAAGCAGAAGATACAGAAACAACTTCAGTGTCCTTCAACAGATAAATGGATAAAGAAAATGTGGTATACATGTACAATGGAGTATTATTTAGCCTTTAAAAAGAAGGAAAATTCTGCAACATGTGACAGCATACATGAACCTTGAGGATATTATGCTAATAAGCCAGTCACAGAAAGACAGATACTGCATGATTCCACTTACATAAGGTATCTAAAATAATCAGATGCATAGACTCAGAGAGCGGAATGGTGGTTGTCAGGGGCTGGGGGAAGGAGAAATGAGGCGTTACTGATCAATAGGCATAAAGTTTCAGTTAAGTAAGACGAATACATTCTAGAGCTCTGTTGTACAACATTTTACCTGTTGTCAACTATACTGTATTACACACTGAAAAAGTTGTTAAGAGGTATATCTCAAGTTGTGTTCTTACCACAATAAAAATTTAACTTCTATCCCTTGAGTCTGTAAATGTAAATCCTTACCTGCTACACTTTAGTACTAAATGATTTTTGAACTGTTCTGACTATGTCATCATAAAATCAGTATATACTGTGACCTACAAATGAGCCCAAGTCAGTCTCTAAGCCTCTGCCAGCCACAATGCTGCCTTCCAGACAGGTCATCCTATTTGGACTGAATGAGAGCTCAGTATCAGAAGTAGACATAGCTTAAGTGTATTTCCAAACACAATATTGGACCCACCACAACTGAAAGGAAACAGTGGTACTAATTTTTTCCATCAGCTCCAAGAAACTGATACTGTGTTGGCTTACTATGACCCAGGGGAGAGAGATTCAAATGCCCATGTTTACCTTGAATTGCTTCTAAAACTCCATTTCCAGTTACTTAACAAGTCTAGTTCATCAGTCTAGCATGGAACATCGATCCTGGATTGTCCATAAACCTGGGCATACCTCCCTTTGTGTTTGTCTTCTCTGTGCACTGTGCAGAGGCTGCTCTCTCCTCTGCTATTTTCTATTCCTGCACTGTTGGATCTGTTACTTCAAACGTACATGAAAAACAGTTTCCTATCTTTCTCTTCTTAAAGGCACTTCAAAGTCATTACTTTATGGAAGTTACCATATAAATCTACTCTCCTGTTACTCTTCTGATTACCTTCTTCTGTAACTGTGTGTCCTTTCCTAATCTTCCACGCCATGTTGAAAATTATCCTCTACTGATAATGTGCTATTGATTGATGTACACTTGTCTATTCCAGGCCCCTTATAAATCTTACTTGGAATAATAAAAGTATAAGATTGTTTCATGAATATATTACTTTTAATCTAAATTTTTTTTTTTTTTTTTGTGGTACGTGGGCCTCTCACTGCTGTGGCCTCTCCCATTGCGGAGCACAGGCTCCGGACGCGCAGGCCCAGTGGCCACGGCCCATGGACCCAGCCACTCCGCGGCACACGGGATCCTCCCAGACCGGGGCATGAACCCGCGTTCCCTGCATCAGCAGGCGGACTCCCAACCACTGTGCCACCAGGGAAGCCCTCATTTAATCTAAAATTTAACTCATTTCTCCATTTTCATCAATCTATTTCTTCAAGTTTAAAAACATTTCAATTTAACTGCAGCAAAAAATGGCAACAAGAACTATTTCATTATCCCCAGATGTGATGTTTCAATTCAATATTTTTGCTTTTTACATTAACAAACACTTTCAAGTAATTATTTTAAGGCTAAATAAAATCTTTTCTAAATTTCTATTATTTTGGACCTCAAATTTTCTATTATATGTCCTTACTTTTATTGTTTCAATGCTGTGTTCATCATCCAGTTTTCTCACAGCAGTATGTTAATATACATTCTTAATTGCATTTTTCTCATTTAAAACACTGATAGCATTATTTTTGTGCAAGTGCAACAGTAAGGATGATACAGAGCTTTATATTATCCTTGTGCTTTTACAGTTAGCTTGGACTTAAAATTCTACATTTAATAAATTAACCAAAAATATTCAAATCTTAATGGCATAAGATACTCAGAAGTATTCCTTTTAAGTGGATAATAACATTTATGTAATTTCTAGTTCTTTAAGAGGAGAAACAAAGGTAACCAACAAACTACATTATATGATATCCTATATTATTTCCTTCAACCCCTTAAGCAAATCCACTGATATTGATATATCTTTCCTTTTTTTTTTTTTTGAAGTATAATTACTTTACAATGTTATGTTAGTTTCTGCCACACAGAGAAGTGAATCAGCCATACACATACACACATCCCCTCCCTCTTGGACATCCCTCTCTTCCTCCGCCCCATCCCACCCAACTAGGCAATCACAGAGCACCGAGCTGAGCTCCCCTGTGCTATACAGCAGGTTCCCACTCGCTATCTATTTTACACATGGCAGTGTATTTATGTCAGACCTAATCTCCCAATTCATCCTACCCTCCCCTTCCCCCCCTGTATCCACACATCCTTTCTCTACATCTGCCTTTCTATTCCTGCCCTGCAAATAGCTTCATCTGTACCATTTTTCTAGATTCCACATATATGCGTTAATATACGATATTTGTTCTATATCTTTTAAGGCTTATTGCTGAAACAGAAATTTTAGAGGAACAAAATTCCATAAGCACTACTATTTTTCATTCACTATACGTTAATTACTGACCAGAGTTGTATAGTGTTGAAGAACATGAGCTTGAAGCTAGATGTGCCTGAATCGAAGTGTTAGCTCTCTTACTAGCTATGCAACTATAAGTCAACCTAAAACTTTAGTTTTTCACCAATGAAATGGGGAAATGGTATTATCTACCTTATAAGATTACTGAAAGGATTAAATAAAATGATATATGCAAGGAAATATTATATATACTAAGGAATAAGTACTAATTAAAATAGTTTATATTTCTAAATGAATTTCAAAACATGCCTTCCAAAATATTCTTAAGTCTATATTGAAAATTAGTAATGGAAGGTTAATTTTCAGGGTGATAATTTTCACAACATTAGGATTTCTCTCTTCAAAAACCCACCACATAAAGGACAGTATGACTTTCATTTAAGTATTACGTTGCCTTTCATTACTTCTAATGTCAAATGTGCTATTCAGTTTTACGTCTTTCAGCAAATTTTATTGCAAGCCACCATAGCCAGAAACATACAACAAAGCTTTCACACTTACCAACCACATACTTAGTGGTTCAGCATAAATTAGACACACCTCTAACAAAATAATTTTAGTTGAATTACTATGACATCCTTTTAAAATCTAAAGCTGGAACCCAGGGTGAATGCTTTATAGTTTCCAGGACATTTTATTCCATATTTTCAAACTTCAGCGCTATGTAATTGAAGTCATTTTAATGACAAATATTGCTAGATAGGTTCAACTAGTTTACTATCAATGTTTTACCTCAATGCTATCATTGAGAAATAATTGACGTTTTAGAGCCATCCATTATCTCAATTTCAGCTTTTGAAAAATGTTAAAACATAGCACGATACAAAGTGCTATATGAAGCCAATAATATTTCAATGACTATAATTTTAAAGCCTCTTCTTCATTAACAAGTATAATCTTAAAAGTATCCTTCTGTTCTACATATCACTAATTTGATCTGGCTTGTCTCATTACTCTGAATTGTTGCTACCTGATTATAATCAATTGTTGCTACATGTAATCAACTTGACATATCAGTGGTGCTCTGTTATTATAAAAGTTCAGAACAAAAGCTCCAGAAGTGCAAGATTTTTGTTCATTATAGTCCTAAGACTATGGGCTAAAACTATAAATTGTCTGGAAGAAAACAGAAAGAAAATCTTCGTGATGATGGGACAGGCTGGGATTTAATAAGTAGTCCTGGAAAAGGATAGATCATAAAAGAAAAATTTGATAAATTAGATCTCATACAAAAAAAATGAAGACACACATTAAAAGAATGAAAAGCTATAAAGTAGAAGAAAATAATCACATTACATATAAATGACAGATACTTATATCCAGACTACATAAAGAACTCTATTGAATAAGAATACAACTAACCCATTAAAAATTGGCAAAATTTGAATAGACACTTATCAAAGAAAATATACAAAAAAGATGCTCAACATCATTAGTCATCAGGTAAGAGCAAATTAACACTACAGTGAGATACTACAAAAACACACATTAGAGTGACTAAAATTAACCTGTCTGACAACACTATGGATTGCTGTGGAGCAAGTGGAGCTCTCAGTCATTGCTGGTAGGAATGCAAAACGGCACCACCACTTTAGAAAACAGTTTGGCAGTTTCTTAACATAGCTAGATATATATTCACCCTATAAAACTCAGCAATCCTTTTCCTAAGCATTTACCAAATAAATGAAACCTATGCTCAAACGAGACTTGTACTTAAATTTTGATAGCAGCTCTATTTGTAATGGCCTTAAACTGGAAACATCCCAAATGTCCATCAACAGGAGAATGAACTTATTTTTTAAATATTCATACAATAGAATACTACTTAGAAACTTGAAAGAAGCAACTGTTGAACCAAAACACAACACAAATAAACCTAAAATATTCTGCTAAATGAAAGAAGCCAGATACAAAAGACTACATATTATACAATCCCTAGATGAACCTCTAAAGAAAACAAGTATGACTAAAAGAAATAAGGTGGGCATAGAGGGTTTGAATCAGAAGGCACACCGGGTAACTCTGAAGTGATGGATATGTTCCATATTTTTATTGTGCTGATGATTTCCCTGGTGTGTAAATTTTCCTAAAGCTTATCTAAACATATACTTTCAATGGGTACATTATACTTTATGTAAATATACCTCAATAAATTGATTTTTAAAAGGGGTTAGAGTGAGCATTATTGCTTATCAGTATACCATAGTCATTAAGAAAAAGGGCTTTAGAGTTAAATTGGATCATATTTCAGTTAGGATGCCATCCTTTAAAGTTTTTTGGCCTTGAACATGTTAGTTAATGTATTTAAATTTTGTTTAAATATAAGTAATAGTAGATATCACATATATCTGTGGTAAATATAGAAAGATATAATAATGAACTGACTTGGCACTGTCAGTTATAGTCAATAAATGGTTACTATATCAATAATAATACCACTATTATCCTCCTCATCATCATCTAAAAGCCTTCAGGAAATCTAAAATTAAACCGTATTTAAAAAATATAAAACCTTCATACCTTCAATATTATCACTCTTCTCACAACAGGAGTAATAGATGGTTAGTGTTTCTACTCAGAGTGAATATGTGAGTGGCAGACACTTTCTGGATTTAAAATATTGTCTTCTGGGAAGCTGGAGCTATTTCCTAAAGTTACAAAATCTGACTTCCACTCTGTGGAAATCATTCCTGAATTACATGACAATAGTTCCACTTTTTAACTTAAACTCCTCAGACTAGAATTTTGTAATTTCTTAAGAATAAATGCTTTACAATTATGATTAAGTACCACTCACTTTGAAAAGAGCCAAACTTGAATTTTTATTATCATGAATTGCCAAATTGGGAAACTCATATAAAAGATGGTAAATGCACAAATAATTTTCTCTTTCTGCCTCCATATTTTCTTTTGGTGAATATTAAGAGTGAATAAGTTTGCAGTTAGATCTCCATGTGGTTTAATGATTCTGTCTATTCTCCATAATTATTCATAAGCAATGAAGAGCTGACTCCAGATTTACCTGATTGAAGAAGTCTCCCCTGATTCAATTCTCACAGTGTCCCAAATGACACAGGAGTTTATTTCTCCATTTGTTGCTGTAGTTTAAAATATTCAATGTGATGCTTAGCCTCTCTACTGCAGGATGACTCTTGAGAAAGACCACAGGGATACCCATGTCTTAATGGAAATTATGCTTGCAGGCATCTGTTGCCAGCCAGAGGTAGGGTGGCAGAACTTATTTTGAAAGCCAGAAACAACAACTCCAATCAGTCGTCTCAGAAGAGCCAAGCCTCATTTCTTTAACTTTCTTAAAGTCCCGCCTCCTAAGATTGGTCAAGACAAACCATCATTTTATGGGCGTATCTGTATTCTCAGTCTTATTGGAAAATCTAAAACACATTCACCATGACCAGTAAGGACCAGGTATATATTCTGTTATGATATTCTGTAGATACTATATTATCATGAACAGAAGGAAGCACTGAAATGGATAACTATGGCTAAACACATGTTATTTGAAGCCATAAAGACCTCATTTTGAACATAATTCTACTACTTTCTAACAATATGGACTTTGGAAACTTACATAATCCTACATAAACCTCAATTTCCTTCTGTAATTAATATTTATAATAATAATATGATAATAATAACTTTCCCTTGAATTGTTGGGGTAATTTATTGAACACAAATTAGCTTCCTCTGTGTCTGGCATATAATAAGTTCCCAATCATTGCTGGCTATTATGATTATGAAATTACCTAATTTTTTCAGTATTATTTAATATGTCTTATTTTACCACTTTAGAATTTACTATTATCTACTTCAAAGAGCTAATTTTCTTGAGCATTTTCTTCACTATCAACTGTTTCCTTGACACATCACACCCTTAAAATGAATAGTATTAAAAAAATGTAGAAAGTAAAAACGTTTTAAAATCAAATTCTCTAATGTAAAATCAACATTTGAAGTTTTGAGGTTGAGTAATATTTTTGTTCTGGAAATAAGGGACAAAAACAGGCTTTAAATACATGATTTGTTAAATAAAAGTCCCAGGGGTGGGGTAGGATTGCTATCTTGAAGCAAGAAAATACCTATAAGAAAAACAAATAAGATCAAAAATAATGATGAAGATTCATAGCTTATTTTGTCATTTCTTTGCATCATTTCTAAAGGTATTTTCATGTAAATGGCTTTACACTTTGAAAAAACTGTACCAAAACAATGTTTGTTATCTTTAACAAAATCCATTGGAATGATCAGAGAAAAGCTAACATACAAGTAATTTTTTCAATTTAAACAGAATAATAGGCTTTTCAATTTAAACAGAACAATACACTCACTTCTTGATAGGAAGAGCAAGGAGGAAATAGAATTAATTAGTGGTTGAAGTATTTAAGCAAATTCAGGCCAACTTTGAGTCAAATAATGTTTGCAGTTAGATTAAATACTTGACTTCTTTAACCAAGATGTCCTTCAATAGGTGAAAGGATATACAAACTGTGGTACATGTGTACAATGGAATACTGTTCAGCAATAATCAGGAATGAGTAATCAAGCCATTCAAAAACATGGATGGATCTTAAATGCATATTGTTAAGTGAAAAAAAAAGCCACTTTCTCCACTTTTTTGAAAAGGTTACATTTATATGACATTCTGGAAAAGGAGAAACCATAGAGATGTGAACAGATCATAGTAACAAGGAATTTGGGAAGGAGAGATTTGAAAAAATGAAGCACAGTGTCTTCTTTTTAGGGCCATACAACTAATATATATGATACTGTAATGATGGACGTATGACAATGCATTTGTCAAACTCATAAAAATGTATAGTAAAAAGAATGAACCTTAATGTATGCAGATGTTTTAAAAAGTCAATTAGGAAGTCAGGAAATCCCAGGAAGGATTGCAGAGTATGACAAAAGACATAACCATATCACAAATATATAAAGTAACCTCACAGAAGTGGGTAAAGGAAAGAGGTGCTGATCTAAGTAACTTTAGAAATGAAAGGAGCCTGGAAGAGTAAAGACAAAAGGAACTGTACATAGCATTATACTTTAGTTGATAAAATTGTTTCCCACAAGGGTATGGATTAACAACTTTGAAACTTCTATACATATATATCAGAATTAAACAATTAAGTAAATGGATGGCAGATGAGGGAAGTCAGGTTTTTCACTGATAGAGTGAGGGGTCACAGACAAGCATGGGGAGAAGGTTAAAATGCTCCTTGTGGTAATGTATTACATGTGGAGACCTAAAATGAACACACGTTTAGCTAAATATAGATACAGATGGATACATATAGAAATATTTATATGTGTATATATATGATTAGGTGTGCACGCATATTATTTCCTTTTTGTGTCAGTTAAGAGGTCAATGAACACGTCTAGCACCATCTTGGTTTCTAATATCACTCTTCAACCTAGGGAACTGGAGCTCCTTTGGGGAAATGACTGACACTAGGACTGGGGGAGGGAATATGCAAGATGAACCTGGAGCATTTTGTAGTGCCCCAAAAGTAAGGAAGTATTTTAAAAATTTACAATAAGGGAGTATGTCAAAGGGACACAGAAATCAACTGAAAGAACTCCCGATGGACAAAAATGGAACAATTTTAGCAACAACATAAATAATATAGTATTGAATTATAACCTAATATATAAAAAAAAGTCCATGAATCCATACTGATAAAAATAAATGGGGGGGGGGGAAACAAACAAGTTTCCTATGCAGGAGAATTCCAAATAATTGATGTAGAAATTTCATTCATCCTCAAGGAGGTGAAATATAGCTCCTCATTCCTTAAGTGTGGGCTGAAGTAGGACTTCCTTCCAAAGAGTATAGTATGGTAATGGAGGAGAAGAGCAACTATGGATGAACATAATAAACACTACCCAAGCAAGTTGTTCAGATGAACAACAACAGTGATAAGTCATGTTGATTGTATGCATTCTTGATATGATATGATGAGAATGACATTTTATTACTATGATCTTACTTCCAAAAACTCATCAGGCAGTTGCATTCATTTTTTTACTGTTTTTTTTTTCCCCACTAGAAGATCAAGGAAAGGAATGAATCAAATTCTGACATTAAAATAATGGTCTCCTATTACTATAACAATATTTTCTTACTTGATAATACCACTGATTTTAGATACTAAATAGTTATAGGTCTTTAGTCATAAAATAATTATGAGAAAAAATTTTCTGTAAACTTAAAAATAAAATACTCAATAAAGTTTTTAGGAATTTCTAGTTCTCTCTCCTCTCTCCTCTCTCCTTTACAGATCATCTCCACTATAACAGCATCCTTTTTTCTGAAGCAAATTTTTTATTTTTATTCTCTTGCTTAAAAGCTTTCATTCTTCTCCACTGCCTTTATTATACAAAACAGTATCTTGACCTGGGATTCAAAGTCCTCTATAATCTGGCTTGGTTGAGAGTTGAATTATATCCTCCAAGAAGATGTGTTCAAGTCCTAAACACAGATTCCTGTGAATGTGGCTCTATTTAGAAGTGGGACATTTGCAGATGTAATCAAGTTGAGATGAAGTCATACTGGATTAACAGGCCTTAATTCAATCAATGGTGTTTTTTAAGAAGAGGGAAATTTGGACACAGACACAGACGCAGGGAGAACTCCATGTGACTACGGAGACAGATATTGTAATGACACGTCTACAAGCCAAGGAACATTAACAATTGCAACCACCAGAAGCTAGGAAGAGGCAGGGAAGGATTCCTCCCTAGAGTTTTCAGAGAAATCAAGGCCCTTACTGACACCTTCATTTCAGTCTTCTAGCCTCCAGAACTGTGAAATGATAAATTTCTATTGTTCTAAGCTTTCCAAGTTTGTGGTTTATCTCTTAATATGTTGATGGACATTTAGCTTGTTTCCATATCTAGGCTATTGTAACTAGTGCTGCAATAAACATGAGAATGCAAACAACTCTTTGAGGTCTTGATTTCAGTTATTTTGGGTGTGTAAACAGAAGTGTGAATGTTGGTAGTTTTATTTTTAATTTTTTGAGGAACCACCATTTTGTTTTTCATAACTGCTGCATCACTTTACATTCCCACCAACAATGTACAAGGGTTCCAATTTTTCCAGCTCCTTACTACAATTTTTATCTTTTTTGTGGTAAGGGGGTTATTATAAAATCTATCCTAAGTTGTGTAAAGTGATATCTCATTGTGATTTTGAATCATATTTCCATGATGGTCAGTGATGTTGAGCATCTTTTCATACTCCTGTTGGTCATTTATATGTCTTCTTTGGAAAAATGTTTATTCAAGTCCTTTGCCCATTTTTAAATCAAGCTATTTGGTTTTTTATTGTTGAGTTGTAAGGGTTTCTTTATACATTTTTAGATATTAACTGCTTATCAGATACATGATGTACAAATACTTTCTCCAGTTCCCAAAGTTGTCCTTTCACTATGTTGACTGTTTCTTTTACTGTGCAAGAGTGTCTTAGATATACTCCCATTAGTCTGTTTTTGCTTTCATTGCTTGTGGTTTTGGTCTCGTCTCCAAGAGGTCATTGTCAAAAACAATGTCATGAGATTTTCCCTTATGCTTTTCTTCTATGAGTTTCACAGTTTGGGGTCTTACATTTAGGTCTTAATCCATTTTGAATTATTTTTTGTCTGTGGAATAAGGGTCCAATTTTATTCTTTCGCATGTGGCTATCCAGTTTTTCCAACATCATTTGTTGAAGAGACTTTCTTTTCCCCATAATGTGTTCTTGGCACCTTTGTTAAAGATTAGCTGACCAAATTCATTTCTGGGCTCTCTGTTTTATTGTTCTGTAGGTCTCCATGTCAGTACCAACTGTTTTAATCCTGTAGATCTGTGTGTATTTTGAAATCAGGAAGTGTGATGCCTCCAACTTCGTTGTTCTTTTAAATATTTATTTGGCTATTTGGAGTCTTTCATGGTTCATTACAAATTTTAGAATGGATTTTCTTGAGTTTTTGCAAAAACTGCCTTTGGTATTTTGATAGGGAGTGAACTGAATCTGCAGATCGCTTTGAATAGTGTGTACATTTAAATTATATTAAGTCCTCTAATCCACAAACAAGGTCTGACTTTCCATTTATCGGTGTCTTTAAAAATTTTTTTTAATCAATGTTTTATAGTTTTTGGTGTATTTCCTTGATTGAACTTATTCCTAAATATTTTATTCTTTTTAATGCTACTGTAAATAGGATTGTTTTCTAATTTCCTTCTCAGATAGTTTACTCTTAGTATATAGAAACACAACTGATTTTTGTATATTGATTTTTTTTATTATGCACCTTTACTACATTCATTTATTAGTCTAAAAGTTTTTCAGTGGTGACTTTAGGGTTTTCTGCATATAAGATTATGTCATCTGAAAACTGAGACTATTTTACTTCTTCCTTTCTGGTTTGGATGCCTTCTATTTTTTTTTTTTCTTGCCTGATTGTTCTGGCTAGGATTTCCAGTACTATACTGAATAAGAATAGTGACAGTGGGCACCTTTGTCTTTTTCCTATCTTAGAGGAAAAGCTGTCAAACTTTTACAACTGAGTATGATATTTGCTGAGAGTTTATCATATTTGGTCTTTATTATATTGAAAAACATTTTTACTAAATCCAATTTGTTGAGAGTTTTTATCATGAAGATATTGTATTTTGTCAATTTTTTTGCACCTATTGGGATGATTATATGACTTTTATCTTTCATTTCATTAATGTCATGTATCACATTTATTGATTTGCATATGTTGAGCCAACCTTGCATCCCAGGGTTAAATCCCACTTGATCATGGTATATGATCCGTTTAATGTACTGTTAAATTCTGTTTACTAGGAATTTGTTGAGAATTTTTGCACCTATGTTCATCAGAGATATTGAATTGTAATGTTTTCCTTGTGTAGTTTCCTTGTATGATTTTGGTATCAGGGTAAGTCTGGCATTGTAAAATAAGTTTGAAGTATTTCCTCATCTTCAAATTTTTGGAAGGGTTTAAGAAGAATTGCTGTTGAATTCTCTTTGTTTGTATTAACCATGAGTATATGAGTGGTCTCTACAAGCTACTTTGATAAGAGTGTTTTTTCAGGAATAGTTGTGATAGCTCTTCTGTAATACATTTACATAAGTGGTTTTAAAACTGTGTAATAAAGATATTTGTATTTTTGTTGAAATATATTTGACATTTAACACTGTGTGATGTTAATTCTTATTTACATGTTTGATAAAATTCACCAGTGAAGTCATCTGGTCCTGGGATTTTCTTTCTTGGGAGGTTTTTGGTTTCTGATTCAATTTCCTTATTGGTTTGTTCAGATTTTCTCTTTCTTCATGATTCAGTCTTGGTTGGTTGTGTTTCTAGCAATTTATCCATTTATTCTTGTTTATCCAATTTGTTGGCATATAATTGTTTACAGCAGTCTCCTAAGTGCCTCTGTATTTCTGTGGTATCACTTGTAATGTCTCATCTTTTGTTTATAATTTATTTGAGCCTTCACTCCTTTTTTTCTTAGACCTTTCTACCTAAAGATTTGTCAATTTTGTTTGCTTTTCAAAAACTAATTCTTAGCTTTGATTTAATTGTTTTTCTATTTATTTCTGCTCTAATCTCTATTATCCTTTCTTTTGCAAATTTGGGGCTAGTTTGTTCTTTTTTTTCCTAATTCCTTGGGGTATAAATTTAGGTTGTTTACTTGAAATTTTTCTTCTTTTTTAATGTAGGTGTTCATCACTATAAAAATTTTTTAGGGTGATTTTGCTGCATTTCATAAGTTTTGGTATGTCATATTATCATTTTCATTTGTCTCAAACTATTTTTTTATTTTCCCTTTGATTTTGTCTTTGATCCATTGATTTTTCAAGAGTGTATTAGTGTCCACATATTTATGAAATTTCTAGTTTTCCTTCTATTAGGGATCTCTAGTTTCATTGCACTGTGGTTGGACAAGTTACTTGGTGTGATTTCAATTGTCTTAAGTTTGTTAACAGTTGCTTTGTGGCCTAACATGTGATCTGTCCTAGAGGATGTTTAATATGTACTTGAAAAAATGTATACTCTGATGCTGTTGGGTAAAGTGTTCTGTATATGTCTCAGGTCTATTTGATCCATGGTGTTTCTCAAGTCTGCTGTTTCCTTATTGATTTTCTCTCTGGATGTTTTATCCTTTGTTGAACGTGGGACTTGAAGGACTCCTTTTGCCATTTTTTAAGCAAGTCTAGCATTGATAAATTCCTTCAGCTTTCATTTGGGAAGTCTTTTTCTCTTTTTCATTTTTGAAGGACAGTTTTACCACATGTATCACTCTTGGTTGGCAGTTTTTTCTTTTTTGCCTTTGGCCCTTTGAATATATTATTCTTGTGCCTTCTGAATTGCAAGGTTTCTACTGAGAAATCTGCTCATTGTCTTATGAGGAATCCCTTATGCATGATGAGTCACTCCTCTCTCACTGATTTCACAATTGTCTCTGTCTTTGAACAGTTTGATTATATTCTGTCTTGGGATGCAGTGATTTGGAATTATCATATTTGGGCTTCATGAATCTGGATTTCCATTTTTCTCCTTGGAATTAGAAATTTTTGTCCATAGTGTATATGTTGGATTGTCTGCTGGTGACCATAGGCTTTCTTCACTCTTTTTTTTCTTCTTACTGGATAATTTTAAATTATCCATATTCAAGATCACTATTCTTTCTTCTGCTTGATAAAGTCAGCCGTTGAATAACTCTAGTGAGTTTCTCAGTTCAGTTACTGTATTCCTTCATCTCCAGAATTTCTCTTTGGTTATTTTTTTAGTTTCTCTTTGTTGATATTATTTTGTTCATGTATCATTTTCTTGATTTTGTTTAGTTGTCCATCTGTGTTCTCTTGTAATTCACTGAGACTTTTAAATTCAATTATTTTGAATTCTTTGTCAAATAATACATAGATCTCCATTTCTTTAGGGTTGGTTACTAGAAGTTGTTTTGTTCCTTTGATTGGGTTATGTTTCCCTGATTTTTGTTGTTGTTGTTGCTGTTCCATGTAGCTTTGTGTTGGTGTCTACAAATTTGAAGAAACAGCTGCTTTTCCCAGTCTTTACAGACTGGTTTCAATGGGGAGAGATATTCATCAATCATCCCAGCTAGACATTCTAGGAGCCTCTCAAATCTTTTCTACGAATGTATCTTCTCTAAACTTTTGTGTGTAGACTCCTAATTAGAGGGATTTACCAGTTTCACTATTTTTTTAGGAGCCCATAAGCTCTGACTCCCTCTGGTGTCTGGACTCCACTGCAGCCCAGAACATTGGAGTCATGCTCCACTACTCTCCCTACCTCTTTGGAAAGAAGCCTCAGGTTCTGCACCTTCTCCCAATCTTGCATGCTAGGCAAAAACCTCTTTCCCCTTTCCTTTGTTTTCAGCTATCCCAAGGCATCCAAACTATGCTGATTCCATCAGCCCGCTATGTGAGGCAAGATAGAAGTGAGTCTTTTGGAAGCACACTTAAGACCAGAATGTTGGAGGCATGGTCTACTCCTCTCTCTGAGATAATGTGCCTCAGATTCTGTGTGTTCACAAACTTGCAGAGTGTGCTGGCAGCAGCAAGGCATCACACCTTTCTTTTGTTCTTAGTTGCCGAAACTATGCCAGTTCTGTCAGTGTTCCAGGTGAGGTGAGGCAGAAACAAGTCTTTCAGGCAGTGCACTGAGAGTCCAGGGACTTTGGATAAACACTCCTCTTTCTCTTTCTCCTTGAGGGGAAAATCACAGGCCAAATCACTGAGCTGTGCTGGCTTGGAGGACAGGCTGATGGATGAGGGTAAGGTAAAATTGCTCCTTTTACCCATTTCAATGTAAGGTGTGTGTGTGTGTGTGTGTGTGTGTGTGTGTGTGTGTGTGTGTGTGTGTGTGTGTGTGTGTGTGTGTGTGTGTGTGTGTGTGTGTGTGTGTGTTGTCTAAAGCACTGCAGCTTCTTACCTGGATACAGAACTTCTCATAAAATATTTTGCCTCATATATTGTTGTTAAATCAGTGTTTCTGTGGGGAACAAGGGCTGGAACTTCCTATTCTAATTTCTTACTGACATTACTCCCGAATGAGAATTCTAAATCCAGTGAATCACAAAGAAAAGTAAAAGTAAGATGTCTATCCTAAAAATACTTTGGAAAATCAATCAGAGTATTTTTCTCTAATTACTGTAACAAGTTACAACTCTGTTTATGCATTTTCAAGTGTTTTTTTCTCAGAGGATGTCTTCAGAGTGGCTTATTTATCATGTACTTATAACACTCTCTGTTGTTGCACATTTTTCAAAATTAGAAGTGTTGCCTGACTGCTATGTTGTCCAATTAATATTTATAACCCAAGATGTCCATTTCTATCAGACCCAGAGCCCAGCGTCTGCTTAATGATCTGATTCAAGGCTTTGCTCATTTAGAGCTCATGTCTAGCTCTACAAGTTTCGCTGGGCTATACATGGGAATGGAATAGTGTTATCAGATTCCTACAGTTTGAAGAAAAAGGGAATACATAGTGATGCAAATAGATACAGAACAAAGAGTGAGGCACCAGGCCATTCACCAGGATGCTATGAATAGCTCTTCATATCTAAGACACTATAACTTTAATGCTTGAAGGTACTGCACATCAATTCATTGACAGACACTAGATAAAGCCATTAATCAGTGTCAATATATATTTATTGGACAACAACTGTGTACAAAGTGCTATAGATCATTTGTTTTAAAATATTTTGTTCCTAAAAATTTTACAATTTGTATGGAAACACAAAAGATGCCAAATAGCCAAAACAATATTGAGAAAGAAAAACGGAGCTGAGGAATCAGGCTCCCTGACTCCAGAATACACTACAAAGCTACAGTAATCAAGACAGTATGTTACTGGCACAAAAACAGAAATATAGATCAATGGAACAGGATAGAAGGCCCAGAGATAAACCCACGCACATATGGTCACCTTATTTTTGATAAAGGAGGCAGGAATGTACAGTGGAGAAAGGACAGCCTCTTCAATAAGTGGTGCTGAGGAAACTGGACAGCTACATGTAAAAGAATGAAATTAGAACACTCCCTAACACCATACCCAAAAATAAACTCAAAATGGATGAAAGACCTAAATGTAAGGCCAGACACTATAAAACTCTTAGAACAATACATAGGCAGAACCCTCTATGACATAAATCACAGCAAGATCCTTTTTGACCCACCTCCTAGAGAAATGGAAATAAAAACAAAAAGAAACAAATGGGACCTAATGAAATTTAAAAGCTTTTGCACAGCAAAGGAAACCATAAACAAGACAAAAAGACAACCCTCAGAACTGGAGGAAAATATTTGCAAATGAAGCAACTGACAAAGGATTAATTTCCAAAATATACAAGCAGCTCATACAGCTCAATATCAAAAAAGCAAACTACCCAATCCAAAAATGGGCAAAACCTAAATAAACATTTCTCCAAAGACAATATACAGATTGCCAACAAACACATGAAAGGATGCTCAAAATCACTAATCATTAGAGAAATGCAAATCAAAACTTCAATGGGGTATCATCTCACACCAGTCAGAATGGCCATCATCAAAAAAATCTACAAACAATAAATGCTGGTGAGGATGTGGAGAAAAGGGAAGCCTCTTGAACTGTTGGTGAGAATGTAAATTTATACAGCCACTATGCAGAACAGTATGGGGGTGCCTTAAAAACCTAAAAATAGAACTGCCATATGACCCAGCAATCCCACTACTGGGCATATACCCTGAGAAAACCATAATTCCAGCAGAGTCATGTACCACAATGTTCATTGCAGCTCTATTTACGATAGCCAGGACATGGGAGCAACCTAAGTGTCCATCAACAGATGAATGGATAAAGAAGATGTGACACATATATACAATGGAATATTACTCAACCATAAAAAGAAATGAAATTGAATTATTTGTAGTGCAGTTGGTGGACCTAGAGTCTGTCATACAGAGTTAAGTCAGTCAGAAGGAGAAAAACAAGTACCTTATGCTAACACAGATATATGGAATCTAAAAAAAGAAAAAAGAAAAAAAAGGTTCTGAAGAATGTAGGGGCAGGACAGGAATAAAGACACAGATGTAGAGAATGGACTTGAGGACATGTGGAGGGAGAAGTTTAAGCTGGGATGAAGTGAGAGAGTGGCATTGACATATATACACTACCAAATGTAAAACAGATAGCTAGTGGAAAGCAGCCACACAGCACAGGGAAATCAGCTCAGTCCTTTGTGACCACCTACAGAGCTGGGTAGGGAGGGTGAGATAGGGAGGTTGGGATGGAGACGCAAGAGGTAGGGGATATGGAGATATATGTATACGTATAACTGATCACTTTGTTATACAGCAGAAACTAATACAACATTTTAAAGCAATTATACTCCAATAAAGGTGTTAAAAAAAGAAAAAAGAAAAAAGAAAAGAAAGAAGATAAAATCCAGATAAGAATTATTACTATCTCAATAAATATGGAATAATTTGGTTAAACATGGTTTTTTGTAGAAATATAGACACAATTACAATATAAAGGAAAAATCATGGGGTTTACAATCAGAATCCTTATAGTTTTCACTGGGAGACATGGAAACGATTATTAGCTTCTCTGTTTCCATGTTCTCATCTATAATATAGAAATAATACTTGGACTTAACCTGGTGTTTTAGTGGCTAAGCCTCTGGGCTCCCAAAGCAGGGCCTGGATTTGATCCCTGGTCAGGGAACTAGATCACACATACCACAACTAACCCTTCGTGTGCTGCAACTAAAGATCCCACATGCTGCAACTAAAGATCCCACATGCCACAACAAAGATCCCACATGCAGCATCAAAAATCCCATGTGCTGCAATTAAGACCCGGTGCAGCCAAACAGATAAATATTCAAAACAGAGAGACAGAGAGAGAGAGAGAGAGAGAGAAAGAGATTTAATGACAGAAGTAGGATCAGAGAGTCCAGAGGAAAAAAATGGAAATAATACCTATCACAAAAGTTGTTTTGAGAATCCATTAATCTAATATAGATGAAAATGCTATCAGTGTCAATAAATACTAATATATGTATAAAAATCTGTAGTAGATTCAGTTGAATGGTACAAGTTCAATTAAATTTAGTTTCCTTGACAGTATATGAATTTAAAATATGAGATTAAAGATTTTAATATATGAAAAAAATCTTTTATTTTTGCATTTCTCTATTCCTTGTGGTTATACTTACATTGGAAAAACTGGGATAAACTGAAAGACTCCTCAATATATGCTTCTTTCTTTAAAAATAAATTTGTTCATTATTTAGAATTTGGAGATGTACACATTGAAAGGAAGTTTACTACGATGAATTCCAATAATTGAAAGAAATGAGTACTGTAATAGTATTTGTCTCAGATTTCTGTATATATTGATTATCCTCTAATACAAGGGTCTCCAACCCCCCAGGCCACATACTGGTACCAGTCCATGGCCTGTTTGGAACTGGGCCACAAAGCCGGAGGTTAGCAGAGGGCAAGCAAGCAACGCTTCATCTATATTTACAACTGCTCCCATCACTTGCATTACCACCTGAGCTCCGCCTCCTGTCAGATCAGCGGTGGCATTAGATTCTCATAGGAGCACGAGCCCTGCTGTGAGCTGTGCATGCGAGGGATCTAGGTTGCATGCTCCTTATGAGAATCTGATGCCTGATGATCTGAGGTGGAGCTGAGGCAATGATGCTAGCGATGGGGAGCGGCTGCAAATACAGATAATCATTAGCAGAGAGGTTTGACTGCACAGAGACCATAATAAATCAATTGCTTGCAGACTCATATCAAAACCCTATCAGTGAGTGGCAAATGACAATTAAACTACATCTGGTGGCAGGCTTTATAGTGGCAAGTGAGTTGATGTAATTTAATTGTCCAGCTGTATCTTGTGGTAGGCTTTAAGTCAGAATCTGACACTTAGTTTAGTCTGTGCATGGCCCGCCCATTATTTTATTTACTACTTCTGTCCTCACCTCTTTCCTGCACTTTGCACTTGTCTCAGTTTTGGTAAGCCCACATGCTAACCCTAGCCAAAATGAGTAAAAAACAAATGTCACTGGAGAGCTTCTTTGAAAAGGGGGAAAGAACCAATGATGAGACAGCAGAAGAGTCTAAGACTGACAACAAAAAGGAAGCTGCATTTAAAAGAAAATACCAAGAGTCCTACTTAAATTACAGGTTAATTGCAACAGGTGATCCACATTCGCCAAGCCCACTTTGTATAATATGTGCTGACCAGCTATCCAACGAAACCATGAAACTTTCAAAACTGCTTCGCCACATGGAGATCAAGCACCGTGCATTCAAAGACAAGCCTTTGGAGTTTTTCAAAAGAAAAAAAAGGGAATACGAAGAACAGAAGCAATTATTGAAGGCCACCACTTCATCAAATTTGTTTGCACTGAGACCATCATTCTTAGTGGCTAACTGCATTGCTAAAGCTAAGAAGCTCTTTACTATTGGTGAAGAATTCTGCTGCTAAGAACCTTTTTCATGTACTTTTAGGAGAGACTGCAGTTCAAAACATGGCACGTGTTCCTTTTTCAGCTAGCACCATAACTAGATGAATTGGCAAAAAAGCAGAGGATATTAATGCACAATTGTTAGAGAGGATTAATGAGTCACCATGATATGCAATCCAGGTCGACAAGTCTACCAATGTTGACAAAAAGGCAACAATGCTTGTTTTGGTGTGATGTATTTTTCAGGAGGATGTGCATGAGGATGTTCTGTGCACTTTTGTTGCCAACCAGCACCACAGCTACAGAACTGTTCAAGTCTTTGAATGATTATATAACAGGAAAACTGAATTGGTCATTTTGTGTTGGTATATGCATGGATGGAGCGGCTGCCATGAGTGGATGGCTTTCTGGTTTCACTACTTGGGTCAAAGAGGTCGTTTCTGAATGTGAGTCTACGCACTGTGTCATCCACAGAGCAATGCCGGCTAGCCAAAATATGTCACCTGAGCTTAACAACGTTTTGCAGGATGTGATTAAAATTATCAACCACTAAAGTACATGCCCTTAACTCACGTCTGTTCACACAGCTCTGTGAGGAGGTGGACGCAGAACACACGCGTCTTCTCTCAGACACAGAAGTGAGATGGCTTTCTAAAGGTAGATAACTGGCCAGAGTTTTTTTTTTTTTTTTTTCCGGTACGCGGGCCTCTCACTGTTGTGGCCTCTCCCGTTGCGGAGCACAGGCTCCGGACGCGCAGGCTCAGCAGCCATGGCTCACGGGCCCAGCCACTCCACGGCATGTGGGATCCTCCCGGACTGGGGCACGAACCTGTGTCCCCTGCATTGGCAGGCAGACTCTCAACCACTGCGCCACCAGGGAAGCCCCTGGCCAGAGTTTTTGAGTTATGAGAGCTGCTCCAGAGATTTCTTTTAGAAAAACAGTCATCACTGGCAGCACATTTCAGTGACACAGAATGGGTTGAAAACTTGCTTATTACTTGTGTGACACATTCAACCTGCTCAACGTACACAATGTGTCACTTCAGGGAAGAACTACAACTGTGTTCAAGTCAGCAGATAAAGTGGCTGCACTCAAAGCCAAACTGGAATTATGGGGGTGATGGGTGAACATTGGGATTTTTGACATTTCAAACATTAGCAGAGATTTTGAAAGAGACTGAGCCAGGGCCTTCTTTCTCCCAGCTGGTGTATGATCACCTATCTCAGCTTTCAAACGAGTTTGAGCATTACTTCCCAACCACAAAAGACCCCCAAACCAGGAAGGAGTAGATTTGTGACCCATCTGTGAATAAGCCAGGTGAATCAACTTTGTCCGTGCTAGAAGAGGATCAACTGCTTGAGATTGCACGTGACGGTGCCCTTAAAAGTATGTTTGAGGCAACTTCAAATTTCCATACACTCTGGATTAAAGACAAGGCGGGATATCCTGAGATTGCCACAAAAGCAATGAAAAGCCTGCTTCCATTTCCAGCATCCTATCTTTGTGAAGCAGGGTTTTCTGCAGTGACAGCAACCAAAACGAGATTATGGAGTAGACTGGACATAAGCAACACACTTCAGGTGTCACTGTCTCCTGTCACCCCTAGGTGGGACCGTCTAGATGCAGGAAAACAAGCTCAGGGCTCCCACTGATTCTGCATTATGGTGAGTTGTACAATTATTTCATTATATATTACAATGTAATAATAATAGAAATAAAGTGCACAATAAATGTAATGCGCTTGAATCATCCCAAAACCTCCACCCCCCAGGTCCATGGAAAAATTGCTTTCCACAAAACTGGTCCCTGCTGCCAAAAAGTTGGGGATCGCTGCTCTAATAGACATCATATTATAATTGGTGAAGTCAATGGTGATTTTGACAATTCTCTGTCAATGCCATTTTGGTGATGTACATATTATTTGGAAACATCTAAATTTACAAATAGCCCGACACTACATTAAAGTTACCAGACCCCTCTATGCCTTCCACAATTGAACGTTGAGATTTATAAGATATTTAAATTTTCTAACTTTTTATTTTGAAAGTTTTATATTTGCAAGAAAGTTACAAAAATAGTACCAAATAATTCTAAATAAATAATTGAATAAATAAGCTAAAGAGAGGAAGGGAATGCCCTTTCTTATAGCAGAATTCCAATTATTAAATGTAGAAACAGTGATAGAAATAGAAAATCAACATTTGCCAAACAGCACGGTAATAATTATCCTAAGATAAAATTAATGAGCAAACATATGATCTGAAATAGGATATCTGCCTAGTCTCAAAATACTTATTAAATTACAAAGTGAAAAATAATAACTTTATATTAGCAAAACCTGGAACATACAACCTCAACTAAGTGATCAAAGTTAGCATCACCAACAATGAGACATATGGATGTGATCCTTGATATGATACACTGAGAAGAACACAGATCATTTTTGTGGAATTCTTTCCAAGAATATTATATTTAAGTAGAGCAAAAGGATTCTCCCAGCGCTAAGGGAAGGAAGGTCATTTACACAAGAATCTCTCATGATCTCTTTCTAACAATCTCCAAAAAGATAATATGTAAGTATCTGAGATTATGTAAAGGTAAGATAAAGTGAAATCATTTAGAATGTATCAGTTAGGGTGCTTTCAGTTAAAGCACCTTAAAAAATAACCACCACACTTCATTTTTATAACAGAGACAAGATTTAGCTAGAAGGGATACAAACTGGTCTCAAGGCTCTTCTAAGATATTTCTTGAACCATATGCAAAACCGAAACATTTATTTTTAAAAGATGCAGTAACTAAGTTGGCAGAAGAGTAGGGCCCAAAAGACTCCTAACTCAACTGTAGAAAAAACAAACATGGAGGTCAATGACTGTATTAGTTACCTATTGCTGAATAACAACTTTTACCTCAAAAGTCAGTATCTAAAACAACACACATTTATTATCCTGAGGTTTCTCTAGGTCAGAAATCTTGAAAGCATTTAGCTGGTTGATTCTGGCTCAAGGTCTTTCATGAGGTTGCAGTTAGATAATTGACTAGAGGAAGATTCACTTCCAAGTTCTTAGGAGGCCTTGGTTCCTCACTGGCTATCAGTGGGAGACTTCAGTTGTTTGACACATGGACCCCTGCATACGCTACCTGAGTTTCCTCACAGCCTAAGAGATTCCAGAGAGAGCAAGTCAGAACAACCAAGACAGAATCTACAGAGGCTTTTGGTTACCTAGTCTCTGATGTTGCAAACTGTCACTTCCTCAAGGAGCTAAGGCAAGACCACACTCAGGGGGAAGTGAATAACGCTCTGCCTCCTGAATGAAGAGAATCAAAGAATTCGTGGACAAATTTTAAAACCACAGAAATAGCATTATGCGTTTGCCCAAAAGTCATGCTCTTCTTGGAAATCAAAAACCCTTTGGTCAGATTCTTTCTTTCACACTCCCATCTTTCCAAGCTGCTTGGAAGCCCTCTACATTACAAGCTTTATTGTTCTGCATAGTGGGCAGCATATAAACCCTCCTGATTCTTATACTTCCTCCACAATAAATGCTGGCAAGTTTTCCTGTGTCTAAATTTCCATTTTCTCCCCTCTAGAAGTAAAAGAAAATGACAGTGTATGCTGATAAATTGGTTTTGCTCCTGATAACTAGAAAGGATTTCTGAATGTTTCCTTAGTTTACTTTAGTTCAACATATTTTCCTTCATTTTGCAAAATCAAATTTCTGACACTACCCTAGATTTGACTCAGTTACCACAGAAATAAAATTGACAAAAAGTCAGAAGCACAAAGATCCCTAGATGGTTACTGTAACTTAGCTTGTAAAATAATAATTTAAAAGTGGATGTTTCTGCTAACAGCCATCACTGCCACAGTCTGAAATGTCAGAGGTTAATTTTTTCTGAATCATACAAAAATATATATCCTGAATTGTGGATTCATAAATTTCTCAAACTTTAATAGTTTATACTTTGCAGACTAGTATTTTTTCAACCTTGGAATGGCATTTAAAAAGGTATCCATCATATTAACTAGCAAGATATACCTTTATTTTCATGGAATGACATACAGAAAAATATCATCTTAGAGTATGAAAATATGTACATCTTTAAAAAGCCTGAATACTGATCATTAAATTATTCCTAAGCTTTCTAAAAATATTTTCACATCTTAAGATAAAATACCTTCTCCATGCTGGTGTGTATATTATGTATCAACTTAATAAGTATTTCATAAAATGTTACTACAACAATCACAATAACAGTCAATCACTAAGTCTTTTGAGATTCTACCAGAAATTTAACATGAATTTTCAGCATCATAGAAACAATTCTCCCATCAAAATCAAGAACCTTCCTACTATAGCCTTGGCAGATGAACAGCGAAGGCTTTCCCAAACATTCTTGCTCATAAAAATTTCATGATACGCTGGCTAAAAATTACATGCCTTTTCCCTGACCTCTTGAATCAGAACTCCAGGAGAGAGTCAAGACGTCTGTATTTTGCACCAGAGGTCAAACAGCAAAAGCAAGAACTACAATCCTGCACCCTGTGGAACAAAAACCACATTCACAGAAAGATAGACAAGATGAAAAGGCAGAGGGCTATGTACCAGATGAAGGAACAAGATAAAAACCCAGAAAAACAACTAAATGAAGTGGAGATACGCAACCGTCCAGAAAAAGAATTCAGAATAATGATAGTGAAGATGATCCAGGACCTCGGAAAAAGAATGGAGGCAAAGATCGAGAAGATGCAAGAAATGTATAAGAAAGACCTAGAAGAATTAAAGAACAAACAAACAGAGATGAACAATACAATAACTGAAATGAAAACTAACCTAGAAGTAATCAATAGCAGAATAACTGAGGCAGAAGAACGGATAAGTGACCTGGAAGACAGAATGGTGAAATTCACAGCTGTGAAACAGAATAAAGAAAAAAGAGTGAAAGGAAATTAAGACAGCCTAAGAGACCTCTGGGACAATATTAAACGCAACAACATTCGCATTGTAGGGGTCCAAGAAGGAGAAGAAAGAGAGAAAAGACCTGAGGAAATATTTGAAGAGATAACAGTTGAAAACTTCTGTAACATGGGACAGGAAATAGCCACCCAAGTCCAGGAAGCACAGCGTGTCCCATACAGGATAAACCCAAGAAGAAACACACTGAGATACATAGTAATCAAACTGGCAAAAATTAAAGACAAAGAAAAATTATTGAAAGCAGCAAGGGAAAAATGACAAATAACATACAAGAGAACTCCCATAAGGTTAACAGCTGATTTCTCAGTAGAAACTCTACAAGCCAGAAGGGAGTGGCATGATATACTTAAAGTGATGAAAGGGAAGAACCTACAACCAAGATTACTCTACCCAGCAAGGATCTCATTCAGATTTGATGGAGAAATCAAAAGCTTTACAGACAAGCAAAAGCTAAGAGAATTCAGCACCACCAAACAAGCTCTACAACAAATGCTAAAGGGACTTCTCTAAGTGGGAAACACAAGAGAAGAAAAGGACCTACAAAAACAAACCCAAAACAATTAACAAAATGGTCATAAGGACATACATATTTATAATAATCTTAAACGTGAATGGATTAAATGCTCCAACCAAAAGACCCAGGCTTTCTGAATGGATACAAAAAAAAGACCCATATATATGCTGTCCACAAGAGACCCACTTCAAACTAGGGACATATGCAAACTGAAAGTGAGGGCATGGAAAAAGATACTCCATGCAAATGGAAATCAAAAGAAAGCTGGAGTAGCAATACTCATATCAGATAAAATAGACTTTAAAATAAAGAATATTACAAGAGACAAGGGAGGACACTACATAATGATCAAGGAATCAAGCCAAGAAGAAGATATAACAATTATAAATATATATGCACCCACCATAGGAGCACCTCAATACATAAGGCAACTACTAACAGCTCTAAAAGAGGAAATTGACAGTAACACAATAATAGTGGGGGACTTTAACATCTCAGTTACACCAATGGACAGATCATCCAAAATGAAAATAAATAAGAAAACAGAAGCTTTAAATAACACAATAGACCAGATAGAATTAATTGATATTTTTAGGACATTCCATCCCAAAACAGCAGATTACACTTTCGTCTCAAGTGCTCACAGAACATTCTCCAGGATAGATCACATCTTGGGTCACAAATCAAGCCTCAGTAAATTTGAGAAAACTGAAATCTGTTTTCTGACCACAATGCTATGAGATTAGATATCAGTTACAGGGAAAAAAAGTAAAAAACACAAACACATGGAGGCTAAATAATATGTTACTAAATAACCAAGAGATCACTGAAGAAATCAAAGAGGAAATCAGAAAATACGTAGAGACAAATGACAATGAAAACATGGTAATCCAAAACCTATGGGATGCAGCAAAAGCAGTTCTAAGAGGGAAGTTTATAGCTATACAAGCCTACCTCAAGAAACAAGAAAAATCTCAAGTAAACAATCTAACGTTACACCTAAAGGAACTAAAGAAAGAAGAACAAACAAAACCCAAAATTAGCAGAAGGAAAGACATCATAAGGCTCAGAGCAGAAATAAATGAAATAGAAAGAAAGAAAATAGCAAAGATAACTAAAACTAAAAGCTGGTTCTTTGAGAAGATAAAAATAATTGAGAAACCTTTAGCCAGACTCATCAAGAAAATGAGGGAGAGGACTCAAATCAATAAAATTAGAAATGAAAAAGGAGAAGTTAAAACAGACACTGCAGAAATACAAAGCATCCTAAGAGACTACTAAAAGCAACTCTATGTCAATAAAATGGACAACCTGGAAGATATGGACAAATTCTTACAAAGGTATAAACTTTCCAAGACTGAACCAGGAAGAAATAGAGAACATGAACAGACCAATCACAAGTAATGAAATTGAAACTGTGATTAAAAATCTTGCAACAAACAAAAGTCCAGGACCAGATTGCTTCACAGGTGAATTCTATCAAACATTTAGACAAGAGCTAACACCCATCCTTCTCAAACTCTTCCCAATAATTGCAGAGGAAGGAAGACTCGCAAACTCATTCTATGAGGCCACCATCACCCTGATATCAAAACCAGGCAGAGATACTACAAAAAAAGAAAATTACAGAGCAATATCACTGATGACTATAGATGCAAAAATTCTCAACAAAATACTAGCAAACAGAATCCAACAGCACATTAAAAGGATCATACACCATGATCAAGTGGGATTTATCCCAGGGATGCAAGGATTATTCAATATATGCAAATTAATCAATATGCTACACCATGTTAACAAATTGAAGAATAAAAACCATATGATCATCTCAATAGATGCAGAAAAAGGTTTTGACAAAATTCAACACAATGATAAAAACTCTCCAGAAACTGGGCATAGAGGGAACTTACCTCAACATAATAAAGGCCATATACGAAAAACCCACAGCAAACATCATTCTCAATGGTGAAAAACTGAAAGCATTTCCTCTAAGATCAGGAACAGGACAGGGTTGTCCACTCTCACCACTATTATTCAGCATAGTTTTGGAAGTCCTAGCCATGGAAATTAGAGAAGAAAAAGAAATAAAATGAATACTAATTGGAAAAGAAAAAGTAAAACTGTCACTGTTTGCAGATGACATGATACTATACATAGAGAATCCTAAAAGTGCCACCAGAAAACTACTTGAGCTAATCAATGAATTTGGTAAAGTTGCAGGATACTAAATTAATGCACAGAAATGTCTTGTATTCCTATACACTAATGATGAAAAATCTGAAAGAGAAATTAAGGAAATACTCCCATTTACCATTGCAACAAAAAGATTAAAATACCTAGGAATAAACCTACCTAGGGAGACAAAAGCCCTGTATGCAGAAAACTATAAGACACTGATCAAAGAAATTAAAGATGATACCAACAGACGGAGAGAAATACCATGTTCTTGGATTGTAAGAATCAATATTGTGAAAATGACTTATACTATGCAAAGCAATCTACAGATTCAATGCAATCCCTATCAAATTACCAATGACATTTTTTATGGAACTAGAACAAATAATCTTAAAATTTGTATGGAGGCACAAAAGACCCTGAAGAGCCAAAGCAGTCTTGAGGGAAAAAAACGGAGCTGGAAGATTCAGACTCCCTGGCTTTACTACAAAGCTACAGTAATCAAGACAATATGGTACTGGCACAAAAACAGAAACATACATCAATGGAACAAGATAGAAAATCCAGAGATAAACCCACACACCTATTGTGAACTAGTCTATGATGAAGGAGGCAAGGAAATACAATGGAGAAAAGACAGTGTCTTCAATAAGTGGTGCTGGGAAAACTGGACTGTTACATGTAAAAGAATGAAATTAGAACACTCCCTAACACCATACACAAAAATAAACTCAAAATGGATTCGAGAGCTAAATGTAAGACTGGACACTATAAAACTATTTAGAGGAAACATAGGAAGAACACTCTTTGACATAAATCACAGCAAGACCTTTTTTGATTCACCTCCTAGAGTAATGGAAATTAAAACAAAATAAACAAGTGGGACCTAATGAAACTTAAAAGCTTTTGCCCAGCAAAGGAAACCATAAGCAAAACGAAAAGACAACCCTCAGAATGGGAGAAAATATTTGCAAACAAATCAACGGACAAAGGATTAATCTCCAAAATATATGAACAGCTCATGCAGCTCAATATTAAAGAAACAAACAACCCAATCCAAAAATGGGCTGAAGCCCTAAATAGAAATTTCTCCAAAGAAGACATAAAGATGGCCAAGAAGCACATGAAGAGCTGCTCAACATCACTAATTATTAGAGAAATGCAAATGAAAACTACAATGAGGTATCAACTCGCACCAGTTAGAATGGACATCATCAGAAAATCTAGAAACAACAAATGCTGGAGAGGGTGTGGAGTAAAGGGAACCCTCTTGCACCATTGGTGGGAATGTAAATTGATACAGCCACTATGGAGAACAGTATGGACGTTCCTTAAAAATCTAAAACTACAATTACCATATGACCCAGCAATCCCACTACTGGGCATATACCCAAAGAAATCCATAATTCAAAAAGACACATGCACCCCAATGTTCACTGCAACACTATTTACAACAGCCAGGTCATGGAAGCAACCTAAATGCCCATTGACAGACGAATGGATAAAGAAGTTGTGGTACATATATACAATGGAATATTACTCAGCCATAAAAAGGAACAAAATTGAGTCATTTGTTGAGACGTGGATGGATTTAGAGACTGTCATACAGAGTAAAGTATGTCAGAAAGTGAAAAACAAATATCATATATTAACGGATGTAAGTGGAACCTAGAAAAATGGTACCGATGAACCAGTTTGCAGGGCTGAAGTTGAGACACAGATGTAGGGAACAAACGTATGGACACCAAGGGGGGATAGCCACAGGGGGTTGGGGATGGTTGTGTGCTGAATTGGGCCGTTGGGATTGACATGTATACACTGATGTGTATAAAATTGATGACTAATAAGAACCTGTTGTATAAAAAAATAAATAAAATAAAATTCAAAAATTAAGAAAAAAAGAAGTCTGTATTTTTGTTAGGAAGCCTCGGTTATTCTTTTCATGGAGTAAGTTTGAGAGATACTGATTTAATCGTAAATAAGCATTTCTGGTGAAAGCATATTACTCTACTCAAAAACCCTTTTAGAAGAGCTTTAATTGTTTATAATTACACTGCTGATTAAGTCAAATTTTTCTTCTTGAAATTTCCACCAGTAGCCCTAGTTCAGCCTCCTATGGCTGCTCTGAGGATATCTAAACACTTTGACATATAGACGTGTTTCAGATGTTTGAAGAGAACTCCCTGCTTTTTTGCCTCTTGCCATCTCTTGAATTTGTCCTTTTCCTAGATTGACAAGCTCCAGTTTCCTCAAACATTCTACACACAACATGATTCCCAGAACCTTCACCATTCCAACGTTCCTCTTCTCCCTGTCTAGCTGTCTCACACTTGGCAACATTGTTCTTGCATATGTCCTTACCCAGAACTGGATGCAGCCTCCACAAGGGCTCTGATCAGGAAGACGACATCATGGTCTATGTAAAGTTAAAGCCCCATTAACTCTTTAACAGACTCGCCACACTTTTTGGTTCACAATGAACTTAGTCAATTTAAAAACCTTTACCTTCTGGACTTGAAGTGCTCCTAACACCATCACCTCCTCTGTCCTGCCACACTCGCCTGATTAATTTCTTGGATTTAAAGACTTGTTATTGAATTCTATGAAATTTCAGCTTGTGAATATTCTTCATATTTTCCAGTAGTACAGAATTCTAGAGCCTGTTGGAAAGGCAAATGAGGTAGATACCAAAGGGAAATCATTTTAAACCTTCTGACCTTGAGTTTTCTTATCTATAAAATCGGAATAACAGTATCTACTCATCACTACAAATGTAATGTCTGTAATATTTAAAGCAAAATATTCACACAGGAATGTTAGATGTGATGATGATACTGATGATGATCATGATGGCATCATGCCAAACCAGGGAGCATTACACAGTTATCCCCGAAGGATAACACATGAATACCAGTCACATTATGGGTTTTTTTAAAAGGCATGAGTGGATTACTTTAATAAAAGGTAGTATGTTGAGATGTTTCAGAAAGATCTCTCATAAAACTTATCATAGAAGTGATGTTCTAACAATAATGTCTCAAAACTAGATTTTTTAAGTTTAACATGAATAGTTCCACAGTCAAATATTTTTCAAAACAGACTAAGCCAAATGACTGTTACTTACTTAAATTATTGTAATATCCTTCCTGTTCCTAATTTCACAATTACCCAAATACATAAAATAAATTGTATTATTCTGCACAGAGTGTCATAACAAAATACCATATGCTGGCTGGTTTAGAGAATAGAAATTTACTTTCTCACAATTCTGGAGGCTGGGAAGTCCAAGATCAAGGTGCTGGCCAATTCAGTTCCTGAGGAGGACTCTCTTTCTGGCTTGCAGATGGTTGCCTTCTTGCTGTGTCCTCATGTGGCAAAGAGATAGCAAGCTCTCTGGTGTGGCTTCTTATACGGGCACTAATCCCATCAAGAAGGCCCCACCCTCATAATCTTATCTAACCCTACTTATCTCCCAAAGACCCCATCTTCAAATACTATCACATTGGGAGTTAGAGCTTCAACATATAAATTTGGGGGAAACACACACAATTCAGTCCATAGCAGAGATAAATAACATTTTTAAAGATCATCCTAAAAAACTGCTACCAATGATTGCTCCAAAATCCAAATCTAATCAGATCCTTTCCTACCTAAAATTCCCTAATACTTAGCATAGTTTGGGAATAGGAATTGAATTGTTCAGCACAGAATAAGGAGTCCTCATGGTGTATCCTTCAACCACCTCTCCAGGTTTATGTCATATCAATTCCCACATTTACCCTAAGCTATGTTTAAAATAAACTACCTGTCACTCCCAGCATGCACCACCCTCTCCTTTTGACTTCTACCTTTAGACTGAATATTTCCTACACTAGAATATTGTGCCTCTAAATTGCCAGGCTTATTTCCACTTATCCTTTTCTTTTTTTTTTAAAAGATGGAGTAACTTTAATATATTCTAAATATTACATCTTAAGAAGCCTTCACAGTACCTTTTATGTTAAAGGTGCACAATATATGTTTCTTATATAAATTAATGAATGAAGTCAAGCAACATAACCAATCTCAGTGAACTATGTAACTCAACAGTTATGTAACTATTACAGTTATTACATTCTGGCCTTAAACTGCAACTTTTTTTTTAAACATCTTTATTGGAGTATAATTGCTTTACAATAATGTGTTAGTTTCTGCTTTATAACAAAGTGAATCAGCTTGACATATACATATATCCCCATATCTCCTCCCTCTTGCGTCTCACTCCCATCCTCCCTATCCCACCCGTGTAGGTGGTCACAAAGCACCGAGCTGCTCTCCCTGTGCTATGCAGTTGCTTCCCACTAGCTATCTATTTTACATTTGGTAGTGTATATATGCTCATGCTACTCTCTCACTTCGTCCAGCTTACCCTTCCCCATCCCTGTGTCCTCAAGTCCATTCTCTATGTCTTTATTGCTATCCTACCTCTACGTTTCAGAACCATTTTCTTCTTTCTTTAGATTCCATATATATGTGTTAGCATATGGTGTTTGTTTTTCTCTTTCTGACTTACTTCACTCTGTATGACAGATTCCAGGTCCATCCACTCACTACAAATAAACAATACTGTTTCTTTTTTATGGATATGTAATATTCCATTGTATATATATGTGCCACATCTTTATCCATTCATCTGACAATGGACGCTAAGGTTGATTCCATGTTCTGGCAATGGTAAATAAAGCTGCAATGAACATTGTGGTACATGACTCTTTGAATTATGGTTTTCTCAGGATATATGCCAGGTAGTGGAATTGCTGGGTCGTATGGTAGTTCTATTTTAGATTGTAAGAAAACTCCAATCTGTTCTCCATAGTGACTCTATCAATTTACATTCCCACCAACAGGGCAAGACGGTTCCCTTTTCTCCACACCCTCTACAGCATCTATTGTTTGTACATTTTTTGATGATGGCCATTCTGACTGGTGTGAGGGGATACCTCATTTTAGTTTTGATTTGCATTTCTCTAGTGATTAGTGATATTCAGCATCCTTTCATGTGTTTGTTGGCAATCTGTGTATCTTCTTTGGAGAAATGTCTATGTAGGTCTTCTGCCCATTTTGGATTGGGTACTCTGGTTTTTTTGATATTGAGCTGCATGAGCTGCTTGTAAATTTTGAAGATAAATCCTTTGTCAGTTGCTTCATTTGCAAATATTTTCTCCCATTCTGAGGGTTTACTTTTTGTCTTGTTTATGGTTTCCTTTGCTGTGCAAAAGCTTTTAAGTTTCATTAGGTCCCATTTATTTATTTTTGTTTTTATTTCCATTTCTCTAGGACATGGGTCAAAAAGGATCTTGCTGTGATTTAGGTCATAGAGTGTTCTGTCTATGTTTTCCTCTAATAGTTTGATGGTGTCTGGCCTTACATTTAGGTCTTTAATCCATTTTGAGTTTATTTTTGTGTATGTGTTAGGGAGTGTTCTAATTTCATTCTTTTACATGTAGCTGTCCAGTTTTCCCAGCACCACTTATTGAATAGGCTGTCTTACCTCCATTGTATATTCTTGCCTACTTTATCAAAAATAAGGTGACCATATGTGCGTGGGTATATCTCTGGGCTTTCTATCCTGTTCCACTGATGTATATTTCTCTTTTTGTGCCAGTACCATACTGTCTTGATTACTGTATCTTTGTAGTATAGTCTGAAGTCAGGAAACCTGATTCCTCCAGCTCTGTTTTTCTTTCTCAAGATTGCTTTGGCTATCAGGGTCTTTTGTGTTTCCATACAAATTGTGAAATTTTTTTTCTAGATCTGTGAAAAATGCCATTGGTAATTTGATAGGGATTGCATTGAATCTGTAGATTGCTTTAGGTAGTATAGTCATTTTCACAATGTTGATTCTTCCAATCCAAGAACATGGTATTATCTCTCCGTCTGTTTGTAACATCTTTAATTTCCTTCATCAGTGTCTTATAGTTTTCTGCATACAGGTCTTTTGTCTCCTTAGGTAGGTTTATTCCTAGGTATTTTATTCTTTTTGTTGCAATGGTAAAGGGGAGTGTTTCCTTAATTTCTCTTTCACATATTTCATTATCAGTATATAGGAATGGAAGACATTTCTGTGCATTAATTTTGTATCCTGCTACTTTACCAAATTCATTGATTAGCCCTAGTAGTTTTCTGGTAGCATCTTCAGGATTCTCTATGTATAGTATCATGTCATCTACAAACAGTGACAGCTTTACTTCTTTTTTTCCAATTTGGATTCCTTTTATTTCTTTTTCTTCCCTGATTGCTGTGGCTAAAACTTCCACAACTCTGTTGAATAATAGTGGTGAGAGTGGACAACCTTGTCTTGTTCCTGATCTTAGAGGAAATGGTTTCAGTTTTTCACCATTGAGAATGATGTTGCCTGTGGGTTTTTCGTATATGGCCTTTATTATGTTGAGGTAAGTTCCCTCTGTGCCTACTTTCTGAAGGGTTTTTTATCATAAATAGGTGTTCAATTTTGTCAATAGCTTTTTCTGCATCTATTGAGATGATCATATGATTTTTCTCCTTCAATTTGTTAATATGGTGTATCATATTGATGGATTTGCATATTTAGAAGAATCCTTGCATTCCTGGGATAAATCTCACTTGATCATGGTATATGATCATTTTAATGTGCTGTTGGATTCTGTTTGCTAGTATTTTGTTGAGGATTTTTGCATCTATGTTCATCAGTGATATTGGCCTGCAGTTTTCTTTCTTTGTGACATCTCTGTCTTGTTTTGGTATCAGGGTGATGGTGGCCTCACAGAATGAGTTTGGGAGTGTTCCTTCCTCTGCTATATTTTCAAAGAGTTTAAGAAGGATAGGTGTTAGCTCTTCTCTAAATGTTTGATATAATTTGTCTGTGAAGCCATCTGGTCCTGGGCTGTTGTTGTTGGAAGATTTTTAACTACAGTCTCAGTTTCAGTGCTTGTGATTGGTCTGTTTATATTTCCTATTTCTTCCTGGTTCAGTCTTGGGAGGTTGTGCTCTTCTAAGAATTTGTCTATTTCTTCCAGGTTGTCCATTTTATTGGCATAGAGTTGCTTGTAGTAATTTCTCATGATCCTTTGTATTTCTGCAGTGTCAGTTGTTACTTCTCCTTTTTTATTTCCAATTCTATTGATTTAAGTCTTCTCCCTTTTTTTCTTGATGAGTCTGGCTAATGGTTTATCTATTTTGTTTATCTCCTCAAAGAACCAGCTTTTAGTTTTATTGATCTTTGCTATTGTTTCCTTCATTTCTTTTTCATTTATTCCTGATCTGATCTTTATGATTTCTTTCCTTCTGCTAACTTTGGGGTTTTTGGGTTCTTCTTTCTCTAATTGCTTTATGTGTGAGTTTAGGTTTTTTATTTCAGATGTTTCTTGTTTCTTGAGGTAGGAATTTATTGCTATAAACTTTCCTCTTAGAACTGCTTTTGCTGCATCTCATAGGTTTTGGGGCATCGTGTTTTCATTGTCATTTGTTTCTAGGTATTTTTTAATTTCCTCTTTGATTTCTTCAGTGATCTTTTGGTTATTAAGTAGTGAATTGTTTAGCCTCCATGTGTTTGTATTTTTTACAGATTTTTTCCTGTAATTTATATCTAGTCTCATAGCATTGTGGGTGGGAAAGATACTTGATACAATTTCAATTTTCTTAAATTTACCGAGGCTTGATTTGTGACTCTAGATATGGTCTATCCTGGAGAATGTTCCATGAACACTTGAGAAGAAAGTGTATTCCGTTGTTTTTGGATGGAATGTCCTATAAATATCAATTAAGTCCATCTTTTTAATGTATCAGTTAAAGCTTGTGTTTCCTTATTTATTTTCATTTTGGATGATCTGTCCATTGGTGAAAGTGAGGTGTTGAAGTCCCCTACTATTATTATGTTACTGTCAATTTCCACTTTTTATGGCTGTTAACATTTTCCCTATGTATTGAGGTGCTCCTATGTTGGGTTCATAAATATTTACAATTATTATATCTTCTTCTTGGATTGATCCCTTAATCATTATGTAGTGTCCTTCTTTGTGTCTTGTAATAGTCTCCATTTTAAAGTCTATTTTGTCTGATATGAGAATTGCTACACCAGCTTTCTTTTGATTGCCATTTGCATGGAAAAAGATATTCATCGTTTCCATCCCCTCACTTTCAGTGTGTTGTGTCCCTATGTCTGAAGTGGGTCTCTTGTAGACAGCATATATATGGGTAACAAGCCATATTTTTAAATATATACACATACACTTACCTTTACATATATATTTATATAGGAAGTAGAAAGGCACTAAAATATGAGTAATTTTTTGTTTATTGGGTGATTTTTACTTTTTATGTGGTTTCTAAATATTCTCTGATAAAAGTTCTCTTTATTTTAAAGAACGGAGGAAGAAAAAAGAAAGAGAAGCCTAATTTAAGTATAGCCCATAGTCATTTATAGCTGCTTAATCAGAGTTCCCTAAAGTTGAGTGAGTGGAAGACAGAGGAGAAAACTGATAACACTGAGATCTGATTCTACCCTGACACAGAATTGTCAGGGTTGTGTTTCTCCTCTAATGAGAGGTAAACCATAAAAGACAAGAATATGCATGGCTCTTTTTCAAGCCAGATTAAGGGGAAGCCAGCTGGGTAGCTGCCAACCAAGCCAACTTATAAAAAGGACTAAAATATCACCTCAGTAAATCTAAAATTTGTTGCCATTTAACACAGATCTCTCTACACATGATCAACTAGTGAAATATAAAATGACTGACTTCCTTCCCTAGAATAGAAAATAACAACAACAAAATATGCCATAACCCAAGTTTCTTTTAACCCCTTTAAATAAATGTTGAAATTATTCACAAAGAAAACATTTAAATGTAAACTAAATAATTAGCCTGTCTAGGTCCCATGTAGTCTGGAAGGTTCTGCTTTAGTCTTATTTGAATAATCTTGTTTTGGATTCTGGTAACATGGCTAGACTTACTAGAAGATGCTTAAACACAATTGCTTCAGCTAGTATACAGGTACTGACTTTATAAGAAAAGTTTAAATAGATCTGGAAGTTTTAAAATAAGAATTACATACTAGCCATGTTGGAGTAAAATTAAATAGCCTGAAAATAGAAAGAAACAAGAGTAGTCAGGAGCCCCTCAAAATTATATAGAATTATATAGAACAAATTTGTACCTAAGAGTGGTTTTGTACACCACTTTTAATTTTATCTGGCCTTCTTTTAAGATTTTATTTTAAAAAAGAATACCCACATCTGTACTTGCTATATGCATATCCTCTTTAAAACTTGGAGAACCTTCAAAGGCAGAAACCTTGTCTTTTTCATCTTTGCAATCACATAGTTTAACATAGTACATTACACAGAATCAGCACAGAATGCATATTAATCGTATGTATGAATAAGTGGATAGATGGATAGATACATGAACCTATTTTTAGAGACTTGGGTTTTAGGATTTACCTACTCAGTAAAGAAAATAACATCTTCTTATTGTGTCTATTTCAAGCAAAGTAAATAAAATGTAAATGTTCTGACCAGATTCTGAAGGATGTACCTGGGGACTTATGCAACCTGTACGAGGACTGACCATCTGTAATTTTTTTTTTCTGTCTTACACCTCATAGTCTTACTCTACAAGTCTTCCTAGAAAAGGTTTATAATTACAATCCCCTCCTTCCCTCATTGTTTATATATTAGGAATAACAATAATAGCATTTTATTTTATTTTGTACAACACTTTGGGTTTATAAAACACATTCAAAATCATCGCTCAAGTAACTAGAAGGAATAAAGATAAGGAAACAAGCTGAAGGATGAAGGGAGTGTCAACCTTCACAGTTACTGCTAGAGCCTGTTCTCAGACTCAAATCTTCTGAATGCAAGTCCAGTGTTCTCCCATTTGCCACAGACACATCAGTTCATCACAGCTTCCTCCAGCATTGACAGAGTTAAAGGAATGAATTCTTACCACTAGTCCCACTGCTGTGTCTGCATTCCTTATTTTCTTTTAATTACCACACTTGCTGGCAACACTGTATATTGCAGGGAAATTGAAATTCAACTTCCTTCTCTCAGACATTTGAAAGTTTCCTCTCCAGGAAGACAGTAGATCTGGAGCAAACTATGGGAAGGACTCTGGCAAGGATTTCTCCCACAGCTGGCAGCTCTCCCCTAAATTTGAATGAATTCAAAGATGGAAGAGGTAAGATGGGCTGGAGAAATGTATTGAGTATAAGACTTAAATGTTGCTCCATGTGCCCAGTAAGACTGACATCTTTGGGATTTAGCTGGAGTATCGCCTTACCAATAAGGTATGGGAAGAATACCTTTAAATAAAGAAGATTCAGAAGGAAGTTAAAAATCTTATCAGAGAGAGTGAAACTGAACAGGAAGCATGAAGGCTTCAAAACCCTTCTCACTGTTTAACTGGGGGAGCTGCTCCATTAGCTCAGCTAATTGAACCCTCTGTTATCTCACTTGGATTGTCACTGCAGAAGAAAAGGGGCTGTATTTTTGCTTCCTGAAACAGAATCTGAAACAGGTGAAGAAAGGCAGGGGACAGGATATATGCTGATTATTTGGACACTAGATCTGTGACTAGAATTAGCTGTGCTCAGATATAAATATCTTTTAGACACATCCATCCACAACCAATCTATATTATAATTGGCAAAACTGGCCAAGAAGAAATAAAGTAGAGAAAAAAGAAACTTTGCCAATACTTAGGAAGAAATAAAATCTGTGTAGGGTTTATTTAATGATGCAAGCATATAAAATAAGATAAGCAGCCATATTAGAATTAAACATGAATTAAAATAAGAATTACTTATGGAAAGGTAGAGGTAGAAGAAAATGATTTTATTTTTTATACATCTGTTTTTAGATTTTTGCTCTTAATTTTTTTTATGTACTAAAATAAAAGGCACACCCCATGAATACAACTGGGTTGGAAGATACAAATGTACTTGGGCTGGTTATGTGGCTATTGTGAAAAAAATATAAAGTTGGATCAACATTTAATATCAGGTATTAAAATATATTTTAACTAAAATATATTTTAATGGGAAATTCCAACAATATATTGTGAAAATGACTTTCTCAACCAAATGCAATACAACATGATTCTATACATAGAGAAACCTAAAGACGCTACCAGAAAACTACCAGAGCTAATCAATGAATTTGGTAAAGTAGCAGGAAACATTAATGCCAGAAATCCCTTGCATACTTATACACTAATGATGAAAAATCTGAAAGACAAATTAAGGAAACACTCACCTTTACCATTGCAACAGAAAGAATAAAATACCTAGGAATAAACCTACCTAAGGAGACAAAAGACCTGTATGCAGAAAACTATAAGACACTGATGAAGGAAATTAAAGATGATACAAACAGATGGAGAGATAATACCATGTTCTTGGATTGAAAGAATCAACATTGTGAAAATGACTATACTACCTAAAGCAATCTACAGATTCAATGCAATCCCTATCAAATTACCAATGGCATTTTTCACAGAACTAGAAAAAAAATTTCACAATTTGTATGGAAACACAAAAGACCCTGATAGCCAAAGCAATCTTGAGAAAGAAAAACAGAGCTGGAGGAATCAGGTTCCCTGACTTTAGACTATACTACAAAGATACAGTAATCAAGACAGTATGGTACTGGCACAAAAAGAGAAATATACATCAGTGGAACAGGATAGAAAGCTCAGAGATAAACCCACGACATATGGTCACCTTATTTTTGAAAAAGTAGGCAAGAATATACAATGGAGGTAAGACAGCCTATTCAATAAGTGGTGCTGGGAAAACTGGACAGCTACATGTAAAAGAATGAAATTAGAACACTCCCTAACACATACACAAAAATAAACTCAAAATGGATTAAAGACCTAAATGTAAGGCCAGACACCATCAAACTCTTAAAGGAAAACATAGACAGAACACTATGACCTAAATCACAGCAAGATCCTTTTTGACCCACATCGTAGAGAAATGGAAATAAAAACAAAAATAAACAAATGGGACCTAATGAAACTTCAAAGCTTTTGCACAGCCAAGGAAACCATAAACAAGACAATAAGTAAACCCGCAGAATGGGAGAAAATATTTGCAAATGAAGCAACTGACGAAGGATTAATCTCCAAAACATACAAGCAACTCATGCAGCTCAATATCAAAAGAACAAACAACCCAATCCAAAAATGGGCAGAAGACCTACATAGATATAAGAAGATATACAGGTTGCCAACAAACACATGAAAGGATGCTCAACATCACTAATCATTAGAGAAATGTAAATCAAAACTGCAATGAGATATCATCTCACACCGGTCAGAATGGCTATCATCAAAAAATCTACAAACAATAAATGCTGGAGAGGGTGTGAAAAAAAGGGAAACCTCTTGTACTGTTGGTGGGAAAGTAAATTGATACAGCCACTATGGAGAACAGTATAGAGGTTCCATAAGAAACTAAAAATAGAACTATCATATGACCCAGCAATCCCACTACTGGGCGTATACCCTGAGAAAACCGTAGTTCAAAAAAAGTCATGGGGCTTCCCTGGTGGCACAGTGGTTGAGAGTCTGCCTGCTGATGCAGGGGACACGGGTTCGTGCCCCAGTCTGGGAGGATCCCACATGCTGTGGAGCGGCTGGGCCCGTGAGCCATGGCCGCTGGGCCTGCGTGTCCGGAGCCTGTGCTCTGCAACGGGAGAGGCCACAACAGTGAGAGAGAGGCCCGTGTACCAGAAAAAAAAAAAAAAGAGTCACGTACCACAATGTTCATTGCAGCTCTATTTAAAATAGCCAGGACATGGAGGCAACCTAAGTGTCCATCAACAGATGAATGGATAAAAAAGATGTGGCACATATATACAATGGAATATTAGTCATAAAAAGAAACAAAATTGAGTTATTTGTAGTGAGATGGATGGACCTAGAGACTGTCATACAGAGTGAAGTAAGTCAGAAAGAGAAGAACAAATATTGAATGCTAACACATATATATGGAATCTAAAATAAAAAAAAAACTTTCTGATGAACCTAGGGTCAGGACAGGAATAAAGATGCAGACGTAGAGAATGGACTTGAGAACATGGGGAGGGGAAGTGTAAGATGGGATGAAATGAGAAATTTACATTGACATATATACACTACCAAATGTAAAATAGATAGCTAGTGGGAAGCAGCCGCATAGCATAGGAGGATCAGCTTGGTGCTTTGTGACCTCCTAGAGGGGTGGGATAGGGAGAGTGGGAAGGAGATGTAGGAGAGAGGGGATATAGGAATATATGTATACATATAGCTGATTCACTTTGTTATACAACAGCAACTAACACAACATTGTAAAGCAATTGTACTCCAATAAAGATGGTTAAAAAATGCAATACAAGCAATGATAACAAAATCATTAACTAATAAAGTGAAGATATAAAGATGGAAGTTTTTTGTATGCCAAGGCATCATTAAAAAATCAAGTAGGGGCCAGATCAAGATGGTAGAGTAGGAAGATCCTGAGTACACCTCCATCCCAAGACACACCAAAACTACAACTACATATAGAACAACTATTTCTGAAAATGACCTGAAGACTAGCAGAAAAGATTTTTCTACAACTAAGGATATAAAGAAAAGGCCACATTGAGACAGGTAGGAGGGGAAGAAATGTGGTCTAGTCAGAGCACACCTTCCTGGTACAGTGACCCACAAGTGGGAGGGATATAACAACTGTGGATGTCCCTCCTCAGGACTGAAGTATCCAATTCCAATCCCCACATAGAGCTCCCCAGCCCAGGGGATCTACACCAAGAAGGTTAGCTCCCATAATGTGTGACTTTGAAAACAAGTGGGGTTTATATCTGGGAGAGCCAGAGGACTATGGGAAACTGAGACTTCGCTCTTGAAGGGCTCATACACAAACACACTCACTCCAAGTCCTAGTGCAGAGGCAGCAGCTTGAAAAGTATCTGTGTCATATGAAAAGGAGATTCATTGACTAAGTTATGGCTTGTGCAGGAGGTGCCGGGATCTAGCGGAACTTTCTCCAGGGAGGGAAGCACTGGCAGGTGACATTTTTCTTACTATCCTTCCACTTAGCTGGCCCAGTTCTGGTGGGCACCACTGATATCACTCTCCATCAACCTAGCAAACACAGTGAGTTCCACCCCAGTGTTCCCCTGAGGACCAGCCCTGCCCCTGCCCAACCTACGCACCATAGCTGGCCCCTTCAAAGCAGCTCCCACCCTACCCCAAGAGGTGGCCCAAGCCAGCACTAGTGTTCCTCTGAAGTGGCTCTTGATCTGGGGGACCAGCACAGCAACATACACACAATAATTGTGGCCATGCCTCAGAGCCAGTTGAGCTGGGGGCCACACTCACTCACCAGGGCATCTGCAGTAATCATGGCCCAACCACAACAGGAAGGTACACACAGCCCACACAGGGGATACCCTTGGAGTACCTGGCTCTAGTGACGAGGGGGAGTTTTTTCACTGGGCACCATTCGATGCTGTCTACATAACGCTACTCCTTCAGGAATGGGAGGTGTAGATGATACACCTAATACATATAAACAAAAACGGAAAATTAGGCAAAATGAGAATGCAAAGGAATACTTCCCAAATGAAATAAGAAAAATCCTCAGAAAAAGAAGTTAACAAAATGGAAATAAGATATTTACCAAAGAATTCAAAGTAATAGTCATCAAGATACTCACTGAATTTAGGAGAAGAATGAACTCAGTGAGAACATCAACAAACAGAAAATATTTTAAAAAATAACCAATCAGAACTGAATAACTGAAATGAAAAGTCAGCTAGAGGGAATCAAGAGCAGATTAAAGGATGCAGAACAGATCAGTAATCTGAAAGACAGGGTGGTGGAAATCACATGATCAGAAGAGAAAAAAGGAAAAAAAAAAACTTTAATGAGAATAGTTTAAGGGACCTCTGGGACATCCTCAAGAATTCTAACATATGCATTATATAGGTCCCAGGAGGAGAAGAGAAAGAGAGAAAGGGACAGAAAACTCTTTGAAGAAATAATGGCTGAAAACTTCCCTAACCTGGCAAAAGAAACAGACAGCTAAGTCCAAGAAGCACAAAGTCCCAAACAAGATGAACTCAAAGAGATAGACACATTATAATTAAAATGTCAAAAGTTAAAGAGAGAATCTTAAAAGCAGCAAGAGAAAATCAAATAGTCATGTAAAAGGGAACTTCCCTAAGACTCTCAGCTGATTTTTCAGCAGAAACTTTACAGGCCAGAAGGGACTGGCACAATATATTCAAACTACTGAAAGGAAAAACTTACAACCAAGAATACTGTACCTGGCAAGATTACAATTCAGAATTGAAGGAGAGATAGAGCTTCCTAGAGAAGCAAAAGCTAAAGGAGTTCAGCACCACTAACCCAGCCTTATAAGAAATGTTAAAGGGACTTATTAAAAGGAAAAAAAAAAGACCGTATCTAGAAAGAAGAAAATTATGAAAGAGGAAAACCTCACTGATAAAGGCAAACATATAGTAAAGGTAGTGTATCAACTACCTATAAATCAAGTATGCAGGTTGAAAGACTTTTATACATGTATTTATATCTAAAATAGTTAAGCAATACACAAAATAATATAAAATATGTCAAGGGAATATAGTATTTTATAATAACTATAAATGGAGTATAACCTTTAAAAATTGTCAAACACAGTTGTACACCTGTAACTTATATAATATTGTACATCAACTATACTTCAATTTGAATTAAAAAAGATAATGTCGACTTCCGGTCCCGCCCACCCGCCAGCCACCTGGTCGGGCGGTGAGCGCCAGGGCGCATGGGGTGAAGCACGCAGAAAGGAGCGTCCTTCCAGAGTCTGAGATACACCAGAAATACATCTACACGTGGAACAACTCCTACAGAACACCTACTGAAGGCTGGCAGAAGACCTCAGACCTCCCAAAAGGCAAGAAACTCCCCACGTACCTGGGTAGGGCAAAAGAAAAAACAGAGACAAAAGAATAGAGACGGCACCTGCACCAGTGGGAGGGAGCTGTGAAGGAGGAAAAGTTTCCACACTCTAGGAAGCCCCTTCGCGGGCGGAGACTGCGGGAGGCGGAGGGGGGAGCTTCGAAGCTGCGGAGGAGTGCACAGCAACGGGTGCGGAGGGCAAAGCGGGGAGATTCCCGCACAGAGGATCGGTGCCCACCGGCACTCACCAGCCCGAGAGGCTTGTCTGCTCACCCGCCGGGGCGGGCGGGGCTGCAAGCTGAGGCCGGAGCGCAGGGAGAGGACTGGGGTTGGCGGCTTGAACATAGCCTGAAGGGGTTAGTGCACCACAGCTAGCCGGGAGGGAGTCCGGGGAAAAGCCTGCACCTGCCGAAGAGGCAGGAGACTTTTCCTTCCCTCTTTGTTTCCTGGGGCGTGAGGAGAGGGGTTTAAGAACGCTGCTTAAAGGAACTCCAGAGACGGGCGCGAGCCGCGGCTTAAAGCGCGAACCCCAGAGACGGGCGCGAGCCGCGGCTGAAAGCGCGGAATGCAGAGATGGGCGCGAGCCGCGGCTGAAAGCGCGGAATCCAGAGGCGGGCGGGAGACGTTAAGGCTGCTGCTGCCGCCACCGAGGGGCCTGTGTGCGAGCACAGGTCACTCTCCACACCCCTCTTCCGCGGAGCCTGTGCAGCCCGCCACTGCCGGGTTCCCGGGATCCAGGGACAACTTCCCCGGGAGAGCGCACAGCGCGCCTCAGGCTGGTGCAAAGTCACGCCGGCCTTTGCCACCGCAGGCCCGCCCCGCACTCTGTGCCCCTCCGTCCCCGCCGGCCTGAGTGCGCCAGAGCCCCCAATCAGCGGCTCTTTTAACCCCATCCTGTCTGAGCAAAAAACAGACGCCCTCCAGCGATCTACACGCAGTGGCAGGGCCAAATCCAAAGCTTAGCCCTGGGAGCTGTGAGAACAAAGAAGAGAAAGGGAAATCTCTCCCAGCAGCCTCAGAAGCAACGGATTAAAGCTCCACAATCAACTTGATATACCCTGCATCTGTGGAATACCTGAATAGACAACCAATCATCCCAAATTAAGGAAGTGGACTTTAGGAGCAAGATCTATGATTTTTTCCCCTTTCCTCTTTTTGTGAATGTGTATGTGTATGCTTCTGTGTGAGATCTTGTCTGTATAGTCTTGCTTCCACCATTTGTCCTAGGGTCCTATCCGTCCATGTTTTTTTTTAATTTTTTTTCTTAATAATTAATTTTAATAACGTTATTATACTTTACCTTCGTCCTTTCTTTCTTTCTTTCCGTCCTTCCTTCCCTCCTTTAGACAACGAATCATCCCAAATTGAGGAGGTGGTCTCTGACAGCAAGATTTAGGATTTTTCCCCATTTACCTCTTTTAGTGAGGGTGTATGTGTATGCTTCTGTGTAAGACTTTGTCTGTATAGCTTTGCTTCCAACATTTGTCCTAAGGTTCTTTCCGTCCCTTTTTTTTTTTTCTAAATAAGAATTTTTTAATTCAATAACTTTATTATACTTTATTTTATTTTTACTGTATCTTCTTTCTTTCTTTTTTCCTTCTTTCCCTCCTTCCTTCCTTCCTCCCTCCCTCCCTCCCTCCTTTCTTTCCTTCTTGCCTTCTTTCCTTCTTTGCTTCTTTCTTTCTTTCTTCCTTCCTTCCTACCCTCCTTTCCTTCTTTCTTTCCTCATACTTCTACTAATTCCCTCTACATTTTCTCCCTTTTATCCTGAGCCTGTGGATGAAAAGCTTTTGGTGCTCCAGCCAGGAGGCAGGGCTCTGCCTCTGAGGTAGGAGAGCCAACTTCAGGACACTGATCAACAAGAGACCTCCCAGCTCCACATAATATCAAACGGCGAAAATCTCCCAGAGACCTCCATCTTAACACCAGCACCCAGCTTCACTCAACGACCAGTAAGCCACAGTGCTGGAAAACCTATGCCAAACAACTAGCAAAACAGGAACACAACCCCACCCATTAGCAGAGAGGCTGCCTAAAATCATAATAAGGCCACAGACACCCCAAAACACACCACCAGACGTGAACCTGCCCACTAGAGAGACAAGATCCAGCCTCATCCACCACAACACAGGCACTAGTCCCCTCCACCAGGAAGCCTACACAACCCACTGAACCAACCTTAGCCACTGGAGACAGACATCAAAAACAGGAGGAACTACGAACCTGCAGCCTGCAAAAAGGAGACCCCAAACACAGTAAGATAAGCAAAATGAGAAGACAGAAAAACACACAGCAGATAAAGGAGCAAGATAAAAATGCACCAGACCTAACAAATGAAGAGGAAATAGGCAGTCTACCTGAAAGAGAATTCAGAATAATGATAGTAAGGTTGATCCGAAATCTTGGAGATAGAATGGACAATAGATTGGACAAAATGCAAGAATCAGTTAACAAGGACCTAGAAGAACTAAAGATGAAACAAGCAACGATGAACAACACAATAAATGAAATTAAAAGTACTCTAGATGGGATCAATAGCAGAATAACTGAGGCAGAAGAACGGATAAGTGACCTGGAAGATAAAATAGTGGAAATAACTACTGCAGAGCAGAATAAAGAAAAAAGAATGAAAAGAACTGAGGACAGTCTCAGAGACCTCTGGGACAACATTAAACGCACCAACATTCGAATTATAGGGGTTCCAGAAGAAGAAGAGAAAAAGAAAGGGACTGAGAAAATATTTGAAGAGATTATAGTTGAAAACTTCCCTAATATGGGAAAGGAAATAGTTAATCAAGTCCAGGAAGCACAGAGAGTCCCATACAAGATAAATGCAAGGAGAAATACGCCAAGACACATATTAATCAAACTGTCAAAAATTAAATACAAAGAAAGCATATTAAAAGCAGCAAGGGAAAAACAACAAATAACACATAAGGGAATCCCCATAAGGTTAACAGCGATCTCTCAGCAGAAACCCTACAAGCCAGAAGGGAGTGGCAGGACATACTGAAAGTGATGAAGGAGAAAAACATGCAGCCAAGACTACTCTACCCAGCAAGGATCTCATTCAGATTTGATGGAGAAATTAAAACCTTTACAGACAAGCAAAAGCTGAGAGAGTTCAGCACCACCAAACCAGCTTTACAACAAATGCTAAAGGATCTTCTCTAGGCAAGAAACACAAGAGAAGGAAAAGACCTATAATAACGAACCCAAAACAATTTAGAAAATGGGAATAGGAACATACATATCGATAATTACCTTAAATGTAAATGGACTAAATGCTCCCACCAAAAGACACAGATTAGCTGAATGGATACAAAAACAAGACCCTTATATATGCTGTCTACAAGAGACCCACTTCAGACCTAGAGACACATACAGACTGAAAGTAAGGGGATGGAAAAAGATATTCCATGCAAATGGAAGCCAAAAGAAAGCTGGAGTAGCAATTCTCATATCAGACAAAATAGACTTTAAAATAAGGACTATTAAAAGAGACAAAGAAGGACACTACATAATGATCAAGGGATCGATCCAAGAAGAAGATATAACAATTGTAAATATTCATGCACCCACCATAGGAGCACCTCAATACATAAGGCAAATACTAACAGCCATAAAAGGGGAAATCGACATTCATAGTAGGGGACTTAAACACCCCACTTTCACCCATGGACAGATCATCCAAAATGAAAATAAATAAGGAAGCACAAGCTTTAAATGATACATTAAACAAGATGGACTTAATTGATATTTATAGGACATTCCATCCAAAAACAACAGAATACACATTTTTCTCAAGTGCTCATGGAACATTCTCCAGGATAGATCATATCTTAGGTCACAAATCAAGCCTTGGTAAATTTAAGAAAATTGAAATTGTATCAAGTATCTTTTCTGACCACAACGCCATGAGACTAGATATCAATTACAGGAAAAGATCTGTAAAAAATACAAACACATGGAGGCTAGACAATACACTACTTAATAATGAAGAGATCACTGAAGAAATCAAAGAGGAAATCAAAAAATACCTAGAAACAAATGACAATGGAGACACAACGACCCAAAACCTGTGGGATGCAGCAAAAGCAGTTCTAAGGGGGAAGTTTATAGCAATACAAGCCCACCTTAAGAAGCAGGAAACATCTCGAATAAACAACCTAACCTTGCACCTCAAGCAATTAGAGAAAGAAGAACAAAAAAACCCCAAAGTTAGCAGAAGGAAAGAAATCATAAAAATCAGATCAGAAATAAATGAAAAAGAAATGAAGGAAACAATAGCAAAGATCAATAAAACTAAAAGCTGGTTCTTTGAGGAGATAAACAAAATAGATAAACCACTAGCCAGACTCATCAAGAAAAAAAGGGAGAAGACTCAAATCAATAGAATTAGAAATTAAAAAGGAGAGGTAACAACTGACACTGCAGAGATAAAAGAGATCATGAGAGATTACTACAAGCAACTCTATGCCAATAAAATGGACAATCTGGAAGAAATGGACAAATTCTTAGAAACGCACAACCTGCCAAGACTGAATCAGGAAGAAATAGAAAATATGAACAGACCAATCACAAGCACTGAAATTGAAACTGTGATTAAAAATCTTCCAACAAAGAAAAGCCCAGGACCAGATGGCTTCACAGGCGAATTCTATCAAACATTTAGAGAAGAGCTAACACCTATCCTTCTCAAACTCTTCCAAAATATAGCAGAGGGAGGACCACTCCCTAACTCCTTCTACGAGGCCACCATCACCTTGATACCAAAACCAGACAAGGATGTCACAAAGAAAGAAAACTACAGGCCAATATCACTGATGAACATAGATGCAAAAATCCTCAACAAAATACTAGCAAACAGAATCCAACAGCACATTAAAAGGATCATACACCATGATCAAGTGGGGTTTATTCCAGGAATGCAAGGATTCTTCAATATACGCAAATCTATCAATGTGATAAACCATATTAACAAACTGAAGGAGAAAAACCATATGATCATCTCAATAGATGCAGAGAAAGCTTTTGACAAAATTCAACACCCATTTATGATAAAAACCCTGCAGAAAGTAGGCATAGAGGGAACTTTCCTCAACATAATAAAGGCCATATATGACAAGCCCACAGCAAATATCATCCTCAATGGTGAAAAACTGAAAGCATTTCCACTAAGATCAGGAACAAGACAAGGTTGCCCACTCTCACCACTATTATTCAACATTGTTTTGGAAGTTTTAGCCACAGCAATCAGAGAAGAAAAGGAAATAAAAGGAATCCAAATTGGAAAAGAAGAAGTAAAGCTGTCACTGTTTGCAGATGACATGATCCTATACATAGAGAACCCTAAAGATGCTACCAGAAAACTACTAGAGCTAATCAATGAATTTGGTAAAGTGGCAGGGTACAAAATTAATGCACAGAAATCTCTGGCATTCCTATATACTAATGATGAAAAATCTGAAAGTGAAATCAAGAAAACACTCCCATTTACCATTGCAACAAAAAGAATAAAATATCTAGGAATAAACCTACCTAAGGAGACAAAAGACCTGTATGCAGAAAATTATAAGACACTGATGAAAGAAATTAAAGATGATACAAATAGATGGAGAGATATACCATGTTCTTGGATTGGAAGAATCAACATTGTGAAAATGACTCTACTACCCAAAGCAATCTATAGATTCAATGCAATCCCTATCAAACTACCACTGGCATTTTTCACAGAACTAGAAAAAAAATTTCACAATTTGTATGGAAACACAAAAGACCCCGAATAGCCAAAGCAATCTTGAGAACGAAAGAAGGAACTGGAGGAATCAGGCTCCCTGACTTCAGACTATACTACAAAGCTACAGTCATCAAGACGGTATGGTACTGGCACAAAAACAGAAAGATAGATCAATGGAACAAGATAGAAAGCCCAGAGATAAACCCATTCACATATGGACACCTTATCTTTGATAAAGGTGGCAGTAATGTACAATGGAGAAAGGACAGCCTCTTCAATAAGTGGTGCTGGGAAAACTGGACAGGTACATGTAAAAGTATGAGATTAGATCACTCCCTAACACCATACACAAAAATAAGCTCAAAATGGATTAAAGACCTAAATGTAAGGCCAGAAACTATCAAACTCTTAGAGGAAAACATAGGCAGAACACTCTATGACATAAATCAAAGCAAGATCCTTTCTGACCCACCTCCTAGAGTAATGGAAATAAAAACAAAAATAAACAAATGGGACCTAATGAAACTTCAAAGCTTTTGCACAGCAAAGGAAACCATAAACAAGACCAAAAGACAACCCTCAGTATGGGAGAAAATATTTGCAAATGAAGCAACCGACAAAGGATTAATCTCCAAAATTTACAAGCAGCTCATGCAGCTCAATAACAAGAAAACAAACAACCCAATCCAAAAATGGGCAGAAGACCTAAATAGACATTTCTCCAAAGAAGATATACAGACTGCCAACAAACACATGAAAGGATGGTCAACATCATTAATCATTAGAGAAATGCAAATCAAAACTACAATGAGATATCATCTCACACCAGTCAGAATGGCCATCATCAAAAAATCTAGAAACAATAAATGCTGGAGAGGGTGTGGAGAAAAGGGAACACTCTTGCACTGCTGCTGGGAATGTGAATTGGTTCAGCCACTGTGGAGAACAGTATGGAGGTTCCTTAAAAAACTACAAATAGAACTACCATATGACCCAGCAATCCCACTACTGGGCATATACCCTGAGAAAACCAAAATTCAAAAAGAGTCATGTACCAAAATGTTCATTGCAGCTCTATTTACAATAGCCCGGAGATGGAAACAACCTAAGTGCCCGTCATCGGATGAATGGATAAAGAAGATGTGGCACATATATACAATGGAATATTACTCAGCCATAAAAAGAAACGAAATTGAGCTATTTGTAGTGAGGTGGATGGACCTAGAGTCTGTCATACAGAGTGAAGTAAGTCAGAAAGAAAAAGACAAATACCGTATGCTAACACATATATATGGAATTTAAGAAAAAAAAAATGTCATGAAGAACCTAGGGGTAAAGCAGGAATAAAGACGCAGACCTCCTAGAGAACGGACTTGAGGTTATGGGGAGGGGGAAGGGTGAGCTGTGACAGGGCGAGAGAGAGTCATGGGCATATACACACTAACAAACGCAGTAAGGTAGATAGCTAGTGGGAAGCAGCCGCATGGCACAGGGATATTGGCTCGGTGCTTTGTGACAGCCTGGAGGGGTGGAATAGGGAGGGTGGGAGGGAGGGAGACGCAACAGGGAAGACATATGGGAACATATGTTTATGTATGACTGATTCACTTTGTTATAAAGCAGAAACTAATACACCATTGTAAAGCAATTATACCCCAATAAAGATGTTAAAAAAAAAAAGATAATGTCAAAAACATAAAAGGTAGTAAGGAGAGTAAAAATGTACTGCTTTTAGAATGCACTCCAACTTAAGGAACCATCAGCTTAAAATAGACTACTATATAAATATGTTGTTTTATATGAACCTCATGGTAACCACAAAACAAAAACCTATTAACAGATACACAAAAATAAGGAGAAAGGAATACAAACATACACTAAAGAAAATCATCAAATCACAGTGGAAGAGAACAAGTGAAGAAAGGAACAGAGAACTACAAAACCATCCAAAAACAATTAACAAAACTGTGATAACTACCTACCTATCAATAATCACCTTAAGTATAAATGGACTAAATATTTCAACCAAAAGACATAGGGCAGCGAGTGCATTAAAAAAAAAAGACCCATATATATCCTGCATACATGAGACTCACCACAGATCTAAAGAAAAACACAGGGTAAAATGAAGTGATAGAAAAAGATATCCCATGAAAACGGAAATTTTTAAAAAGCTGGGGTAATAATAGACAAAATAAACTTTTAAAAAAGACTAACAAGAGACAAAGAAGAACATCACATAGAAATAAAGGGATCGATCTAGCAAGAGGATATAACACTTGTAAATATCTACGCACCCAACATAGGAGCACGTACATACATAAAGCAAATATTAACAGACATAAAGGGAGATATGGACAGGATATAAAACTCGTAAGGGATTTTAACACCATGCTTAAATCAGTGGATAAATCATCCAAACAGAAAATCAGTTAAAAAAATTGGCCTCATGGCACATTAGACATGATAGACTTAATAGATATATAGAGAACAATCCACCCCAAACGATCAGAATACTGTAAGTCCCCTACACACGAATGAGTTTCATTCCAAGAGTGTGGTTGTAAGACCAATGTGATCATAAGTGCAACAAAGTTAGCCTAGGTACCCAACTAACACAATCAGCTATATAGTACTGTACTGTACTGTAATAGGTTTATAATACTTTTTGCACAAATAATACATAAAAAACAAGTGAACACAAAAAATAAAGAGAACAATTTTAATCTTACAGTACAGTACCTTGAAATGTACAGTAGTACTGTACAACAACTGGCATACAGGCACTGGGATAAAGTGAAGAGGCAAGACGTGTTACTGGAGGAGAGAGAGGAGGTGGGAGATAGTACAGCTGAAGGATCCTCAGCAATAGGAGACAGGGCAAGCTGCAATTTCACTCATGCCTGACATTGATGGCAAAAGTTCTCATTCCTTGCTGGATTCAATTCTATCTACCCTCTTGAAAAAACGATCCAGTGATGTCTGGGTAGTAGCTCTTTTTTTCTCATCACAGATGACATGGTAGCACTGGATTGCATTCTGAATGGCTGCTGCAACCTTTGTGTCCCATTCTATGTTCATGTCCTGTGCCTCAAAAACTAACAGTGCCTCCTCAAATAAAGAAAATCCCCTTGCCATTTCCTGCGTCATGAATCTCTTCAGTACTTCTTCTTCCTCTTGTCTCTCTTTGTCCTTTCTCTGGGCCTCCAATTCCATCAGGTCTTCATTTGGAAGCTCCTTGTGTTGCATAGCAAGGAGTTCAGTGAAGTCGTCCTCTTGCAGATCTAGCTCCAGCTTCTCACTGAGGGTCACTAAGTTGCTGAAGACCTCTTTAGGCTCCTCATCCACCTTCTCAAATCCACGAAAATCATGAACAAACTTCAGGCAAAGGTTCTTCCAAATTCCATTCATGGTGAAAGCTATAACCTCACACCAAGCAAAGTCATGGCCTTGTAGATGTTATAGTCCTTCCAAAATTGTTGCAAGGTTGTTCCTGATTCATCACTCGCCTTTATTTCCTGACAAAAAATATGAGATAAATAATATTTCTTGAAAGTCGCTATAACTCTCTGGTCCGTAGGTTGGATGAGTGACATAGTAATTGGTGGCAGATGCACTACTTTGACATTGGGATGAAAGTCGTCCATGAATGGGGGGTGGTCTGGAGCACTGTCAAGCAGTAAAAGAATGATGAATGGGACATCCTTCTCCAAGCAACATTTCTTTACCTCTGGGATAAAGTGGTAGAAAAACCTGGAAAATGGCCTGTGTAACCCAGGCTTTGGGGTTACTCTTCCACACAACAGGAAGAGAGCCCTTGGCTGTGTTTTTAAGGGCTCTTGGGTTCTCTGAATGATAAACTAAGAGAGGCTTCAGCTTCATATCACCAGAAGCATTGCCACCAAACAACAGAGTTAGCCTATCCTTTACTGCTTTATAGCCTGGCATCAACTTTTCCTCCTTACTGATGTAACTTCAGTCTGGCATCCTCTGCCAGTACAGTCCTGTCTCATCCACATTAAAAACCTGCTCAGGTAAATAGGCACCTTCATCAATTTCTCAAAACGTGTCAGGAAATTCCCGAGCAGCACTCACTGCCTTGCCACTTACTTTTATGTTGTGAAGGTTGGCTCTAGCCTTGAACCAATGAAACGAGCCACAGCTGGCATTAAAAGTCATGCCCTCTGATTCTTCACTGTGTTTCTTCTTCAAGTCTTCATAAAGGTTTTTAGCTTTCTCTTGAATCAGCATTAAGCTGAGCGGGACTCAATGCTGATGATGCTGATCCTGCATCCACACACTGAGAAGTTTCTCCATCTCCTCCATCACTTTTCCACTCTTCTTCAGTGTTATTGTCAACATCATTGGCACAGCAGACTTCACACCTTCCATGATCTTGTCCTTGTTCTTTAGAATCGTGCCTATAGTTGAATGATTCTTGTTATAAGAACGAGTGATGTCTACCATCTTTTTGCCTTACTCCTCTCTCTCAATTATTTTCACTTTTGTTTCCACTGTTATCACTTGGTGCTTCTTAGCAGTACCAGCTACATCACTGCTGCTTTTATGCTTGCTTCCAGACATCCTGGGCTTGAAATAAAGATACTGTACTACTGTACTCTATACAGTACTGTACAGTAAAATATACAAAAGCACAACCACTTGTAGAGGATGCACTCACGTGACAATGTATGCTAGACACATGACCTAGTTTACATGATTGGACATGCAAACACACGTTTGCCTCTTTGAAAGTTCACAACTTGAAGATTCGTATGTAGGGGGCCTACTGTATACATTTTTTTCAAAAGCAGATGGAATATTTTCCATGATAGATCACATGTTAGGCCGTAAAACAAGTACCAATACATTAAGGAAGAATGAAATCATATCAAGCATCTTTTCTGAGCACAACAGTATAAAAGTAGAAATCAATTACAAGGATAAAACTGGAAAAAACACAAACACGTGGAAGCTAAACTACATGCTCCTAGACAACCAATAAGTGAATGAAGAGATTAAAAAGGAAATAAAAAAATACCTTGAAACAAATGAAAATGAAAACACAGCTCTCCAAAATCAGTGGTATACAGCAAAAGCAGTTCTAAGAGGGAAGTTCATACCTACCCTCAGGAAATAAGAAAAATATCAAATAAACAATTTAACCTTAAACCTTAAGGAACTAGAAAAAGAAGAAACAAAGCCTAACATTAATAGAAGGAATAAAATAATAAAGATCAGAGCAAAAATAATGAAATAGATACTGGAAAAAAAAGAAAAGAGCAATGAAACTAAGAGCTGGTTCTTTGAAAATATTTTTTAAAAAACTGATAAACCTTTAGCCAGACTCATCAAGAAAGATGACTAGATAAGTAAAATTAGGTAAAAAAGAGGATAAGTTGAAACCAACCTCATAGAAATACAAATGATCATAACAAAAAACTATGAACAGTTACGTGCCAACAAATTGGACAAGCTATAACTAAAGAATGGATAAATTCCTAGAAACATACAATCTTCCAAAACAGATTCAGGAAGAAATAGAAAATCTGAATAAACCAATCACTAGTAATGAAATGAATTCAGCAGTCAAAAAACTCCCAACAAATAAAAGTTCAGAACCAGAAGTCTTTACAGGTGAATTCTTCCAAACCTTTAGAGTTAATACCTATTCTTATCAAACTATTCCAAAAAGTTGAAGATAAAGGAATGCTTCCAAACACGTTCTACATGCCATCATTACCCTGATACCAAAACCAGAAAAGACACTAGGAAAAAAAAAAGAAAATTATAGGTCATTATACCTGATTAATATAGATGCAAAAATTCTTAGCAAAATTTTAGCAAACTGAATTCAACGATACATTAAAAGGATCATATACCATGATCAAGTGGAATAGATTCTAGGAATGTAAGGATGGCTCAATATTCACAAATCAATCAACATGATACACCACATTAACAAAACAAAGAATAAAAATCATGATCATCTCAATAGATGCAGAAAGTTCGTTTGATCAACATCCATTTATGTTAAAAAATCTCAATAAAGTGGGTATAGAGGAAATTTGCCTCAACATAATAAAGGCCATATATGACAAATCCACAGCTAACATCACATTCAGCTGAAAGCTTTTCCTCTAAGATCAGTAATAAGACGAGGATGCCCACTATTGACATTTTTATTCAACCCAGTATTGGAAATCCTAGGCATAGCAATTAAGCATGAAAAAGAGATAAAAGACATCCAAATTAAAAGGGAAGAAGTAAAACTGTCACTATTTGCAGATAATATAATTCTATGTATAGAGAACCCTGTAGGCTCCAACAAACTATTAGAACTGATAAATGTATTCAGTAAAATTTCAGGATATAAAATTAATATACAGAAATCTGTTGTGTTTCTGTATAATAATGACAAACTCTCAGAAAGAGAAATTAAGAAAACAATCCCCTTTACAAATGCATCAAAAAGATTATAATACCTAGGTGTAAAGAGGTAAAGACTTGTATTCTGAAAACTGTAAGACATTGATGAAATAGATTGAAAATGACACAAACAAATGGAAAGATATACTATGCTCATGGATTGGAAGAATTAATGTTGTTAAAATGTTCATGCTACCCAATGCGATCTACAAATTCAATGCAATCTCTACCTACATACTTATGGCATTTTTCCTGAACTTAACAAATAATCCTAAAATTTGTGTAGAACACAAAAGACCCCAAATATCCAAAGCAATATTAAGAAAGAAGATTAAAACTGGAGGTATCACACGCCCTGATTTCAAACTATACTATAAAGCTATAGTAATCAAAACTGTATGGTACTGGCACAAAAATAGACACATAGACCAGTGGAACAGAAATAAACCAATGCTTGTATGATCAATTAATTTATGATAAAGGAGGCAAGAATATACAGTGGGTAAAAGACAGTCTCTTCAATAAATAATGTTGGGAAAACTGAACAGCTACATGCAAAACAATGAAACTGGACCACTGTCTTATACCATACTGAGAAAAAAAAAAAAGAAAAACCTCAAAACAGATTAAGACCTAAATGTAAGACCTGAAATTATAAAATTTCTAGAAGAAAACCTAGTCAGTACCCTCTTTGACATCAGTCTTAGCAATATTTTGGGGCAATCCATCTCCTCAGGCAAGGGCAACAAAAGCAAAAATAAACAAATGGGACTACATCAAACTAAAAAGCTTTTGTACAGTGAAGGAAACTGTCAGCAAAATGAAAAGGCAATCAACTGAATTAGAGAAGATATTTGCAAATGATATATTAAATAAGGGGTTAATATCAAAAAATATAAAAAGAGGTCACATAACTCATTATCAAAAACTGCTATTTAAAAATGGGCAGAGGGGCTTCCCTGGTGGTGCAGTGGTTGAGAGTCCGCCTGCCGATGCAGGGGATGCGGGTTCGTGCCCCGGTCTGGGAAGATCCCACATGCCACGGAGTGGCTGGGCCTGTGAGCCATGGCCGCTGAGCCTGTGCGTCCAGAGCCTGTGCTCCGCAACAGGAGAGGCCACAACAGTGAGAGGCCCGTGTACCGCAAAAAAAAAAAAACCCCAAAAAACAAAAAAAATTTGGCAGAGGACCTGAATAGACATTTTCCAAAGAAGACATACAGATGGACAACCAACACATGAGTAGATGCTCAGCATCACTAATCATCAGGGAAATGCAAATAAAACCATAATGAAATATCACCTCACATCTGTTAGAATAATAATAAAAAACAAGTGTTGGTGAGAATGTGGAGAAAAAGAGAACACTTGTGCCTGTTGGTGGGAATGTGTAAATTGGTGCAGCCACTATGGAGAACAGTATATAGGTTCCTCAAAAAAGTAAAATGAGAACTAGCATATGATCCAGCAATCTACTTCTGGGTATTTACCTGAAGAAAACAAAAGCACTAGTTCAAAAGATATATACACTCCTATATTCACTGCAGCATTATTTACAATAGCTAGGATATGGAAACAACCTAAGTGTCCATTAATAGATGAATGGATACAGAAGATATTGCATACATATATATGTGTGTGCGTATATATAATGGATTATTACTCAGCCATAAAAAAAATGAAATCTTGCCATTTGCACAACATAGATGGACCCAGAGGGATTATGCTAAGTGAAATAAGTCAGACAGAGAAAGCCAAATAACATATGATTTCACTTATATGTATAATCTGAAAAATAAAGCAAACAAAACTAAACAGAAACAGACTCATAGATACAGAGAACAAACTGGTGGTGGTCAAAAAGGATGGTGGTGGGGGATTAGAGGAAATAGGTGAAGGGTATTAAGAGACACACACTTCCACTTATAAAAAATAGATCACCAGCACATAATGTACAACACAGGAAACACAGTCAATAAAATTGTGATAACTTTGTATGGTAATAGATGGTTACTATACTTATCAGGGTGATCGATTTGTAATAAAGATAAATGTCAAATCACTGTGTTGTACACCTGAAATTAATATTGTATATGAACTATATACTTCAGTAAAAAAATAAAAATTTTAATAAATAAATAAAAATAGCCAATAAAGCACTAAAAAATAACTTCGTACAAATATTATGAAAGTTTGATTTAAAAAGATTGTCAAAATGAGGAGAAAAGCACTAAAACCAAGGAGAAAAGCACTAAATCCAAGTAGAAAACCAGGTAATTTCATTAAAAATTAGTAGCAGAAGAAATGTAAACACCCTATCAGTATATAAAAACATTTAGCTTAGTAATTTAAAATATTGAAATATAAACAATAAAATACTTCTTACAAATTTTTTAAGAATAAGCAAAGATTTTCTTTTTAGCTGATGATTAATGAGGGGAAAACCTAACTTGAAATGTAAATATTCAAAAAATGCTGGTAAAAATTGACACTAGTACAAGTTTTCTAAAAGCAACTTGGCAATAATCAACAAGGATCCTTAAGAACATTCCTACTTGGGGTCTCAATGACTCTAATTCTAGAAATCTATACAAAGGAAATAATCTGAAATGTGGATAAATGTATTTTATAACACATAAGCCCAGAGATATAGTATTGGTTTTAAAAGCATCTTGCTTATGTAAAATGCAATACTATAAATCATTTCAAATATTTTGGAAGTACATTCAATAACTGGGAAAACCATCTACTATATATATATATATATTTTTTGCGGTACGTGGGCCTCTCACCGTTGCGGCCTCCCCCATTGCGGAGCACAGGCTCTGGACGCGCAGGCTCAGCGGCCATGGCTTACGGGCCCAGCCGCTCCGCGGAACGTGGGATCCTCCCGGACCGGGGCACAAACCCGTGTCCCCTGCATTGGCAGGCAGACTCTCAACCATTGCGCCACCAGGGAAGCCCCCATCTACAATATTTTTAGTAAAGAAAAGGAAGCTACAGGAGAGCATGTATGGTGTGAACTCATATTTGTCATAAAATCAAACTGTAGCCACTCTAAACAGGTGGTAGTAATTCTTAATTCTTTTTCTCTCACTGTCTTTATTTTGTTTCCTAAATCACCACTTATTATCTTTGCAGTACAAGTTAAGAAGGTATAAAGAATTAAGTTTCTAAAGAAAGTTTAACATGACAAAATGCTCTTCATAAAGTAACTAGTGTCACTCATGGAGTGTATATAGGTGCATGTGTGTATGAGTGTGTGTGATTGGAATAAGATATATTCAAAATGCTAATACATTTTCTATGTGATAATTTAATTTTTACTTTTCTAAACAATCAGAATTCCACTCCATGCTTTTGTAAATGAGAAAATAAGGTATTACATGATTCTTTTTGAATAAATACATAGGAACTTTCATAAATACAAACAAATTCCAAAGTTAAAGAAAAACTAAATGAATAATTAATATAGTGAAAAAATAAGCTCACAGATCAGGAGCCAAAAATTGGTGACAGCTGAAATCTAACAGGTAAAGTCAGCTCTGAGGCTGGTTTTCACCATATGGCATTTGCTAAATCCTTGCTTTTGTTTTGATATGTATTTTTGAAGGAGAATGAGGGACAAGAGAAAACCTAACACCTACCCAATGCTGACAACCTAATAAGACCCCCTGCAAAATCCTAGCTCCAGGGCTACATCCACAGGGTAAAGATAAACTAAAAATAAACCTGCTCCAGAACAAAAAAAACAAGAACATTTTCAGTTGCTTTCCACCCACATAAATAAGGGTAGTATGTATATAAGCAGAGCATACATTGCCATGCTGATATGCAGCTACTATATTTTGTCCATTATGAACAGGTACTTTTCTAAAAAGTTGATCATCAAGATTTATAGTTACACAATAATCAATCTGCCAGGATTGTACAGTGCATGGTTTGATGGCCCAGAGGAAAGTAGTTCCTGGAAATTTCTTTCTAAATTACATCCTTTGAATAGATGCAACCTGAAAAATAGGAGTCAACTGATACTGGCAGAGTACTAGAGCTCTACTCGGTCATCAAAAATTGGTCCAGTACGTGATCATAGTGTATGGCCAAAATGTCTCCCAGCGTGATACCCCTCAGGCTTTTCGGCTTCCATTTGACCTTGTCAGGTTCCAGAAAACTGGCAATCTTGCACCTGTGGCTTCACCCTTTCAGGTGTCTGGTATAACTGTGCTAAGAGACAGTGTCATTCTCTTTCTCTGAGCCTGTTTCAAGGCACCAATGTCATGGATTTCCCTCTCTGCATAAGCTTTACTCTCAGCTACTGTATCTCCCTCTCTCTTTTGACTAATTTTAACCCAAACCTTCCCACTTTTGGAAGGAATGTTAGGTTCAGCCAGTGTGCTTGCCCAAATTGCTGACAGTAATAGTAGTCTAGCAACTACCTCCCTGTCAGTCCATTCTCATGCAGATAGTTCAGGGTTACATAGGTTCAGAATTAATGGGCTATCCCAACCACTAGACAATCCAGCTACATTCACTGTTGATCTTAATTTTTCCAGATGGGGTGAAGGCCCTTAAAAATCCTGGTATAAAGGTTAAAAGGTATGGTTACATTTTCTTCTTAGGGGTCATTCCACTTCCCAGCACCCACAGTTGCAGCCCTGGTCCCAAGACCACTGCAGTAAGCAGGAGAAAAAGAAAGCTGAGGTGACATTGGGAAGGATTTAGTCATACCAGCATCTTACTCCACACCCTCCACACCTCTGCTTTTCAAGCAGAGAAGCTCTCCCTTGGGGCCCCTTATGTTGTCTGTGATCACACACTTGTGAAGGCATGTAAACCAGTCTTTTATACCTTGATCTCTTCATAGTTTAGACAACTGTTTCCAGTGTCTGTTCCAATTCTCTATCAAGCCATTTATTTGGGGATGATATGCAATGTGATATGTCCATTTGATGTGATAACCCTTTGCCCATTGTTGGACACTCTGAACTGTATTACTTCGTCTGAAGAAATGTAACTTGGTAGTCCAAATTAGTACTGTATCTTCTGTTCCAGGTTTTTTACAGTGTTCTGAGCATTTGCATCAACCATTGGGTAGGCAAGACCTAGTCCAGAATAAGTGTCTATTTCTGTTAGAGTCCATTTATAGCCTCCTGGGGCTACTGGTAGTTGTCTGATATAATCTCCTTGCCAGCTTTGTGTGAGGGCCCTTCCCCTGGGGAGTCTTCCCCATAGCCATCTGCAGTTTGTCTTTCTTGGTGGCAAACAGGACAGGTCTTGCTGACATTTCATGTCTCAGATGGTGCAACAGGAATATGTCAATGCCCAGCTCATCTCTGCATTGCTGCAGCTCCTCCATTTACTCTCGTTTTATGAACCCAGCTGACCACATCAAGCAAGTACACCAGGTTGTCCACATGCTAGTTCCAATCAACTTTTTTTTTTTAATAAATTTATTTATTTATTTTTGGCTGCGTTGGGTCTTCATTGTTGCTTGTGGGCTTTCTCTAGTTGCAGCGAGCAGGGGGCTACTCTTCATTGCAGTGTGCTGGCTTCTCATTGCAATGGCTTCTCTTGTTGCAGAGCATGGGCTCTAGGCACACGGGCTTCAGAAGTTGTGGCACATGGGCTCAGTAGTTGTGGCTTATGGGCTCTAGAATGCAGGCTCAGTAGTTGTGGCACACGGCCTTAGTTTCTCCGTGGCATGTGAGATCTTCCCAGACCGCGGCTTGAACCCATGTCCCCTGCATTGGCAGGTGGATTCTTAACCATTGTGCCAGCAGGGAAGTCCCAATCAACTTCTGATCCTGGTTCTTTTGATGGGCATCAACATGCCCTATTGTTACCAGAAAGTAGGTTCTTGTCTCCTCAAGAGCAAGAATTCAGAGATGAGACAGGAAGGTCAAGAAAGCAAAGCGAGGATTTATTAAATGATAGTATTCTCTCAAGAGGAAAGTAGGCAGACTTAGGTGAGTAGATGCCCTGGGTTTCTTTGGCAAGCTGGTTATATGGGACTTGAAAATAAATGGGTGGAATATTCATTGAGGAGGGAGGGATTTGGGGTTATATTTCCTGATTTTCATCCCAGCTCCACCTTCCCGAGGGGAGGAGGGTGGTGTCCGCCTCTAGGACCCCTGTCACCTCAAGATATATGACTTCCTGTCAGTCCAGAGGTTCCTGCTTTTCTTTTTCTGCCCAAGAAACCCCATTGTTCACAAGATGTATGGCTTCTTGCCATTTGGCCTTTGTCCCCCTTTCTCTGCTCATATCTAGCTATCTGCCTGCTCTAATACTACATTAATGTGCCAAATAATTTCTTATAGTGATATCAATAGGTCCATGCCCCATACAAGTATTTCCTTTAACAGTACAGTCCTCTACTGCCCATCTGCCTGACTCAATGGCAGGGCCACTGCTCATGACACTACATATACCCAAACATTGGGGTTCTTCTGACCGTTTAACTATTCTATCACTACAAACAAATGGCATGCAGTTGAGTCAACTGAGCTGATTTTTTGCAACCTTTATCAATCAGGGTTTTCCAGGAGTTGCTCATGGAGCAGTGGACTTTCAAAGCGTGTAGTTGGAACTACTATCCATAAACCAAGCAGCTTCCTTTCGATCAGTTGAGATCTGTTCATAGGGCACCACTCATATGGCAATAGGATAAGGCAACAACTCAGATGTTCCAAGTCAGTCCTAGAAGAAAAGAAGCTATCTGCTCATGAATACGGTAAGTATCTCCTTACATTCCTCAGGTAGCATGTTCCTATATAAACCATTTCCATTACATTATAGAATTCTTCTGGACACTGACTTCCTCATTAGAGTGTTTCTCTGATATTACAACCAGGACATTATAGGTATTTTAGGTTTCAGGGTCTATTTTATGCTCTTCAGTAACAGGGTTAGTTTCTATTAATGTCCAATAACAAGTCAATAATTGTCTCTGAAATGGCTTGTACCATACCACCACATATGGAAATTTTCTGGTACAAACCCCAGCTATTGCTGTTAAGTGGCACTCATGGGATTTTGCCATAACCTCCAATCTACGTAGGTTACAAATTCTTCCAAAACTGTACCTGAGTACTGATCATAAAAGTACAGAGGCATCGGCTGAGACACTGCTTTTTGAAATTCTGATAGACCCTGGTGTTATTTAGGTTCCCATTCAAATAACTGCCTCCTTTCAGGCAGTTTTATGGATAGGAGCTAACAATATTCCTAACTGTGGAATATACATCCTACAAAATCCAAACAACCTGACCATGTACTGTTTTTCTCACTTAGTTCTAGAGGTAGGAAATACAACGATTTACTTTTAGCCGCCTGTGGAACATCATGGATGTCTCCTGCCCAGGTTATTCCTAATAATTTCACCATCTGAGTGGGTCCTTAGATCTTTCCTGGATTTATCAAGCAGCCTCTGTTATTCATGTGTGTCACCATAAAATTTGTTCTAGCTTATTCTTTAGTTTATGATATTATCATATCATCGACATAGTATATTACCACACTTGGGACATGCCTCAAATGCAAATCCCTTCTAACAAAATTATGCCAGTAAATTGGTGACTCCAAATAACCCTGTGGCAATATAATAAAGGTAAACTGGATTTCATCCCAGGTGAAGGCAAACTGGTTGGCTCTTCTGTAAGATCAGGTTGGAGCAAAAGCCTTTGTAAGATCAGTCATTAAGTACCAGTCTCCTTTACCTTGTATTTTTTTATACTTTTGAAACCATACCAGGGACTGCTGATGCTACAGTGAATACTCTTTCACTCAAGCCTTGATAATCTACTTCTTGTCTCCATGAGCCATCTGCATTTTGTATGGATCACATATGGCAAATGTACAGAAAAGTTAATGGTACCAGTACTCCCATTTCTAACATGTCACTAATTAAAGTGATAATCTCTTTTTATCCACCAGTTATTTAATATTGATTTAAATTAATAACCTGTATGGGATATACTATAAATTCTCATTTAGCATGTCCAATTAATACTACCCTGAAGGACAAACTTATATGCCTACTCTTTTATAATATTAAGTAGAAGTATTCTCCAGTCAGACATAATATCCATTCAAATAATACATTTAGGTAAAGGAGACATGACTATGTCACATAAAGTCTCTTCAAATGTTCTAATTTTCACCCAAGCTTTTACCTTAATCCCACTGACAACTGCATCTCTATATCATCTCATTATAATTGTAGTCCCTGTTGGGACTTTACCAATAGGTTTTGGAATCAAAGTGCATTGAACTTCCATGTCAAGGAGCTCCAGGTAGCATTCTCTCCAACTCCCTGTCCATTTTCCAGTTTGCCCACACATGTGCATATGGTGTTAGGCCCCCAGCCAAGGGTCAGGCCAAGAGACCCTGGTGCTTTCATCTATCCTCAACCTCATTAATTTTTAGATTATCACCCCCTGGTAATTTGAGGTCACATTTGTCATTGTGATCTTTGTCTTCTGGTTTTTTAAACATCTCCAAACTAGGGTAAATAGAAAAGATTTGTTTAGAGCTCTTCAATGTTGGGGGACCAGGAGTGGCTCCCATCTGTTTATCAAATCTCTGAAGACTTTTGTTTTGAACCTTTCAATGCCCTTTTATTCATCCAATTCCTTAGTAAGTATTTAAAAACCTTCAACTTGCTGTGATGGATCCCTTGACTATTATTTCCTTTGTCTTTCCTCATACACATCAAATCGTTCTAATTTTCTTAGAATCTTTGAGTCTCAGAAGGGGAAGCTGAGACAACAAATCTAATATGGCTTTTTTGATCTTTCCGTGACTTTACAGCAGGTGACATGGAGTGCCCATGCAGAAAGGATCCACTTAATCACAGTATTTACCATAATATGGTTAAAGAGAATATTAAATGGATGTACTTCCTAATAATTATAAGATTATTCCAGCACGCCTTTCATATGCAGCATATCAGCCACTTTAGCTGGGGAGTTCCACTTGTCATGTGAAGGAGGGAAAGGACAATTCCCCTTCTCAGGATAAACGAACTTTATAGTGTCTTTTCTCCAGTCCACCAGGCCAGTTGTCCCTTCAGCAAGAAACCTGTTGTATGTTTGGATAATGTACAGTAGCCAGTTCTGATTGTTCAACAGCAAGCTACGGGTCCGGCATCAACCCAAACACATTCCTCCACTCCACTGCATTCAAAATAAGAAGATTGCTTCAAAGTTAGTCACCCTCATAATTTACTTTAGTAAAAGTTCTTCAGGAAGCTGATCATATTAATCCACAAAATCAGACAACCCTTTCACAATATCCCCCAGTTTCAGAAGTTTCTTGGTTTTGTAAAGACATACACAGCTACCCCTGCCACCTGAACTACCTTCTTAATGACCATAGATACTAGTTTTTTTTTCTATAATACATTTTCCTATTGGTAACAGACCTGAAGTTAGTGGTCATAGCTCAGGAAAGCCAAAATCTAATGCCAGGACCCACGCCAACCCTGTCCTTTATTTTCATTTTATCTACTACAGAAAAAAATAACCAACAATTTCATATTTGGCTTGTTTCTCATTATTTTGTGTTTTTGTATGTATCCAGTGAGCCAACTCCTCAAGAAATAGATCTATCATTTCTAAATTCCATTGATAATTTTTACCTAGAGTAACTAATCACATCACACCTGCTGTCCTGCACCATAGGAGATGTGGTAGCCACTTAGGTTTCAAAGGTTTGTCATCCTCCATTCCCATCATCCTTCCTTTTCCCAAACAATGTTTTCACCATATTTCAGTGAGTCAGTGTCATTCTAGTAAACTCCACTTCAGAAGTCCACTGTGACCCCAAGACCATCCTCATGTTCAATGATTAGCTAGGACTCACAGGACTCAGAAAAATTGTTATACTCATAGTTATGGTTTATTACAGCAAAAGGATACAGATTAAAGTCAGGAAAAGAAAAAGGAGCATGGGTGGATGCCAGGAGAATCCAGGTACAAGCTTCCAGATGTACACTCATGGTAGAGTCTCATGGACACAATTCTCCCAGCAAGAATATATAACAACACATTAAAAGTGTTACCAACCAGGGAAGTCCAAGTGAGGATTGGCATCAGGGTTTTTATTCGAGTCTGTCAGGTAGGCATGCAATGCTCATATGACTGACCTTACTTAGATACTCGGACTCCAGACCCCCAGATCAAAAATAGGCATTCACCGTAAATCATATTTTTAGCATTAATTCTCTGATTGAAATGGTACCAAATGACCCAAGGCCTCAAGCACACAAAATACTCTTATCAGGCAGAATATTCCAAGGGCTCATGACTCATTTCCCGGGTGCTGGCCAAGAGCTAGTCCTAAAGACATGTTTTTCTAGGGAATGCACATGGTTTCAGTAGCCTACGCCTTCTTTCCTATACAATAACCTTGATATTAAAAATAGGATATAGCAATGCTTAGCACCGGCTAGAAAGAGTTCCTCTCACCAGGAAAGGAAGAACAGGGTGAGTGACCAAGTTTCCCAACCTTTCAGGGCACCACAAAAAGGTTCCTTTGGATTTCACCTCACCCAGACTGGCAAAGCTGAAATGTATAGAAATGTCTAGGAATAGGAAAAAAAGAAGGGCTACCAATAGCAGCCACACAGTGGGAGTGACGGCAAATCACGATGACCTGCTCTGCAGATAAACCCAACAACTTTCGCCACTGAAGAAGGAACCAGTGGCCATCATAGCTGCCACAGACCCCTTGTAGATTTCACCAGCTTTTGCCTCACAGGTGTTTGCATTTCCTGATGCCAGTTGCCTGAGTCCCTGTTCTTTCCCCACTTGCTCCCACCAGAGCCCAAAGACCACATGACAGCTAGTCCAGACCTCTTCAGCTGCTTGAGTGCAAGATACCAGGCTAGACACTCAGGACTGACCCCTACTACCATGCACACACTTAGGACTAGCCCCTTCAGCCATACATTTGCATACTACCAGCCTGATGCCTGCTACAAGCCTCCACTGCCATGCTCATGCCCAGGGCAAGACTGTGCAGCCACATGAGGGAACATCTGATAGCCAGGACCCCCATAGCTGTTTGTGAGCCTAGCCTGGATCAGGCAGTTTTCTATGACTGCATTCACCTGTAGCTAGCCCCCTCCAGCTGTGCACCTGCATGTCTCAGGTCTGACCCCATATCAATTGTCTCTACTTCCATTTGCCTGTGATGAGATCCAGCAGCCACAGTAGTACATCCTGACAACCAGAGCCCACACAGCTACCAGCGCCCGGGCAGTTGGCCTGGCCCTAGCTACCTTCCTTGGCTCCCACCATTAACTGTGTGTCTGCTATCATTCTGGCCATTTCACAGGCACCTATACATGGCCCCTGCAGACAAGCATGTGAACACCTCTCTTAGAGGTGCCACTGAGGACCTCAAAGCCTTGCAGTCATAGAAGATCCCCCCACAGTGCTCACCAAGAACCATATGTTTGTCAGTGCTTTATCCAGAAAGCCTAAACTACAGAGACATCGCACACCCCTTGGGTCCAGTGCTGCCAAATGCCTTCAGACTTGGCACCCTGCACCATTAGACCCAGGGTCACAGCATGCTCCAGTGTGCCCCAACCCACAGGTGAAAGTCTTCCCATACCAAAAGGGTCCATAAAGTCTGGAAGAGGTGACTGCTTCTTCAAATGTGCAGACACCTATGCATGGCTACAGGGATCATGAAGTTTCAGGAAAATATGAGTCTTCCAAATGATCACAATAAACTTACAGTAGCTGACCCCAAAGAACTGGAGATTCAGGAACTGTCCAACAAAGTATTCAAAATAATTGTTCTAAAGATGCTCAGAGAGCTGCAGGAGAACACAAAGAAACAAATTTACAATATCAGGAAAACAATAAAAAACAGAAATTAGAAGTTCAACAAAGAAATAGAAAACATAAAAAAGAACCAAACAGAAATCCTGAAGCTGAAGAATACAATGACTGAGCTAAAGAATTCAATAGAAAGCTTCAACAGCATATATAACCAGAAGAAAGAATAAGTGAGCTAGAAGACCGATCAATTGAAATTATCCAATCAGGGGAACAAAAGAGAAAAAAGATGATAAAGATTGAAGAAAACCTACATGATCTATGGAATAATATAAGAACCAAGTTATGAATTATTAGAGGTCCAGAAAGAGAAGAGGGGGAAAAGAGCAGAAAGCTTATTAAAGAAATAATGACTGAGAGTTTCCCCAAACTGGGGAGATATTTGGATATCCAAGTTCTTGAAGCTCATATATCACCAAACAATGTCAACTTAAAGATAACCTCTCCACAACACATTATAATAAAACTGTCAAAAAATAAAAGACAAAGAGAAAATCTTAAATGATGCAAGAAAAAAAGAGCTTATAACTTACAAGGGAAACCCCATATGGCTATCAGTGGATTTCTCATCAGAAACCACACAGGTCAAAAGAGAGTGACATGATACATTTGAAGTGTTTTTAAAAACCTGCCAACCAAGAATACTTCACCCAGCAAACTTGTCCTTCATAAATGAAGGAGATAAAGGAATACATCACTACTAGACCTGCCTTACAAGAAATGCTGAGAGGATTTCTTCAAACTGAAATAAAAAGATGCTAATTAATAACAGGAAAACATGAAAATGTTAAACACATGGATAAAGGTAAATATACAGTAAGATTCAGAATACTCTAATACAGTAATGTGGTGTGGAGTATTAACCATCTACCTCTACCATAAAGATCAAAGAACAAGAATATTAAAAATAACTAAACTACAGTAATATATTTATTAATGGATATACATATAAAAAGAGGGAAATTGTTAGCACTCTATACAAAAAAGGAATGAAGTAAAAGGGTACAGTTTTGTATGTGACAAAAGTTAAGTTGTTATCAGCATAAATGGACTGCTATAAAATATAAAATATTTTATAAATATTTTATTATAAAATATTTTATATTTTATTATAAAATATAAATATTTTATAAATATCTATAAAATATTTTATGTAAGCTTCATAGTAACCACAAAGCAAAAATCTAAGCATATTCACAAAAGATAAAGAGAAGGGAATCATTCGTACCACCAGAGAAAATCATCAGTTCACAAAGAAAGACAGCAAAGTTGAATAAAGGAACAATTGAACGAGAAAACAGGCAAAAAAACAAGAAATAAGATGGTCTTAGTAATTTATTACGTATCAACAATTACTCTAAATGTAAGCAGATTGAATTCTCCAATCAAAAGATATGGATTGGCTGCATGGATTAAAAAAAACAAAACCTCATTATATGCTGCTTACAAGAGACTCACTTCAGCTTTAAGGACACACGTAGGCTCAAAGTGAAGTGATTGAAAAAGATATTCCAGACAAATGGGAAACAAAAGAAAGCAGAGGTAGTTATGCTTATATCAAAAAACAAAATAGACTTTAAGCCAAAAACATTATATAATGATAAGGGGGTCAATCCACCAAGAAAATATAATAATCATAAATATACATACACAATATATACAATAATGGTGGGGGGCTACAATACCCCACTTGCAACAATGGATAGGTAATCCAGACAGAATATCAACAAAGAAACATTGGACTTGAACCATAATTTAGGCCAAATGGATCTAACATTCATATACAGAACAACATGAGAATACACATTTTTTCTAGGCACTGTCCAGGATAGATCACATGATAGGCCAAAAAATAAGTCTTAGCAAATGTAAGAAGAATGAAATCATACCAAGTATCTTTCTGACCACATTGGTATGAAACTAGAAATCAATAAGAGGATGAAACCTGGAAAATTCATAAATATGTAAAATTTGGACAACACACTCCTGAGCAATCAATGGGTCAAAAAAGAAATCAAAAGAACAATCAAAAAGTATCTTGAAATACACAAAAAACTGAAACATAACTTACCAAAACTTATGGGAAGTGCAAAAGCAGTTCTAAGAAAGAAGCTTATAATGATATACACCTACTTTAAGAAAAAGAAATCTCACAAACAGTGTAACTTTATACATCAAGGGACTAGAAAAAGAGGAACAAACTAAACCAAGTTTGAAGAAGGAAAGAAATAACAAAATTCAGAGTATAAATAAATGAAATAAACACCAGAAAAGAATAGGGAAAAAATCAATGAAATTAAGAGCTCTTTATCTTTTTTAAAATAAACAAAATTTTAAAACTTTTAGCTAGACTAAGGAAAAGAGAAGATTCTAATAAAATCAGAAACAAAGGAGGAGACATTACAACTGATAGCACAGACATGCAAAGGATTATAAGAGACTATTATGAACTATTATATGCCCCAAATTTGGATAATCTAGATAAAATAGATTCATTTCTAAAACCACAACCTACAGTGATTGAATTGTGAAGAAACAGAAAATCTGAACCGACCAATAACGAGTAAATAGATTGAATCAGTAATCAAAATTCTCCCAACAATGAAAAGCCCAGGACCAGATTGTTTCACTGGTCAATGCTACCAAGTTTTAAAGTGGAATTGATGCTATCCTTCTCAAACTCTTCCAAAAAATTGAAGAAGACAGAACACTGTCAAACTCATTTTATGCATTACCCAGATAGCAAAGTCAGATAAGCACACTATAAGAAAACTACAGACCAATAGCCCTGATGAATATAGAAGCAAAACTTTTCAAAAAAATATTAGAGATCAAAATTCAAAAGCACATTAAAAATAATTATACACCGTGATGAATATATCCCTGGGGTGCAAGGATGATTCAACATATGCAAATTAATAAATGTGGTACACCACATTAATAGAATGAACTATAAATATATGATCATCTCAATAGATGCAGAAAAAGCATTCAACAAAATACAACCTTCTTTCATAATAAAAATTATCAATAAATTGGATATAGAAGGAACATACCTCAACACAATAAAGGTCATATATGACAAGCCCACATTTAACATCATAATCAATGGTGAAAGGTTAAAAGTTTTACCTCTAAGGTCAGGAACAAGACAAGGGTGCCCACACTTTTTTGTTTTTGTTTTTTTTGGCTGTGTTGGGTCTTCATTGCTGTATGCATGCTTTCTCTAGTTGTGGCAAACGGGGCTACTCTTCGTTGCGTAACTGGACTTCTCATTGTGGTGGCTTCTCTTTGTTGCAGAGCATGGGCTCTAGGTGTGCAGGTTTTAGTAATTGTGGCATGTGGGCTCAGTAGTTGTGGCTCACAGGCTTAGTTGCTCCATGGCATGTGGGATCTTCCTGGACCAGGGCTCAAACCCATGTCCCCTGCACTGGCAGGTGGACTCTTAACTGCTGCACCACCAGGGAAGTCCCAGGGTGCCCACTCTTACCACTCCTATTCAACAAAGTACTTGACGACCTAACCAGAGAAATTAGGGAAGGAAAAAAAAAATGAAAGAAATCCAAATCAAAACGGAAGAAGTAAAATTATCTCTTTTTGCAGATGATATGGTCTTCTATAGAGTATATCCTAAAGGCACCACCAAAAACCTGTTAGAACAAATCGGTGAATTCAAAAATTGCTGGACACAAAGTCAACATATAGAAATCAGTTGTGTTTCTATACACTAAAAATGAAATATCAGATAAAGAACTAAAAAATACAATCCCATTCACAACAGCATTAAAATAATGAAATACCTGGGAATAAACATAACCAAAGAGGTAAAGATCTTTACTGCCAGACTTTGATGAAAGAAATTTAAAAGGCTAAACAAATGGGAAGATATACTATGTTCATGAATTGGAAGAATTAGTATTGTTAAAATGCTCACACTACCTGAAGCCATCTATGTATTCAATGCAATTTCTACCAAAGTCCAATAGCATTTTTCAAAGATACAGAAAAAGCAATCCTAAAATTTGTTGGAGTCATAAAAGACCTAAATATTCAAAGAGATCTTGAGAAAGGAGAACAAAACTGGAGGTGTCCCACTTCCTCATTTCAATCCATTCTACAATAGTAATCAAATCAGTATGGTACTGGCATAAAAAGAGACACATAGACGAATGGAACAGAATAAAGAGCCCAGAAATAAACCCACACATATATGGTCAACTGATATTTGACAAGTGACCCAAGATACCTAATGGGGAAAGGATAGTCTCTTCAATAAATTGGTGTTGAAATAGCCACATGAACTCACAAAAATGAACTCACAGAGAAATTCAAATCAAAACTACAATGAGATACCACTTCACACCTGTTAGAATGGCTATCATTAAAGAGACAAGATATCAATATTGGGAAGGATGAGGAGAAAAGGGAACTTCTTTTAATTCTCTATTTTTTTTAATTGAAGTATAGTTGATTTATAATATTGTGCTAATTTCTGCTGTATAGCAATGTGACTCAGTTATACACATACATATATTCTTTTTTTATATTCTTTTTCATTATGGTTTATCCCAGGAGATTGAATATAGTTCCCTGTGCTATACAGTAGGATCTTGTTGTTTATTATCCATTCTAAATGTAATAGTTCACATTTGCTAACCCCAAACTCCCACTCCGTCCCTCTCCCTCCCACCACCCCATCAGCAACCACAAGTCTCTTCTATGTGTCTGTGAGTCTGTTTCTGTTTTGTAGATAGGCTCGTTTGTGCCGTATTTTAGGATCTACATATAAGTGATATCATATGGCATTTGTCTCTCTTTCTGACTTACTTCACTTAGTATGATAATCTCTAGTTGCATCCATGTTTCTGCAAATGGCATTATTTCATTCTTTTTATGGCTGAGTAATATTCCATTGTATATATATACCACATCTTCTTTATCCATTCATCTGTCAATGGACATTTACGTTGTTTCCATGTCTTGCCTATTGTGAATAGTGCTGCTATGAATATAGGGGTGCATGTATCTTTTGGTCACTATATGCAGATGACATGAAACTATATATAGAAAACCCTGAGAACTCCACATAAAAACTACTAGATGTGATAAATGAATTCAACAAAGTAGCAGGATACAAGAATCACATTCAGAAATTGGTTGCATCTCTTTACACTAACAATGAAATATCAGAAAAAGAATGTAAAATAATTCCTTTTAAAATAGCACCAGAAATAAAAATACCTAGGAATAAACCTGATCAAGGAGATGAAAGACATATGCTGAGAAATATAAAACATTAATAAAGGAAATTAAAGAGGATTCAAAGAAATGGAAAGATATCCCATGCTCTTGAGTTGGAAGAATTAATAATTTTAAAATGGCAATACTACCCAAAACAATCTACAGCTTTAATGTGATTCCCATTAAATTACCCACGACTTTTTTCACAGAACTAGAACAAATAATCCAAAAATGTGTATAGAACCATAAAAGACCCAGAATTGTCACAGCAATCCTGAGGGGAAAAAAAAAAAAAGCAGGAGGCATAACTCTCCCAGACTTCAGACAGTACTACAAAGCTACAGTAATCAAAACAGTGTGGTAATGGTATGAAAACAGACATATGGATCAATGGAACAGAATAGAGAGCCCAGAAATAAACCCACACACTTACAGTCAATTAATCTTCGACAAAGGAGGCAAGAATATAAAATGGGAAAAAGTCTCTTGAGCAAGTGGTGCTGGGGAAGTTGGACAGCTGCATGTAAATCAATGAAGTTAGAACTCACCCTCACGCACAAAAATAAACTCAAAATGGCTTAAAGATTTAAACATAAGACATAACACCATAAAACTCCTAGAAGAGAGCATAGGCAAAACATTCTCTGTCATAAATCGTACAAATGTTTTCTTAGGTCAGTCTCCCAAGACAACAGAAATAAAAACAAAAATAAACAAATGGGACCTAATCAAACTTACATGATTTGCACAGCAAAGGAAACCATAATAAAATGAAAAGACAACCTATGGAATGGGAGAAAATGTTTGCAATGATGCGACCAACAAGGGCTTAATCTCTAAAATATACAAACAGCTCATACAACTCAACAACAACAAAAAAACAACCCAATTGAAAAATGGGCAGAAGACCGTAATAGACATTTCTCCAAAGAAGACATACAGATGGCCAGTAGGCACATGAAAAGATGCTCAGCATCACTTATTAGAGAAATACAAATCAAAACAAAAATAACGTATTGTACCACCTCACACTGGTCAGAATGGCCATCATTAAAAAGTCTACAAATAACATATGCTGGAGAGGGTGTGGAGAAAAGGGAGCCCTCCTGCACTGTTGGTGGGAATGTAAGTTGGCACAGCCACTATAGAAAACAGTATGGAGTTTCCTCAGAAAACTGAAAATAGAACTACCATATGATCCAGCAATCTCACTCCTGGGCATATACCCAGACAAAACTATAATTTGAAAAGGAAACTCTTGTGCACTGTTGGTGAGAATGTATATCAGAACCACCACTGTGGAAAACAGTATGGAGATTCCTTTAAAAATTAGAAGTAGAACTACTTTAAGATTTAGCAATCCCACTTCTTGGTATTTATCCAAAGGAAATGAAAAAAGATATCAAAGAGATATTTACACTCAATGCTGCATGTTCACTGTAGCATTATTCACAATATCCAAGATATGGAATTATGTATATATAAGAAATAAACATTAAAAAATGAAGACTGATTAGAGAATAAAGAATAATATTGTTTTAGTCACATATATGATTATCTATGCATAAAACCCCAAAGAATAATGATAGAGTTTAGAAAGTTTACCAGATATAAAATATCTAAATAAAAAGTTAATCACATTTGTATTGACAGGATATTTGATTTAGAATATGATACTAGTTACAATAGCAAACAGATACAGAAGGATCACAAAAGACTTGTAAGAGTGTTAAGGAGAAAATTTTAAATACCATATATAAATACTTTTAAAATTCCTAAATAAATGATGTAGTTAATGTTTATTGATAAAAATGTTCAGTATGTTTAATTTTCAGTTTTCTCTAAGTTGATCCTTATCATTTAATGTGATAAAAAACCTGAGCCAGCATATTTGTATGGCACTTTACAATTTTTATGGTCTTAGTAGATACCAGGGTTTTTTTTTCTAGTAATTAGAACAGCTTGGTCATACCTCAGTAAATGATGAATAGACTATGGCATAGAATGGAGAAACCAGTTATAAATCCACATGTACATGGAAACTTGGTCTAGGACAGAACTGTTATTATATCTTAGTTGGTAAAGAGGGGCTACGCAGTAAGTAGTATTGGGAATATTATCCCTACCTGACTATGCAACCAAATCAATTCCAAGTTGCCAAAAGATCTAAATATGGATCATGAAAAAATAAACTTTTCTGAAAATAACATAAGCACGTATATTCATCAGGTTTACCAAAAAAAAAAAAAAGCAATAGATGAGAAAGAGAGAGAGAAAGATTAATTTTAAATAACTGGCTCACATGATTGTGGGGACTGGCAAATTTGAAATCCATAAATTAGGTCAGCAGTCTAGAAACTCAGCAGAAGCTAAAGCTATGGTCTTAAGCCCAAAATCTTTAGGGCAGACTGGCTGCCTAGAAACTCAGGCAGGAGATAATGCTGCAGTCTTGAGTCAGAATTCTTTCATTTCCAGGAAACCCCAGTTTTCAATCTTCGATTGATTGGATGAAACCTACTCATATTTGTCAAGGGTAACCTCTTTTACTTAAATTTAACTAATTATAGATGCTAACCATATCTACAAAATACCTTCATAGCAACACCTAGATTAGTGTTTGATTAAATAACTGGGTCCTGTAGCCTAGCCAAGGTGACACATGAAACTACCACAGCACATATTTGAGATACTTGAGAAGAAAGGAGGAATTCTAAAACAAGACACAAAATAAGATGCAAGAAATATAATAAAAGGTCAATAAACTTGACTACTCAAAATCAAGAATTTCAGGTGACACATGAAACTACCACAGCACATATTTGAGATACTTGAGAAGAAAGGAGGAATTCTAAAACAAGACACAAAATAAGATGCAAGAAATATAATAAAAGGTCAATAAACTTGACTACTCAAAATCAAGAATTTCAGTTCATCAATACCAATTTCAGTTCATCAACACACCATAAAGTAAAAATATATTGCAACATATACAACTAATAAATGTTTAGTATCAAAAGTATAAAAAGAACTGCAAATCAGTAAGAAAAAGACAAGCATCACAAGAGGACATGTACAGAAAATTATGAACAGATCCAACACATAAAAAGAAAACAAATGAGTAATAAATATACCGAAAGTTATTCAACCTCATTAGTAGTCAGGGGAATACACACTAAAGTCTTCACATACACAATATTTTACATCCATTGCTTGGAAAAAGACCAAACTGATAATACCAAGTTCACAAGGATATGGATCAAGAACCTCTATAGATTGCTGGTAGGAGTATAACCACTATGGAAAACAGTTTGGCATATTTAGTCAACTGAAAAATGTCAACTCAAGTTTCACTCCTCATGACCCAGAAATTTTACTCCTGTTCATGTACACCAGAGAAAACTCTTACCTCTGCGCATCAGAGGGCACATCCAAGAATATTCATAGAAATGTTGTGCTGTGATAGGAAAAAAAAAAAATGGAAACAATTCAAATATCCATGGAAGAAGCTTGGGTTATAAATATTTGTATATTTATAGACTAGATTATTCTACCCTGACATTGGACAACCTATAGAAACACACATGGATGAAACTTAGAAACTTATTATCAATAATTTTGAAAAGCAATCTTTAGAAGGATATACAATTTTATGTGACATTCAAAAACATGCAAAGCTAAACATGTGGTAAAATTCTAAAGAAGAGCAAAGAAATTATATAAATACAATTGATAATATAGTCATTTATGGGTGGAGAAAGGAGGATCAGATTGGTGAGGGAGAAATCAAGGAGTTTTAAGATTCCTGATAATGTTTTATTCCTTTTTTAAAAATTTATTTATTTTTATTTTTGGCTGCATTGGGCCTTTGTTTCTGCACACGGGCTTTCTCTAGTTGCAGCGAGTGGGGGCTACACTTCCTTGTGGTGGCTTCTCTTGTTGAAGAGCATGGGCTCTAGGTGCGTGGGCTTCAGTAGTTGTGGTACACAGGTTCAGTAGTTGTGGCTTGTGGGCTCTAGAGTGCAGTAGTTGTGGCACACGGGCTTAGTTGCTCTGCGGCATGTGGAATCTTCCCAGATCAGGGCTTGAACCCGCATCCCCTGCATTGGCAGGCGGATTCTTAACCATTGCACCACCAGGGAAGCTCCCTGGTAATGCTTTATTTCTTAAACTGAGCGTTCATATGCTCATATTGGTTATATTTTTATTTGTTTTAACCTACATTTGCTATAAATATTCTTCTGTATATACTTAATATTAAAACAAATTTTTACGCTTAGCATCCTTCAAATTTGTAATGTTCAAATAGCTTTAAGCCTTAAAAAAAAAAGCATGTTAATCCTCACCCACTAATACCCTTTCCAAAAATCAGGATCAGTGACCAAATATAAACTTTTAAGAAAATATGTAAATTAAGGGGCTTCTAAATTGCTCAAGGTCATCTCCTCTTTTCTGAGTTCTCTTACTTCTCCCCTTCCCTCCTACATATTTTTCATTATTATTTTGATCAAGTGGAAATTATTCCAAGGTCCATATTTTACAAGTTCACAGCATGAAGTTTATTCACCACTTATATTCTGTAAGAGGCATCCTAATCCTATAGCCTCAGTAGCTCTTTATTTTCTGGTTTAGGATAGTGTTTAGTTTTCTGCTTAATATTTATCTATAAAATAAGTTGCAATTTGGTCATTTGAAGAAACCATGTAATATCATTACCATTAAGATCTATATTATTCAAGACACTCTATTGAAAATAAGTTAAGCTTAATTTTTAATCCCCCTCACCTTTTATGTCATATTTTGATGTTAATAATCACTGTGTAACTAAACGGGAAAGACATGAAGTTCAATATATGACTTAAGGTTTTTGCTTTGTTTTGTTTTTTTCCTTCCTATCTTCTTATTTCTTTGACCTTTAGAAGATTTGTAACAGTGAATCTAGTTTTTAGAAAATGACAATTCTCATAAGGTACTTGTGCTGCTGTTGTTCTTGGCCAGATCAATCTGAGATGTTTTATATTTTGGCTGATAAATACAAAGTCTTCAGAACCTTTTTTTCTTCCTTTTTTTTTTTTAAAAAATAGTGCCAGGCTTTTAGCTAGTAAGGTGTTCAGGGTTAGGATAAATAAATATTTTATCTATCAATGAGCAAATACAAAAATGTTTTAAAAGAAATGACCAGAGATTTCTGGTTTGATGAGCTCTGTAGAAAATAAAGATCAATATTAAGTATTTTCAGTTTATGGCTTTTTGATGCTAGCATATATCCTTAAAAATAAATAAAAGATACCAGTTTTATACTTTATTCACACCTTAACTATATTTGGGGACAAAATTAGAGAAACAATGCATATAAAATATGGTTTATTGTATATTTGACAAATAATGTGTCATATCTTTTCCTTACCAGCTCCAAGAAGCTAAAAATCACATCCATTTAAATTACAGAAGAAAGGCAGTTATGTTATTCTTCCTTGGGGTATGGATGACAAAGTAAAGTAATTGATTAATCCTTCTACCTTTGCAAAAATGTACAATGAGTTTATATTTTTCATACTGCCCATTAAGAGGTTAGTAATCATTCTAATTAGAAACTTTTCGGCACATTTTCAAACATGATAAAAGTCATCATTGTGCTGATAAATGAATTGAAGTTTAACATACAAAAATCAAAATAGCCCATTACTGAAGCATAATTAAGCCAACAAAATGTGAAAGTCATCATATAGTGATTCTAAAATTCACTTTATTAAACATTTTCTTGAGATTTAAAAAACAGATGATAATGTAAGGTCAGCACATTTACATTCCACTTACGGTGAAAAGCAAATGACTAGCCATGTAGTTATATGATTTTCAACCATGAAAGGCTTGGGGAAAAACATTTTAGAAGTGTCTGGTATCATAGGCAGAATAATGGCCTCTTAAAGATGTCCATATCCTAATCCCTAGAACCTGTGAATATATTCTTTTACATGTCAAAAGTAATTTTTAGATGTGATTAAGAATTCAGAGATTGAATTCTGGAGTTCTGGAGGCTAGAAATCTGAGATCATGGTGCCAGCATATTTGAGTCCTGGTGAGAATTCTCTTCCTGGCTTACAGATGGCTGTCGTCTCACTGTGTGCTCACATGGCCTTTCCTCAGTGCATGTGCATGGAGAGAGAAAGAGATCTGTCTCTCTTGCTTTTTTAATAAAGTCATCAATCCTATCCAATTAGAGCCCCACCTTTATGACCTCACTTAACGTTAATTACCACCAAAAGCCCTCCAAACAGTCACATTAGGGCTTCAACATATGAATTGGTGGGTGGGGGGCACAATTCAGCTCATAGCATTCAACCCCTGACCCTACCAAAATTCATGTCCTTCTCTCATGCAAAATATATTTATTCCATCTCAACAGCCTCAAATTCTTAATTCATTCCAACATCAACTTTAAGTCTGAAGTCCAAAATCTCACCTAAATATCATCTAAATCATATATTGGTGAGACTCACGATATGAATCATCCTGAGACAAAACTTCTCTCTAGCTGTGAACCTGTGAAACCAGTCAAGTTATGTGCTTCCAAAATACAATGGTGGGACAGCCATAGAATAGGCATTCCCATTCCAAAAGGGAGAAGTCAGAAGGAAGTAGTGAAGGCCCTCAAACAAGTCCAAAACCTAGCCAGGTAAATTTCATTGGATCTTAAGGCTTAAGAATACATATATATATACAAACACACATACATGCAGATCTATAGATAGATAGAAAGAATAGATCATAAGGAATCAGCTCACATGAGTATGGAAGCTGAGAAGTCCCAAGATCTGTAGTTGTCAAGCTGGATACCCAAGAGTCAATGGTGCAGTTCCAGTTCAAGTCCAAAGGCCTGAGAACCAGGAGAGTTAATGATATAAGTTCCAGCCTGGAGGCCAGCAGATTCAATACCCAAAAGGAGCTGATTTTTCAGTTCAAGTCTAAATGCAGGAAAAGATTGCTGCCCTAGCTCAAGTAGTAAGGCAGGCGGAGTTCCCTCTTACTAAGTATTTTTGTTCAATTCAGGTCTTCATTGATTGGATGAGGCCCATCCACATTAAGGAGAGCAATACGCTTTACTCAGTCTTCCAATTCAAATGTTAATTTCATCGCGAAACATCCTCACAGACACACCCAGAATAATGTTTGACCAAATGACTGGGCACCCCACGGCCCAGTCAAGTGGACACACACACAAACCACCACAAATAGCAAAGACAAAAATGGATATGAATATCAAGAATTGTATCTTCAATTCTGTGTCAGGAGGAAACATGGCACAGATAATTCAAGGAGGTTTTAATAAAGGAATGTGCAGGTATAGCGAAACCACAAAGCCTGATGCAGTACATGGAAGAAGAATGCTGAATACAAGGCAACCATCAGTGACACTGACAGCCTGAACTGAACTGCAGTAAGAGAGCCAGGGTAGTGAGTACCTGGCCTCCCTTTCCTCCCATATCCTGATATGGCTTCCCACTCACTGAACCCAATGAGAAGCTAGAGAGTAAGGCATCTCACTCATATAGTCCATATAGGTCTATGGGGTGCAAAGATGGCTGAAAGGTTTATATAGAGAGGCAAGTGGAAAGAATAAAACACAAAATCTCTAATAGTAAAATTTATACCTCAATAAAATGAGTATAATTTTTCTGGAAAATATGATTTACAAAAACTGACTCTAGCACAGAAATACTAAAAATCCCATAAACATGGAAGAATTTAAAACGTTAATAGAATATTGCCTAAAACAATGGCTCCTGTTCTAGATGATTTTATGGTCATTTCTCCCAAGGTTTCCAAGGAAAATATTACATTTTACATAGGAAAAAAATGTTCAAAGGGTACTTAATTAATTTTATGAAGATACCATGACTTAACACCAATCTCAGACAAAAGAAAGAAAACGAAATTTTGGAAAGTCTAACTTACAACCACCTTCAATTACTAATGAATCAGAATTGACTTTTTATTAAAATGTAATCCATTAAGGCATAGTAGTGTTTTACCCTACTTACAAGAATTGCAAAAGTTATTTAATAATAAATGTCTATAATCATATCATACTGCCAAATTAAGAAAAGCCACATGATTATTTCTACACATGCAATCAAGTTTTTAAAATAAAATGAACAGTGCTTTCTCTAAAACCACTTAGAGTAACTGAAAAGGATACATGTCTACAGGATGAATAAAATCTAACACTTAACATGCTACTATAAGATTCCTTCTTAAAAGGTGGAGGGAAACAGTGAAACCTACAACCTATCATTATTACTTTAGCATCATTATGGATGCTTTCTGTTATCTTAGCTGCAGTGCCAGATGTGTAGGTAAAGAAGGCATCCTGGATATTCAAGCTCCTGCCATCACCAAGTGAATAAGTGATGAGCCATCTCTCTGCGCCCTGTCTAAATTCCTGACCCACAGAATGATAAAAAATTATGAAATAGTTGTTTTCTTTCAGACTAATAGGTTGGCATAGTTTGTTATGCTGACAAGATATGAATCAAGGACTACAAAACTGGCTTCATTAGAAGAGGATGAGACCAACAGAGCACAAAAGAGGGCTAAGGGAAGGGGATGAGGGGAGGGGAATGTATGGAATAGGAGAGGAGGGGAGAGAAGAGGAGGAGAAAGGAGAGGAGTACAGGAAAAACATAAATGAACAACCCAGTGACCTCATTTGTATCCCTAGATTTGTTTGAGCCAGAGACGAATCCTTCTCTGCACTTCTGAGTTATTAGAGATAATAAATACCATTTTTTGCTTAAGTTGGGCCAAGTTGGATACCTGTCATAACAAAGAGTTCTGACTGAAAAATCTCCTCCAGGTAAAGGGCCCTGTCTGGCTATTTACAGAACTCTGCACAGCAGGATAAGGGCTTGGCCATTAACTCTCTTAAAATATTGATGTGGATTAAAGTGAATACTGGAAAGGTGAAGTTCACATCAGTTCGTATAGGTTCATTTTATTTTCCTGAGGGAATGAAACATATGACAAATCTAGGTCATCAAGGTTTATAACTGGTAAAGTATGGGCACAGAAGAAATTGAAAGGAAGTTTATTTCTCTTAAAATCAGATGTTACCAGCAATGGGCATAAGTCACATAATCAATTATTACTAATTGCATTTTAGTTTGTTTTCTAATCATGGTATCATTCCCAGAAATGAGATTTACAATTCAGAATACCTAAGAGATGTATTGGCTTTGATAGAGCTATAGAGGGAAAAAGGCTTTAATTATATTTTTACCTAGAGACTACCAGTGTTTCTAGCATACATGGCTTTTCTACAGCCATTTTCAAGATTAAAAAAATAAAATAAAATTGTCTTTTACCCTTCCCCTTGTATTAATTACTTCAATTTTCCATATATTTGCACATTCTGTTGTGTTTACTTACAGGCATCTTTATCATTAGTCCTTCTACAAATCTAAGGAAATAATAACCCATTGGAACAGTACTATAAAAACAAACTCATATTGTATTACAATGAAAAAAATCAATAAACAAGCTCTAAACAAGGTTGAATATAAAGAAACAGAAGGAAGAGAGAAATCACCTTGTTGCTCAGTCATTTTGAAGTCAGCTGGATGTCAAAGCAATGGCCAGCAAAGAATGTGGCAAGTGCACAGAAAGCTTGATCATTAGATCTGTATGAAGATTTCCCCCTTTCATTCAACAACAAAGCCACCAAAATTTAAATGAGAATTTAATTGAATATATTTATTGCTAAAAATTTGTCTATTTGTAATTCATTTACAAAGACTGAGTAACAAGATAACAACTTCACATATTTGAGAAAGATTTCTCAAGCTTTCAAATGTGCATGGTCCATTCTGAAAATAATAGAAAGAGAATTTTAAACTGCTGAAGTATATTTGAATTTCCAAAATATTATAGACATTGTGCCTAATAATAAAATAACCATATCTAGGAAAAAGAAAAATTCTTTTAAAAATAGAAACTGATATAAACATATAAGATTATGCATATATGTAACCTGACAGTTATCAGGTAAAAAGACAGAGCATAAAGGTATAAATAAGAAACGGCAGTCTGCCTGCCTTTAGGCTCATCTTTTTGCCTATAGATTATCAGTTAAACTTCACTGTAATAATAGAGAAATCGTGCAGACACACACACATACACCCCTAAATGTTCAAAAACTGCAGACGAGACTGTATTTAAAGTGACGAAACACCCTGATTTGAACTATGAAAAGACTAAAGCTAATGTCTCCTTGAGGAATTAATGTCTATTTGACTAGAGTTGGTATGTAAATACCTTAGTTCTTTTGGCCCTTGGCCAGAATAACTCACAGTGGCCAAGTGTTTCATATCATACCCTATATTGACTTCCATCCCTTCTTGTGTTCTTTCATATAGTCAAGAATTTTTTAGTATTCTTCCCCAGTAAACTACTTGAGCATAAAGCCTTTTTTTCAGGGACTGATATTGGAGAATCCAAACTGAGACACATAATGAGAACAGTTCTCATACTTCTGAAATTATGTTAACATCATTAATTCTCTAGGTGTTCACAAATTGCATTTTTTCTAATTTTCATTGTATGCAATTTTTTAACTGCAAAAATAATACATGTATATTTTAAGGTAAAAATATTAAAAAAGATAATGATCTAATTTTCATTCTTATCTACTTTACCGAGATAACCCATTTCTCCGTGGTGTAGTGTATAACCTTCCACAACATATTCAACACTTATAAATATATGCATAATCTTTTTCCAGCTCAAGATGGCAGACTAGGAAGATGGCGGAAGAGTAAGACGCAGAGATCACCTTCCTCCCCACAGATACACCAGAAATACATCTACATGTGGAACAACTCCTACAGAACACCTACTGAACGCTAGCAGAAGACCTCAGACCTCCCAAAAGGCAAGAAACCCCCCACATACCTGAGTAGAGCAAAAGAAAAAAGAATAAACAGAGACAAAAGGATAGGGACGGGACCTGCACCAGTGGGAGGGAGCTGTGAAGGAGGAAAGGTTTCCACACACTAGGAAGGCCTTTCTCAGGCGGAGACTGTGGGTGGCGGAGGGGGGAAAGCTTCGGAGCCATGAAGGAGGGCACAGCAACAGGGGTGCGGGGGGCAAAGCGGAGAGATTCCCGCACAGAGGATCGGTGCCGACCGGCACTCACCAGCCCCGAGAGGCTTGTCTGCTCCCCCGCCGGGGCGGGCGGGGCTGGGAGCTGAGGCTTGGGCTTCTGTCGGAGTGCCGGAAGAGGACTGGGGTTGGAGGCGTGAACACAGCCTGCAGGGGGTTAGTGCGCCACGGCTGGCCGGGAGGGACTCCGGGGAAAAGTCTGGACCTGCCGAAGAGGCAAGAGACTTTTTCTTCCCTCTTTGTTTCCTGGTGAGCGAGGAGAGGGGATTAAGAACGCTGCTTAAAGGAGACCGGCGCGAGCTGCAGCTAAAAGCGCGGACCCCAGAGACGGGCATGAGACGCTAAGACTGCTGCTGCCGCCACCAAGAAGCCTGTGTGTGAGCACAGGTCACTATCCACACCCCCCTTCCGGGGAGCCTGTGCAGCCCGCCACTGCCAGGGTCCCGGGATCCAGGGACAACTCCCACGGGAGAACGCACGGCATGCCTCAGGCTGGTGCAACGTCACGCTGGCCTCTGCCGCCGCAGGCTCGCCCCGCACTCTGTGCCCCTCCCTCCCCCCGGCCTGAGTGGGCCAGAGCCCCCGAATCAGCTGCTCCTTTAACCCCGTCCTGTCTGAGCGAAGAACAGACGCCCTCCAGCGACCTACATGCAGAGGCGGGGCCAAATGCAAAGCTGAGCCCCTGGGAGCTGTGCGAACAAAGAAGAGAAAGGGAAATCTCTCCCAGCAGCCTCAGAAGCAGCGGATTAAAGCTCCACAATCAATTTGATGTACCCTGCATCTGTGGAATACATGAATAGACAACAAATCATCCCAAATTGAGGAGGTGGACTTTGAGAGCAAGATTTATGATTTTTTCCCCTTTTCCTCTTTTTGTGAGTGTGTATGTATATGCTTCTGTGTGAGATTTTGTCTGTATAGCTTTGCTTCCACCACTTGTCCTAGGGTTCTATCCATCCGTTTTTTATTCTTTTTGGGTTTTTTTAAAAATTTTTTCTTAAAAAATTACTTTTTATTTTAATAACTTTAGTTTATTTTACTTTATCTTCGTTCTTTCTTTCCTTTCTTCCCTCCTTTAGACAACGAATCATCACAAATTGAGGAGGTGGACTTTGAGAGCAAGATTTATGATTTTTATCCCCTTTTCCTCTTTTTGTGAGTGTGTATGGGTATGCTTCTATGTGAGATTTTGTCTGTATAGCTTTGCTTCCACCATTTCTCCTAGGGCTCTATACATCCGTTTTTATTTTCTTTTTTCTCTTAATAATTATTTTTTTATTTTAACAACTTTATTATATTTTATCTTACTTTATCTTCTTTCTTTCTTTTTATCCTTCCTTCTCTCCCTCCCTCCCTCCCTCCCTCCCTCCCTCCCTCCCTCCCTCCTTCCTTCCTTCTTTCTTTCTTTCTTTCTTTATACTTCTACTAATTCTTTCTTTCTATTTTTTCTCCCTTTTATTCTGAGCCGTGTAGATGAAAGGCTCTTGGTGCTGCAGCCAGGAGTCAGTGCTGTGCCTCTGAGATGGGAGAGCCAACTTCAGGACACTGGTCCAAAAGAAATCTCCCAGCTCCACATAATATCAAATGGCGAAAATCTCCCAGAGATCTCCATCTCAACACCAGCACCCAGCTTCACTCAACGACCAGCAAGCTATAGTGCTGGACATCCTATGCCAAACAACTAGCAAGACAGGAACACAACACCACCCATTACCAGAGAGGCTGCCTAAAATCATAATAAGTCCACAGACACCCCAAAACACACCACAAGACGTGGACCTGACCACCAGAAAGACAAGATCCAGCCTCATCCACCAGAATACAGGCACTAGTCCCCTCCACCAGGAAGCCTACACAACCCACTGAACCAACCTTAGCCACTGGGGACAGACACCAAAAACAACGGGAACTACAAACCTGCAGCCTGCAAAAAGGAGACCCCAAACACAGTAATATAAGCAAAATGAGAAGACAGAAAAACACACAGCAGATGAAGGAGCAAGATAAAAACCCACCAGACCTAACAAATGAAGAGGAAATAGGCAGGTTACCTGAAAAAGAATTCAGAATAATGATAGTAAAGATGATCCAAAATCTTGTTAATAGAAAGGACAAAATGCAAGAAACATTTAACAAAGACCTAGGAGAACTAAACGTGAAACAAACAATGAAGAACAACACAATAAATGAAATGAACAATACTCTAGATGGGGTCAATAGCAGAATAACTGAGGCAGAAGAACGGATAAGTGACCTGGAAGATAAAATAGTGGAAATAACTACTGCAGAGCAGAATAAAGAAAAAAGAATGAAAAGAACTGAAGGCAGTCTCAAAGACCTCTGGGACAACATCAAATGCACCAACATTCGAATCATAGGGGTTCCAGAAGAAGAAGAGAAAAAGAAAGGGACTGAGAAAATATTTGAAGAGATTGTAGTTGAAAACTTCCCTAATATGCAAAAGGAAATAGTTAATCAAGTCCAGGAAGCACAGAGAGTCCAATACAGGATAAATCCAAGGAGAAATACGCCAAGACACATATTAAACAAACTGTCAAAAATTAAATACAAAGAAAACATATTAAAAGCAGCAAGGGAAAAACAACAAATAACACACAAGGGAATCACCATAAGGTTAACAGCTGATCTTTCAGCAGAAACTCTGCAAGCCAGAAGGGACTGGCAGGACATATTTAAAGTGATGAAGGAGAAAAACTTACAACCAAGATTACTCTACCCGCAAGGATCTCATTCAGATTTGATGGTGAAATTACAACCTTTACAGACAAGCAAAAGCTGAGAGAATTCAGCACCGCCAAACCAGCTTTACAACAAATGCTGAAGGATCTTCTCTAGGCAAGAAACATAAGAGGAAGAAAAGACCTACAATAACGAACCCAACACACTTAAGAAAATGGGAATAGGAACATACATATCGATAATTACCTTAAATGTAAATGGACTAAATGCTCCCACCAAAAGACACAGATTGGCAGAATGGATACAAAAACAAGACCCATATATTTGCTATCTTCAAGAGACCCACTTCAAACCTAGAGACACATACAGACTGAAAGTAAGGGAATGGAAAAAGATATTTCATGCAAATGGAAACCAAAAGAAAGCTGGAGTAGCAATTCTCATATCAGACAAAATAGACTTTAAAATAAAGACTATTAGAAGAGACAAAGAAGGACACTACATAATGATCAAGGGATCGATCCAAGAAGAAGATATAACAATTGTAAATATTTATGCACCCAACATAGGAGCACCTCGATATATAAGGCAAATGCTAACAGCCATAAAAGGGGAAATCGACAGTAACACATCCATAGTAGGGGACTTTAACACCCCACTTTCACCAATGGACAGATCATCCAAAATGAAAATAAATAAGGAAACACAAGCTTTAAATGATACATTAACAAGATGGACTTAATTGATATTTATAGGACATTCCATCCAAAAACAACAGAATACACATTTTTCTCTAGTGCTCATGGAACATTCTCCAGGATAGATCATATCTTGGGTCACAAATCAAGCCTTGGTAAATTTAAGAAAATTGAAATTGTATCAAGTATCTTTCCCACCCACAATGCTATGTGACTAGGTATGAATTACAGGAAAAAGTCTGTAAAAAATACAAACACATGGAGGCTAAACAATACACTACTTAATAACAAGTGATCACTGAAGAAATCAAAGAGGAAATAAAAAGTACCTAGAAAGAAGTGACAATGGAGACATGACGACCCAAAATCTATGGGATGCAGCAAAAGCAGTTCTAAGAGGAAAGTTTATAGCAATACAATCCTACCTTAAGAAACAGGAAACATCTTGAATAAACAACCTAACCTTTCACCTCAAGCAATTAGAGAAAGAAGAACAAAAAAACCGCAAAGTTAGCAGAAGGAAAGAAATCATAAAACTCTGATCAGAAATAAATGAAAAAGAAATGAAGGAAACAATAGCAAAGATCAATAAAACTAAAAGCTGATTCTTTGAGAAGATAAACAAAATTGATAAACCATTAGCCAGACTCTGCAAGAAAAAAAGGGAGAAGACTCAAATCAATAGAATTAGAAATTAAAAAGGAGAAGTAACAACTGACACTGCAGAAATACAAAAGATCATGAGAGATTACTACAAGCAACTCTATGCCAATAAAATGGACAACCTGGAAGAAATGGACAAATTCTTAGAAACGCACAACCTGCCAAGACTGAATCAGGAAGAAATAGAAAATATGAACAGACAAATCACAAGCACTGAAATTGAAACTGTGATTAAAAATCTTCCAACAAACAAAAGCCCAGGACCAGATGGCTTCACAGGCGAATTCCATCAAACATTTAGAGAAGAGCTAACACCTATCCTTCTCAAACTCTTCCAAAATATAGCAGAGGGAGGAACACTCCCAAACTCATTCTACGAGGCCACCAACACCCTGATACCAAAACCAGACAAGGATGTCAAAAAGAAAGAAAACTACAGGCCAATATCACTGATGAACATAGATGCAAAAATCCTCAACAAAATACTAGCAAACAGAATCTAGCAGCACATTAAACGGATCATACACCACGATCAAGTGGGGTTTATTCCAGGAAAGCAAGGATTCTTCAATATACGCAAATCAATCAACCTGATACACCATATTAACAAATTGAAGGAGAAAAACCATATGATCATCTCAATAGATGCAGAGAAAACTTTCGACAAAATTCAACACCCATTAATGATAAAAACCGTGCAGAAAGTAGGCATAGAGGGAACTTTCCTCAACATAATAAAGGCCATATATGACAAACCCACAGCCAACATTGTCCTCAATGGTGAAAAACTGAAACCATTTCCACTAAGATCAGGAACAAGACAAGGTTGCCCACTCTCACCACTCTTATTCAACATTGTTTTGGAAGTTTTAGCCACAGCAATCAGACAAGAAAAGGAAATAAAAGGAATCCAAATTGGAAAAGAAGAAGTAAAGCTGTCACTGTTTGCAGATGACATGATTCTATACATAGAGAATCCTAAAGATGCTACCAGAAAACTACTAGAGCTAATCAATGAATTTGGTAAAGTAGGATACAAAATTAATGCACAGAAATCTCTGGCATTCCTATACACTAAAGATGAAAAATCTGAAAGTGAAATCAAGAGAACACTCCCATCTACCATTGCAACAAAAAGAATAAAATATCTAGGAATAAACCTACCTAAGGAGACAAAAGACCTGTATGCAGAAAATTATGACACTGATGAAATAAATTAAAGATGATAAAAATAGATGGAGAGATATACCATGTTCTTGGATTGGAAGAATCAACATTGTGAAAATGACTCTACTACCCAAAGCCATCTACAGATTCAATGCAATCCCTATCAAACTACCACTGGCATTTTTCACAGAACTAGAACAAAAAATTTCACAATTTGTAGGAAAACACAAAAGATCCCGAATAGCCAAGGCAATCTTGAGAACGAAAAAAGAGCTGGAGGAATCAGGCTCCCTGACTTCAGACTATACTACAAAGCTACAGTAATCAAGACAGTATGGTACTGGCACAAAAACAGAAAGATAGATCAGTGGAACAGGATAGAAAGCCCAGAGATAAACCCATGCACATATGGCCACCTTATCTGTGATAAAGGAGGCAGGAATGTACAGTGGAGAAAGGACAGCCTCTTCAATAAGTGGTGCTGGGAAAACTGGACAGGTACATGTAAAAGTATGAGATTAGATCACTCCCTAAAACCATAAACAAAAATAAGCTCAAAATGGATTAAAGACCTAAATGTAAGGCCAGAAAGTATCAAACTCTTAGAGGAAAACATAGGCAGGACACTCTATGACATAAATCACAGCAAGGTCCTTTTTGACCCACCTCCTAGAGAAATGGAAATAAAACAAAAATAAACAAATGGGACCTAATGAAACTTCAAAGCTTTTGCACAGCAAAGGAAACCATAAACAAGACCAAAAGACAACCCTCAGAATGGGAGAAAATATTTGCAAATAAAGCAACTGACAAAGGATTAATCTCCAAAATTTATAAGCAGCTTATGCAGCTTAATAACAAAAAAACAAACAACCCTATCTAAAAATTGGCAGAAGACCTAAATAGACCTTTCTCCAAAGGAGATATACAGACTGCCAACAAACACATGAAAGAATGCTCAACATCACTAATCATTAGAGAAATGCAAATAAAAACTACAATGAGATATCATCTCACACCAGTCAGAATGGCCATCATCAAAAAATCTAGAAACAATAAATGCTGGAGAGGGTGTGGAGAATAGGGAACCCTCTTGCACTGTTGGTGGGAATGTAAACTGATACAGCCACTGTGGAGAACAGTATGGAGGTTCCTTAAAAAACTACAAATAGAACTACCATATGACCCAGCAATCCCACTACTGGGCATATACCCTGAGAAAACCAAAATTCAAAAAGGGTCATGTAACAAAATGTTCATTGCAGCTGTATTTACAATAGCCTGGAGATGGAAACAACGTAAGTGCCCATCATCGGATGAATGGATAAAGAAGATGTGGCACATATATACAATGGAATATTACTCAGCCATAAAAAGAAACGAAATTGAGCTATTTGTAATGAGGTGGATAGACCTAGAGTCTGTCATACAGAGTGAAGTAAGTCAGAAAGAGAGAGACAAATACCGTATGCTAACACATATATATGGAATTTAAGAAAAAAAAATGTCATGAAAAACCTAGGGGTGAAACAGGAATAAAGACACAGACTTACTAGAGAATGGACTTGAGGCTATGGGGAGGGGGAAGGGTAAACTGTGACAAAGCGAGAGAGAGGCATGGACATATATACACTACCAAACGTAAGGTAGATACCTAGTGGGAAGCAGCCGCATAGCACAGGGAGATCAGCTCGGTGCTTTGTGATCACCTGGAGGGGTGGGATAGGGAGGGTGGGAGGGAGGGAGATGCAAGAAGGAAGAGATATGGGAACATATGTATATATATAACTGATTCATTTTGTTGTTAAGCAGAAACTAACACACCATTGTAAAGCAGTTATAGTCCAATAAAGATGTTTAAAAAAAAATGAAAAGTAAAAAAGATGGCAGACTAGGAAATATATTTACTTTCTGGTCCTCCTGAAACCATATTTAAATAGAACTGTAGAAATATCAAAATTAATTTTTAAAAATGCATAATCTAATGAAGAATTTATTTCTCTTTATTTTCCAGATTCATTGAGATACTACTGACACACAACACGTGTGTTTAAGGTATACAACATGATGATTTGATACACGTATATATTGTAAACTCTTTACCGTAGTACAGTTGGTTAACACATTCATCACCTCACATAGTTACCATTTTTGTGTGTGTGGTAAGTAGTTTTAAGATTTACTCTCTTAATTTTCAAGTATGTAATACAGTACTGGTAACTATAGTCACCCTGCTGTACATTAAATCCCCAGAAATGATTCATCTTACACCTGGAAGTTTATACTCTTTGGCCAACAACTCCACATTTCCCCCACCCAGAGCCCCTCGCAACCAGAATTCTAATCTCTATTTCTAGAGTTCATCTTTTTTAGATTCCACATTAAAGTAAAAACATACAGTATTTGTCTCCTCTGACATTTTGCTTAGCATAATGCCCTCAAGGTCCATCCATGTTGTCACAAAAGGCAGCATTTCCTTCTTTTATATGGCTAAATATATTCCATTTTATATATATATATATATATATATATAATTTTTTTAATCCATTAATCCATCAAAAAACACTGAGTTTATTTCAATATCTTGGCTATTGGGAATAATGTGCAGTAAACGTGTGGGTATAGATATCTCTTCGAGATAGTGATTTCATTTCTTTCAGATATATACCCAGAAATGGGACTGTTGAATCATACAGTAGTTTCATTTTTTATTTTTTGAGGAACCTCTGTACTGTTTTCCATAGTGGCTGCACCAATTTACTTTCCCACCAACAGTGAGCAAGGCTTCCCTTTACTCCACATGCTCACCAGCACCTGTTATTTCTTCTCTTTTTGATAACAATCATTTTAACAGTTGTGAGGTGGTATCTCATTGTGATTTTGATTTGCATTTCCCTGATGATTAGTTATGCTGAGATCTTTTCATATATCAGTTGGCCATCTATATGCCTTTTTTGGAAAAATGTCTACTCAAGTCATTTTCTTACTTTTTAAATTGGATTGTTTATTACTTTGCTATTGAGTTGTATTACTTCCTTCTATATTTTGGATATTAACTCCTTATCAAAAGATGGTTTCAAAATATTTTATCCCATTCTATAGGTTACCTTTTCATTTGGTGATTGCTTCTTTTGCTGTGCAGAAGCTTTTTGTTTGAAGCAGTCCCACTTGTTTATGTTTGCTTACTTACTAGTACTTCTGGTGTCATATAAAAAAAATCGTTGCTAAGACCAATATCAAGGAGTTTTTAACCTATGTTTTCTTCTATTAGTTTTATATTTTGGGTTCTTATATTTAAGCCTTTACTCCATTTTGATTTAATATTTATGAGTTGTGTAATATAGAGGTCCAATTTCACTCTTCTGCATGTAGCTGTCCAGTTTTCCCGACATCATTAATTGAAGAAACTATCATTTCCCCATTGAGTATCTTGATTCCCTTATCAAATACTAGTTGACCACATATATGTGGGTTTATTTTTGGGCTCTTGATTCTATTCCGTTGGTCTATGTGTTTGTTTTTATATCAGTGCCATACAGATTTGATTTTTCTAGCTATGCAGTATGGTTTCAAATCAGGAAGTGTGATGCCTCCAGCTTTGTTATTCTTTCTCAAGATTGCTTTGGCTATTCAGGATTTTTGGTTTGTTGGTTGGTTGGTTGTTTTTCTTTCCTTTGGTTCTGTACAAATTTTGGGTGTGTTTTCTATTTCTATAAAAAATGCCATTGGAATTTTCATAGGGATTGCGTTGAATCTATAGATGGCTTTGGGTAGTTTGGACATTTTAACAACACTGTATTAATTCTTTCAGTCCATGAACATGGAATATCTTTCCATTTATTTGTATCTTCCTCAATATCTTTCATGAAGTCTTACAGTTTCCAGTGCACAAATCTTTTACCTCTTTGGTTAAGTTTATTCCTAAGTATTTTATTGTTTTTGATGATACTGTGAATGAAATTGTTTTATTTCTCTTTCAGATATTTCATTGTTTATAGAAACACAACTGATTTTGGTATATTGACTTTGCATCCTACAACTTTACTGAACTCTGATTAGATCTAACAATTTTGGGGTGAAGTCTTTAGGATTTTCCATACATAAAATCATGTCATCTGCAAAGAGAGACGAATTTTAGTGTTTTTTCCCAATTCAGATGCATTTTATTTATTTTTCTTGCTTGATTGCTCTGGCTAGGACTTCCAGTACTATGTTGATTAGGAGTGGTAAGTGTGGGCATCCTTGTCTTGTTTCCAACTTTAGCAGCAAAGTTTTTAAACTTTCACCCGTTGAGTATATGTTAGCTGTGGGTTTTTCACAAATGACCTTTATTGGGTTGGGATATGTTTCTTCTATATCCAGTTTGTTGGGCTTTCATCATGAATGGATGCTGAATTTTGTCAAATGCTTTTCCTGCATCTATTGAAGTGATCATGATTTTTATCTTTCATTCTATATATTAATGTGGTGTATCACATTACTGAATTTTGTATGTTGAAGCAACCTTTCATCCTAAGGATAAATCCAACTTGGGTGTCTTATCCTTTTAAATGTGCTGTTGAATTTTGTTTGCTAATAATTTGTTGAGAATTTTTGCATCTATATTCATCAAGAATATTGGACAATATGGTTTTCTTTTCCTGTGCTATCCTTATCCAGCTTTGAAATCAGGGTAATGCTGGTTTCATAAAATGAGTTTGGAAATGTTATCTCTTTAAATTTTTGGAAGACTTTGAGAAGGATTGCTGTTAATTCTTTTTATTTTTAAATGTTTGGTAGAATTCACTGTGAAACCATCTGGTCCTGGGCTTTTCTTTGTTGGGAGAATTTTGAACACTGAATCAGCATGTGCTGCAGTAAGCCAGGAATCTGGGTTTATGGGAGCCACCTAGGGCCACAGGAGCAGGCCTGGTGCTAGGGTGATCCAGCTCTGGGGTCTATGGTGAAGCTGGCTGCTGCTACAATTTTCTTCCATGGGGAGGGCATATCTTTCTGTGCTAGGCTGCCTGGGCTTGAGGAGGAGTGATGAGGATAATGTGACATGATTTTTCCTACCCTCCTCAATACATCTTTTCTTATTTCTATGTTTCACCCAGGTGCAATTCCCTTACCTGGAATTCCCTCACCTGGAATCCTTGGCTCTTGTGAAGGTATTTTCATACATGTAGCTGTTCAAATTGATGTTTCCAGGGAGGCAGTAATCACTAGAAATCCCTTTGCCACCATTCTGGTCTCTTTCTCTTTTTATGCTAGCTTTATTCTTTCCATTTCTTCATTAATACATAAAAATCACAGTCTCACATTGAATTTTAATTCACAGTTTATTTTTTCACTGTTACTGAGGTTATAGCAATTCTTCCTCTGTGAATTATCAGTTTATATACCTAATCTATCATCTATTGAGTTTTATAATTTTTATACTATTCTTTAGAGATTCTTCTGTATTATTCATATCAATGTGTTAGAAGAATATCTGTCTTATATAATACTGAAATTGACTATATATTTGTTGTGATCAATATAGTATGGTATTGAAAAAGAGTACAAGTAGAGAGTCCATAAAGAATATATGCATATATATATATGTGTACATAAATGTATAGATAGATATAAATGCATAGGAGAAGTTGATATATGATAAAAGTGATATTTCAACTCCAAGGGCAAAGATGGTTTATTTAACATGTCACTGGCATAATGAATAGTATCTGATAAAGTTAATTTAAACCCTTGCCTCACATCACAGAAATGGATATCAGGTCAAGAAAAAAAAAAAAAGGAGAAAAGAAACAGGAAAAGAAAAGTAAAAAATCAATTCTCTAGCTCAGATCTCTTATCTGAAAAATAAGGATATATAAACTCTCTCACAGTGAAGCTGTGACACAGAGGATATGAAAGTTCTTATCAGAAGAACAGTATAAAGTCACCTGTAAATGCAAAACAGAAATATTAGTATATTTTAACCAATGAGTTGCTGCACTTTAGGGAGTCCTTTGCGGCTAGAACATACTATTCAGGGGTGAGGTTTAGGGCACTAAGTGAGGACTGTAAACGCTTTTCTCAAAAGAGGAGAATTTACAACAAAGGAGAGAAAAAGTTGCTATACCTCTGTGATCATAATGCAGATCATTTGCATAAAAGGAATCTGAATGAGAACTTTCTCCAGCAGATTGTAAGATATAAGTAAAGCAGAGGAAATTTGCTTTCTTCTCATTAAATCAAAAAGAAATGATTCATCTCCATGAATGCAAATGAAAGCTTTCCAAATGGTGTGGTCATAACATGGTAATTAAATGCCTGAGTGCCAGCCAGATTCCTTCATTCTTCTAAATTATAATAATTACAATTGACTGTTATTGATAATTACAGCGATCAGAGTGTCAAATTCCAATTTTTCATTCTCTTCTCTGTATTAAATGTGTAACTTCCTTCCAGTAAAATCTATCAAGTTTTCTTTTTCCTTACCCAAATCCTTTCTACCTTTTTACCACACACCCACCGAAAATAGTTCTCTCTTCACCCTCTCCTTTATGTTTACTCACCTCATAATAATGGTTTCTTTTTATTTCTTTTTTGAATTTCTCCCAGGGGTTAATCAGGAAGTGTCTAGCTATATAAGCATTTTATCAAGGTAAAATTAAAAGATTAACTATGTAAATTATTATTTCAAAAAGTGTTCTATGTATTCTGAATGCCTAAATCACTTCATACCCACTTATTATCCCTGTAATTAAAATTGATGCTAGTAATCAAAGGTCCTAACCAATTCCTTGAGGAAAGCATACAAGTTAAAAAGGGAATGATTACCTAATCCTTCCAACTTTACACTAATACCATGTTTCTCAGCCCTTATAAATGTATGAATTTCCTACCTGGCATAAATTGTGATTTCTGTTGTGGGACTTTAGAAGGATTTCCTACAAATCATATTTTAAATATTTCTTTCCTTTTGAATTAACTCATTCCATTCTCCAGGTGTCTTCCTTGAAAACATAAATGCCCCTGAGTAAGTCAAACTGCCCTTAATCACTCATGGCCCAAATGTATCAACTTGCAACTTTTTAGGACTACTAGCTCAGTACAAGTGTTAGGGAATTCTGAGGGCCATGTTGGCAATATGAATCAAAATTTCAATGCATAGAAATTTTGGCCCTGTAGTAATATCTATAAAAAGACATAAATAAACATATATTTATTGTATTATGATTTTAGTAAAAATATTATATAAAAAACTTGCATGCCCATCAATAGATAGCTAACCATTTAAATTATGGTACAAATATACAATAGAAAAATGTTTAGACACCTTGATTATACATACACACACGTACATAAAACACTTTTGACATGACACGTTGTCCAAAACATATGATTCCATCTACGTAAAATTTAATGCATGTATGTATGGGTGTGAACATAGAGCAAGGACAGAAAGAATCATAACCAATATCAGCAGCTATTTTATCTGAGTGGCAGCACCTCACATAACTTTAATCTTTTATAAATTTTATAGAATGTTATATACTTTTATATCCTTATAAAGGTGAAGCATGGAGTAGAATCATGCTATAAGGGATCCTCTGAGTATCTCCAAATGGATTTTATTAATTGCTTCTATATATTGTTTATAGATATATATCTATTGTTGATTTTCTGTATTGATTGAATCATGTCCCGATAAAAATCCAAAACATTCACAGTGGCAAAAACAAAACAAAAGCCCATTATATTTGTGATCTCTACCGAAAACGTTCCAACATATGTATCCAGTGATATAAGGACATATTTAACTGGAACATTTATTCACAGATTTGAATTATGCAGGCTTTGCCTCTTACTCAAATATCATTGTCCTTGTCAGACCCAATTCTCTGGGGAAAAAAATGGAAGGGACCTTGTATTAGAACTGGAAAGTTACTCCATTTAGATAAGTAGAGGTTTCAGTGACCCTCCCCAAGCAGACAGTCTGTGGAAATTTACTGCTTATTCAAGATCATTGCAACAAGATGATGACACGAAGTAGACAGCTTCCTCACAAAACCACCAGAAAACATGAATTGTCCTGTATGTTACACAGTCCTTTGCATACTCCGGTTTATTATTCTTGTCTTCACACTTTTCCTTTTTAAGATCTGACCCTTCCAATTTAGCCTTTAGTCGTCCCTTTCTGAAGTCTAGGCTTTACTAGAGACACTCATCTCTAAACACATGGGGTTTTTTTTGTTTTTTTTGTTTTTTTGTTTTTTTTTTTGCGGTACGCGGGCCTCTCACTGTTGTGGCCTCTCCCATTGCGGAGCACAGGCTCCGGACATGCAGGCTCAGCGGCCACGGCTCACAGGCCCAGCCGCTCCGCGGCATGTGGGATCTTCCCGGACCGGGGCACGAAGCCATGTCCCCTGCATTGGCAGGCAGACTCTCAACCACTGCGCCACCAGGGAAGCCCTAAACCCATGGTTTTTTATCTGGGTGATCTTGTCTTGAGTCCCCAACTCCACCAGGGACATTTGGCAAAGTCTAGAGCCCATTTTTAGTTGCCATGACCGGTGGGAAGGTGGTGCCACTGGCATCTATTAGGTAGAGGCCAGAAACACTGTTAAATATCCTACCATACACAGAACAGCCTCCCCACCACAAATACATGCAACAAAGAATTATCTGATACAAAATATCAGTAATGCTGAAGTTGAGAAACCCTTCTCTTGATAGAAGCAACTTTGGCTGAATGACAAAGAGAGCAGGGTCTGAAAACAAAGAGAGGTTCCCACACTCCTAGGAAATGACTGACTGTCCCACAGCTATGTCAACAAGTAGCCCCCAGAACTGGTTTTAAACCTATTCATCCGTTACTGAAAATCCGTCTTGTGTCTTGTGTCTTGTGAACACTTTTACAAGCCAGTCAGTGAGAGCTTTTTGGTTTTGGATGTCAGACAATCAGGAATGAACTCATTCCAATAAACACACTATTCAAGGCCAACCAATCAACAGTTACCACACATATATAGATGTGGTCAAACCATTTGAATCTCTGAAAATCTACGTATCCCCAAACTCCATGCTTCTCAAAACCCTGTATAAAAGTAACAGGGTTCTCTCACTGGGTAGACTGTATCTGACAAACACAATTCTGCCTTACTCTAATAAGCAGTAAATTTATCTTTGTCTTTATATTCCAGACAGTGACAAACCCAGAATTATCAAAGGATTATGAGAACACCTCTCAATATCTAAAATAAAAAGGCAAATTAATGATCTTTATAATAAGGGAGAGCTATGCTGATCAGGAAAAACAGACTGCTAATTTTATATAGTGGTTTGGGGAAGCAAGATCTTCCAATAGGAGGTTGTTACTCTGACACAGAAAAACCAAAAACAGACAAGAAATAAAGGCCACTAAGACTGGTGAATAGTATGTGCTTACAAATAATGTCTTGTGTTCCCAAACCAAACAGAGGCTTGGAAGGGACCATATGATCAACAATCTTATGGTGTTTATGCTGGAATGCAGAGTAAACAAAGGAAACTTCTTTCACAAATTGACGAAAAAGGGAGGATTTTCATGAAAGACTTTTAGGTCACCCAGGGTAAAGTTTGACCAATTAACTTTTCATGAATTGGTCACCAGTCTAACAAACCATTAGTCCTCAGAGCTGGCTTGCTTAAGAATTGAGACTTACTTGGCTTATTCCTCCACTTATTCCCTATGAAAGATTCTCTTATACATTATAAAACCCAGGAAACAACAAAAATATATAAAATCAGATTGTACATATACACAGACAACAGCAAAAGCAAAATAAGCAGCAGGAGAATAAACAGGTTAATGGCAAAAAAAAAACAAAACAAAAAAAAAACGAAGAGCATACTTTCAAACCTAAAGTTCTAACGACGTTCTATAAAAAACTAAGTCTTAGTATTTACCATGTAAAGTAGTATATTTGTATAAATAAACTTAGACAAAGACTGGGCTTAATTATACAAAGACTATGGTCTAATGACTTTATGCAAAGCCTTATTTGGTTACAAGTTCGAGGATAACAAAATAAATTCAGCAACAAGAGCTTAAAGAAACTAGTCAGAACTCAGACTGCCATTGAGACTGACTCAGCCCAAAATACATAGTTTGGGTCAGGGCCCCCCTGAGAACACCTGCTGCTCTGAGCATCCTCTGTAGTCCTGCTAAGCCTAAAGTCTTCAAAACAATCTCAGTAGAACCTTGTTGATGCTGGTACAGTTTTCACAAAACTGTGGCTGTCAATACTTAAGGAAGAGATGTTGCCTCTATCTGTTCCTGCACCAGGAGGATGAAATATTTCACTTTATTTTAAGAGCCTTGAAACTCAACTTAGAGTTTCTAGGAAATGGATTTCCTCCTTTCTGGTCACTTGCTATAGTTATTCAAAGACGATATCATGGGGCTTCCCAGATTTCATAGCACATTTCTTGGGAAGCATTTGATCGCTTAATTCATACATTTCTTCAAAAACTTTTATTTTTTGACATAGTACCAGACATAGTTTTGGATGTTGGATAGTCATCAATGTTTGTTAATCTATGGGTCAACATTTGTCTGTGATTGAATACTATACTTAGAAAGTCCTAAAATTAATTTTTTTAAAAAATTAATTCTTTTTTAAAAAATTAATTCTTAATATCAACATCATTTAATTTGGTATCAATTAAGCCTCAAAAATAACACATGCAAGCTTTTCTTATTTTATTTATATAATATTAGAAAAGACTGGTACTATGATTTTTTGATGAAACATATATGCTAGGAAAAAAGTCATTTGATGCTTCTGGAAATTTTTGCCATTTAAATGACCCAATGGAGCAGAAGGGAAAAAACCTAACACCTTAGTAAGGTCATTTTCTTACATAATGGCAAAATTATGTCATTTTTTGGCATAATTTTGGCATAATTTTGGCAAAATTAATGGCAAAATTAAGGTCATTTTCTTACATAATGGCACAAGCATCCAACCCAGTTATTTAAGCCAAAAATTTAGATGGTCGTCCTTGATTTCCTCATTCTCTTCTAATCCATCAGTCAGTCCATCCTACCTGACTGCTCTACCCCCAAAATGTAAATCTGTCCCCTCGTTTCCACTGCTACAGCTAGATTATTGTCATAGCCTACCACATCCTCTCAGCTATTCTACTCTTGTCTTTCTATAATCCACTTCCCAAGAGAAGCCACAAAGGTCATTTTAAAATATATAATAGATCATATAGTATCCCAGTTTAACACCCTCCAATGACTGCCCATCGTGTTTAGAACACAATCCATACTACCTACCAAAGCCTATCATGGCTGTTCCTAATTTGCTGACATTATTTTCTACCTTTTTTATCCTCATTCAATATAACCCTGCTTGACTGGCTTTCTTTCTTTTCCTAGGAAACACCAAGAACTTGCTTGTCTCATGGTTTTTGCACCTGTCATTCCACCTGCTGAACCTGGTTCCTCCTCGGCTTAGATGGAACCCACAGTGTGTCAAGTTGTACAATAACCATCAGCTAATTCAGAGAGGCCTTTCCTGGACACCCATAGTCCTTTCATGTTGTTCAGCTTCATATGCCACACATATATTCTTCATAGCACACTTGCCAAAATATGACACGACCTTCTCCAATGGTTTATTTTCCTCCTTTTTTAGAATATAAGCCCTAAAAATATTTGTCTGTCTTGTTCACTTACATAACCTCAGTACCTACAACAATGCCTGGAAGATAGTAAGTGAATACTGCATTGAGTAAATACACTTATGATTCATCGACTCATGAAATCATGCATATGGATGGGGACAGGTTAACGGGAGTTGAGAAAACATCTTACAGATCTGAACTGAGGATTCCCAAATAAATAATGGCTGGATCCCCATTTCTGTCCTTTATTACAGTTCTCTTTTGGTCAGTTCTCTCAGAAATGATATTTAGGTTTGGCTCACCAGAGATTACTTAAAATTTTCTCCTTTAAGAGTCATACCAGTTTCTAGACCATTATTTTCCAGTGCTGAAAGAGCTTGGCACATGCCCCATACATGCATCTTTTTCAGGGTGTGTGGTAAAATTCTGAAATAAAAATAATTTTCAATTTCTATTAAAAGTAGTTTAAATCAGGAAGCATTTGAAAACCAGCATGTCCTCTAAGTCCTGGAATGCTAGAGGTAGAGAACACCAAAATCTTGAAAACTCTTAGGATTTGGTTCCAGTCGGTCATTTATTTGTCCGGATACACTGTTATCCTTCCTTTTTTGCATGAAGGAAAAGATCTTTTTTTGCAATTATATCACTCATGTATCCAATGTTTATATAATATTTTCTACCCATCCTGTCTTCACTAAATGGACTTTTATCTTTAATTTATGTAGAGGTATGTGATATGTGGAGAGCAGCACAGCAGTAAAAAGAGATTGAACTTGAAACTAGACAATCATTGGTTCAAATTCTGACTCTACCATTCACTAGCTGTTAGAACTTGGAAAATTTTCATAACCTCTCTAAGCCTCTTTTCTCATCAGTAATACATATACTATATCACAGTATATTATGAGTAATAAATTTATAAATAATGTGTTCAGCATAGTGCCTAACAAACAGTGGAAACAACATAGGTGTAATTTGCCTCCTATAGCTTCTCTTGTCTACCCTTAATGGCAAGTCACCTTAAATGTTTTGGGAATATTGGAAGGGCATACAGATATAGATTTTAAAAATCAAAAGCATAACCTCCTAAATATAAAATATAAATGTAGAAAAATAATATACTAATCCTAGCACCTCTGAAATGCCAAGTGTTGTAAATAAACTGAGAGAGATCATTAACTTAAGAGATTGTAGACTGAAAGTATACTTTCTTCAATGTTTAAGAAGGGTTTAGAAAAACTGCCACAGTTAGGAAGAGAAATCAGGTGGGTCAGGCGTAACACCCACCAGAGAAGCCAGCCCTCTCCTTTGTGGTTCAGCTCTAAGAGAAGGATTCAGAACAGAGAGCCAGGTCTTTAACTTCCTATTTTGGAAGAGTTTCAAACTCACAGAAAAGTTAATAAATAGCTCACAGAGCATCCCTGTACTGTACGCTTTACCATTACTTTTAACATTTTTTCCAAACTTATTTTCTTTCTCTCTACCTTTCTCCCTTCCATTTTCCCTGTCTACATACATTTTTTTTTTCTGAAACATTTGAGAGTAAGTTGCTGGCATCTTACCCATTTCCTTCTAAATACTTTAGTGTAAATTTCCTAACAACAGGACATCTCTAACACAATCATAATATAATTATCAAAGTCAGAAAATTCACATTGACACAATACAGCATCTAATCTGCAGGTATTATTCTAAATTCACCAGTTGTCCCAACTATACCCTTTATAAGCAAAAAATAATCCTGGACCACTCAGTTGTATCTGTTTAGTCTTCTTTAATCTACAAAAGTTCCTCACCCTTTCTTGATCTTTCATGCTATTGGTAGTCTCAAAGGATGGAGGGCAGTTATTCTTTGAAGAATGTCCCTCAGTTTGGGCTTTTCTGATGGTTCCTTAAAATTGAAATGATGACCTGTGTATTCTGTGTATTCTACTCAAGGGCCTTTGTCTTCTCTGAGTCTCCTAGCTCTGTTTGAAACCACATTAGTCTCTTCCTCCTCTGTGCTCTTTTGCACTTAGGGTCAATACCATAATATTAGACCTAAATCTTTTCTAATTAAAATAAATTTATCTGAGAAGAGGTGGTGTCTTCTGTACCTGTCATCACATAGCCCTCTATCTATATAGAAAGAAGACAGTCAATTAGACTTCATGTTAGAAAAAAATATGAAATCTATTTGAGAAGCTTCTTTTACCAAGTGAAAACTGAGTGACAGTCTACATTTTATCACTCAAATGGATCCTCTGAAGGCTCTGTTAATTTCTAAGTTCATCAGTGGAGGAAGGCAAACAGACTCTTTAAATGCATCTTATGCTGGTCATGATTGACTTAAAAGATTTCAAGGAGAAAATGACCCTAGAGTTGGACCTGAATTTATGACAGAGATGAGGAGAAAATGAATTAAATTGGATATCCATAAAGGTAGGAGAAGAAATTAGTAACTTACTCATGTTTGCTTTCATAGAAATTAGTAATGTTTTCTTTCTTTTGCTTAAAGCAAAACATTTAGTGTTAAGTTCTAGTCTAGTGTGTGTATATGTGTGTGTGTGTGTGTGTGTGTGTCTTTTACCAAGCTAGAATACATAGACTTGATCACAATTCAGCACCCAAAGTGGCCTGAGACCTGGAAACTGACTTGTGTTACTCTAGTGTTTGAGACTTCAGATGTGATGCTATTGTTTTCGCCTTCACTTGCTGGGCTCCCTATGGCTTCTGAAGTGTTCCCATGTAGAGAAACCTGCTTTCCAGGAAGCCCTTCCATTAGGGAGCAGTTAGGATCAGCTGTTCTCCATTCACAGCAGTTTGAGACCCACTAGAATCCATGTAGACTAAGAGTTTAGAGATTTGATGACTTTAATATGCCCAACATTTTGCAATGAGAGTTGAAAACAAGGCTATTATAAGGATCCCCTTGTGCACTAAAAGTTTAGAGAATAGAGAAAATACATAGAACCGACAACATCTTTACAAACAAAACAGCTGTATTTTTTAAAAATATGTGAAGAAACTGGAAAATAGCAGAATCCCAACTGAGGCAATCATTGCATTTTATGGATACTCAGTCTAAAGCATTTAAATTTAACAATTAAAAAGACACTGGGGAAGAAGGTAATGTTCCATTCTGGTACTTTAAACCTCTTGTTTATGTTTTACTGAGTGAGTTCTCAAAATTTTCAACTGTTCCTGCTTAAAACCAGAGGTGCAAATATTGGAGAGCTGGAACAAGATTATGAATCAAGACAAACACTCAAATTGCTTTAAAGAAACAGAATTCTCAAAAGTTCAGTGGACTGAGATGGGAAAATAATTATTTTAAGCAGTGAGTCTCATGAAACATATGACAATTTTTGAGAAAATACAGTCTCTCCAAAATGCAAACACAGAGACACTATTCTGTAAAAGATTAATTCAAAATAAAAGCAGAATAATGCGTGCTTCTATTTCTCTGGATTACATTCTTTTCATTAGCCCCACCAATCCAGAAACATATTACATTAAAAATATTTTCTTATATATAGACTATTGAGCATAGGCAGAGAATATTTTTTAATCATAATAATAAATTTACAAAAGAAGCAAAATGGAAATGAAATCCAATCTCTTCATTACAACAACACTTTTCCTTTCCAATATATCCAGTATGTCATTAATACCACATTGTAACTGTTAGGCACATGGCCTCGAGGTAGACAATGTATAAATAAGTTAAAATGACATGATACCTATTTGCTGGAAAACTATAAAAGAAAATAAACAAGTATGTCCAACTCTGTTTTCTATTTATATTCTGTCCTGGTCTGCACAATCTCTGCCTACCATATGTAGCTATCAAACTAAATGAAAGCAAATATTGAAAAAAAAAGTAATAAAATCTTTATGGCAGAGATAATATTAGCTCAATGTGTTAACTTCAGCTGTGTATACTAATACTGGACAAATACAGAAAAAGGTATTGGCTTAAACCTTTTGATTACTTTGATGAGTGAGGAGTGAGTTACAAAAGTCATTTATGTAAATAATATTTAAGGACTCTCACATGCCATGTACTGCAATAGAGGCTGGGGATATGGCAGTGAACCAGATGGTCAAGGTTCTCCCTTATCACTTATCTCAAATATAGTAATAAAAACTAAAAGAAAAATAAACAATGATAATATGAGTGTAATGGGAAGGAATAGGAAGTTGTGGTTCATCAGGGAAAGGATTTTTGAGGAGGTGACATTTAAGCTAAAACCTAATTGATAAAAGGCTCCGGCCATGAAATGATCTGAGAGCAGAGCATTCTTGGTGAAGAGAACAGTAGGTTCAAAGGCTTGGCTGGATGGTGGAAAAGAAAGAAGAGTGCTATTATTTAAAGCAGTGAACACAGACCCCTAAACTCACCAGCACATGCCTCGGCCAAATCAGTCAGAACAGTCCAGTTAGGCGTGTGTAGACACAACTCACTGTGAAGTTTCCTCCCCATGGAGTACAAAATGGGTATAGGACAGGAAACTCGGACCAGAAAAGTCTTACTTGATAGCCATGATCCTTTTTGTAAAACCCTGCCTAGTTCCTCTTTAGAGGGTTCATGGGCTGTCTCTGAATCTTAACTCTTAAAATAGTGTCTTTGTAAAAAAGTCTGCAGAGATGAATATCAACACTTGGCGTGCCATCTGCATAGAGCTAATTATATACATTTTGTTATTTGTCACTATAAGATATTTCAGAATGAAATGTGCGAACCATCTGCCGAAGACGTTATTCACATTTCTTGGATCATCAACAAGAAACCTTATACTTCTTTTCCCCCCAGGGAATACAAATTGTAATGTGCACAAGGTGGGTAGATGGGGAAAAGATTCTAAAAATGGCTTTAGCATGTACCAGATAAATAGGAGGTATTTTCAGAATGTCCTAGAATCATGTGTATTCATTATTCTGCCATGTGTCCTTGATACAGCGTTATACAAATTAAACCTAATCCCCCACCCCCAGTGTCAGACAGGCACCAGTGCTTTTGGCATTATTTACGTGATTGTTGGGTAAGGAAGAACAAACAATCCATGAACGTAAAATAAATTGCAGTTTGCCATTTGATAATGTAAATATGTGGTTGCATGATCCCCAAATTCTCCAAATCACACTTTATGCACAAAGGCAAAACCAGCTTTTGTGTTTTGAAAAGCAGGTGCGCAATTACTCCTACAAAGAAAAAGAGTCATTTGCAGTGATTTTGGAGGGGTGAGATGATTGAGCAATTATAGGCATACATGCTAATTTTGTTTTACCCTATGACCATCTTCTGTTTGTAAAATGGATGGGTCTCTCTCTCTCTTTGATAAGGGAAAGAAGCTGCAGAAACAAAGATAAGGAAGTTGGACAATTTATGCCATTGCCAGTGGACATCAACCTGGCACCATTTGTTCAAGCATTTCTCACTGAGTACTTGTCATGGCCCAGCATTTAATAAAACACCCAGGCAAAGTTTAGTACTTACTGACAATGAGTTTTCCAAATACCCCACAGAAAGCCAGGGATTCAGTATTACTGCAATACACATAATTTTCAATTCTACTTTCTAACAGTCCATTTGGAAAGAAACTGAGAGGTGAAGGTAGAAGATTAAAACAGCCTACACTTTGGTTTGGAAATTCAACTCACTTCCTTGCTACCTGAGCTTCCCTCGAAGGCAAAAGGGCTGTGTATTCACTATGATATAAAATTAGAACATGGATGATACTAGAAGGCAGAAAAGTGACAGAAATACAGTTCTTCACTACTTAAGCTACTTTCACTACTTGAGCTACGAAAATTTTCCAGGATTAGAACTATAATACTATAAACAGTCAAATTTCTATTTTCAAAATTAAAATTTTATAAATAAAGTTGACTTAAGTGTATACATCTAAATTTTTTATACATAAACACATATACACGTGTACACATACACACACATTAACATTGATCTTTAACCATATATTTATATCTATATTTTAAGGAACAGGTGAAGACTCTCTAATTGTAGAAAACTATTTTAAATAATTCAAAATCACTACAATATCAATTACCTTGGAAAATTATCCCACTGAAACTACTTCGGAGATAATTGAGTGTACATAATTTTACTCAAATAATTTGATAGGGCTCCTGGTAAACCATTAGAATAGAAACAGCTGGTATAAATGAACACAGCCAAGTATTAGCAATAGACTATTATAATATCCTGGATAATAAGATGGAAAAATATAATTGAATACTAATTAATTCTAGATTATATTAAAATTAGCAAATGTCTTAATCTAAAATGGTATAGACACATGGATCAATATCACTTGGAAAAAAGGCTCACAGCATATACCATTATATTCCATCCTTGACTGTTCTGCTTATCAACTCCATAAACACTTTGGATGAGGAAAAAGTGATATGCTTGTTATTTGCTTATTAAGAGAAACAGAGAACCTCCATACTGTTCTCCATAGTGACTGTATCAGTTTACATTCCCACCAACAGTGCAAGAGGGTTCCCTTTTCTCCACATCCTCTCCAGCATTTATTGTTTGTAGATTTTTTGATGATGGACATTCTGTGAGGTAATACCTCATTGTAGTTTTGATTTGCATTTCTCTAATAATTAGTGATGTTGAGCATCTTTTCATGTGCTTCTTGGCCATCTGTATGTCTTCTTTGGAGAAATGTCCATTTAGGTCTTCCTTCCATTTTTGGATTGGGTTGTTTGTTTTTTCTGATATTGAGCTGCATGAACTGCTTGTATATTTTGAGAGTAATCCTTTGCCCATTGATTCATTTGCAAATATTTTCTCCCATTCTAAGGGTTATCTTTTCATCTTGTTTATGGTTTCCTTTGCTGTGCAAAAGCTTTTAAGTTTCATTAGGTCCCATTTGTTTATTTTTGTTTTTATTTTCACTACTCTAGAAGGTGGGTTAAAAAAGATCTTGCTGTGACTTATGTCAAAGAGTGTTCTTCCTACGTTAACAGAATTATCATATGACCCAGCAATTCCACTACTGGGCATATACCCTGAGAAAACCATAATTCGAAAAGACACATGCACCCCAATGTTCATTGCAGCACTATTTACAACAGCCAGGTCACGGAAGCAACCTAAATGCCCATCGACAGATGAATGGATAAAGAAGAAGTGGCTCATATACAGTGGAATATTACTCAGCCATAAAAAGGAGCAAAACTGAGTCATTTGTAGAGATGTGGTTGGACCTAGAGACTGTCATACAGAGTGAAGTAAGTCAGAAAGAGAAAAACAAGTATCGTATATTAACACATATATGTGGCATCTAGAAAAATGGTACAGAGGAATCAGTTTGCAAGGCAGAAATAAAGACACAGATGTAGAGAACAAACATATGAACACCAAGGTGGGAAAGTGTGTGGGGAGGTGGGATGAGTTGGGAGATTGGGATTGACATATATACATTAATATGTATAAAATAGATAACCAATGAGAATCTGCTGTATAGCACAGGGAATTCCACTTCACTGTACGGTAGAAACTAACACAGCATTGTAAAACAACTATACCCCCAATAAAATAAAAAAAAATTTCTTTGAAGAGAAACAGAGAAAAGGCCAACACAAAAATTTAGTTAAGGTTAAAATTGATAGAATGAAACAATGGGCCAAGTTTATCAAAAAAGAAAATGAATACAGTAAAATGTAGTCTGGATTTATTAAAAGTACATTTTATCAAAGCTGTGCAAGCACAAGCACAGTATAGTCTGAATCTTTGCTGTGCCATTTACTCACTCTATACACAGGAGCAAGTTGTTTAACCTCTCTGTGTTTCAGTTTCTTCATCTGTAAAGTTGATTTAATAAAGAGAGTATGATCTTTTATGAATGTTGTAGGATAAAGTGAGGCTAAGGTTTGTTCAGGCACAGAGTCAAATCACAATGAATGTTAAGGGAGGGGTATTTTGTGAAAAAAGGGGGGGTATTTTTTTGCTAACATCTCAGTGTGAATTAACAGTGTTATGAGATTGCCAAAATACACTGACCTGGGGCTTTATTAAAAGAAGGAAAATATAGGGCTTCCCTGGTGGCGCAGTGGTTGAGAGTCCGCCTGCCGATGCAGGGGACACGGGTTCGTGCCCCGGTCCGGGAAGATCCCACATGCCGTGGAGCTGCTGGGCCCGTGAGCCATGGCCGCTGAGCCTGTGCGTCCGGAGCCTGTGCTCCGCAACAGGAGAGGCCCATGTACCGCAAAAAAAAAAAAAAAAAAAAAAAAAAGAAAGAAAATATCAAGACTCATAAGCCTATGGGAATGTACACACGTGCCAACCCAACCCCTCGCTACACACATCCCTTCTGGAACATCTACCTTCTGCTGTCTCTGTCTCTTTCTTTGTTTCTCTTCAAGCATCCTTCTTAGGTATCTTTCGCTCCCTGTCTCCCTCTTTATTTATCTTTCTATGCCGCTTCCTTTCTGTCACTTTAAAGGAAAACTCAACAGTCTTGAGTGCATCTAGGGGAGAGCAAACACTAGTTGGTAAAGGCTAGAAGTGGGGTGCTAGAATGGCAGCTCTGTAAAGGGAGAATGCTGGGCTCGGGGAGGAGATGTGCTGAGGAGCAAAGCGAGCTGTTTTCAAGCCCAAGGTCACACAGTTTAAGCCGGGGCTGTGCAGCTCAACGGGGAACAAGAAGAATGAATGGAGACATTACAGAGAAGAAGCTATTTGGATTAAAACAGTAAGTAACTTTTAACCTAAAACTGTCTAGAATTAAGAACAGTCTCCTAAAAAAAGGAACCCTGTACAATGTTAGTGGGAAGGTAACTTGGTGCAGCCATTATGGAAAACAGTATGGAGGTTTCCCCAAAATTAAAAACAGAGCTACCATATGATCCAGCAATCTCACGTCTGGGTATATATCTGAAGGAAATGAAATCACTATCTTGAAGAGATATCAGCACCCCATGATCACTGAAGCATTATTCACAATAGCTAAGCGATGAAAAAACCTAGGTGTCCATAGACAGATAAATGGATAAAGAAAGAACTTCTGCAATATGTGACAACATGGATGGACCTTGAAGGTATTATGCTAAGTGAAATAAGCCGAACAGAGAAAGACAAATACCATATGAGCTCACTTAAATGTGGAATCTAAAAAAAGTCAAATTCATAGAAACAAAGAGTAGATTAGTGGTTGCCAGAGGCTAGGGGGTGGGAGAAATGTGGAGATGTTATTCGAAAAGTACAAACTTCCAGTTATAAGAGGGATTTATTTCTAGGGATCTAATGGGCAACAGGGTGATTATCATTAATACTGTATTATATGTTTGAAAGCTGTTAAGAGAGTAAATCTTAAATGCTCTTACCAAAAAGAAAGGATAATTATGTGAGGTGATGGATGTGTTAATTAATCTTATTGTGGTAATCATTCTACAATATTTATGCATCAAATCATCCCATTGTACATCTTAAACTTACACAATGTTATATGTTAATTATATCTCAATAGGCTAAGAAAAAAAATAGTCTCCTCATGAAGTAGTGAATTTCATCTCCCCAAAAGTTCAGAAAGGGGCTGGAGAGCCTATGACTACATGACAGCTGGACTTGGATCATCTGGAAAGGGTCTGTCAGTTTAACCACTGTTACAGACAAAACAGATGACTTTGTATTTGCTGTACAGCAGAGGCCCTCCAGTAAAACAAACAAGTAACAAAAAAAAGCAGCATTTTGACCCCAAAATGGAACAAATTTGGACTGCGCTATTGGATCAAGATATTGAAAGCTCTTGTCAAAGCGGAAAATACTATCTGGGAGTGATTTTTTAATCATTATCATTTTACAGGGAATTTATTTCCCAGCTGGGCAAAGGAACGTGTACATAATCTAAAATGGAATTGATTTTTGTATATAAAAATAGGCAACTGTTGAGAAGATACGAACAATAAAATCTACTGGTTATTTGCTCTCTTTTGCTTTTATCTCGTGCTTTTCAAGAAGGCTGTGGTTATGTACGTGATAAATGAAAGACATATTTCTGCAAAGTATGTAAGCCACAGAGGCATTAATAATTATGTGACCACACAGATATGAGAAAAGCATGTATGATTAAACTGAAATACTGCCATTTTGAATATACCCAATGTTATTATTTTGGCTATGTCAAAAAGGCAAGAAAAAAAATGCTTGGGCCTGTTATCTGTAACCTCAGTGCCACTGCCAATGTTATGTAAGATAACATATACATATAAAAAGAAAGGGGGCATATACACTCAGCATCCCAAATATGATTACTTCTGAAACAGATTTCAAAAGAAAGACTCCTGATATATTTGCATATAGATACAATTACCTTGAAATTTTACTACCTACTTGCTAATAAGGATATAAAATTACTCATTTTATATGATGCTTTGGGAAACAGGATTTTTTTAAACAACATAACATTCATCACAGAACCTTCCAGTTGACTTAAAACTGCATTTTTCTCACTTGCCATTTAGAAAATGGAGAGGGTCAACATTCCAGGAGAGAAAGGTGCTTGAGAGCAGTGACACAGCTCTTGGAGGCCCTAATATCCTCTCCCTGTTCCTCTAGAATACCAAGCTACTAGAGAAAGTTTTTCAGGAAGAATTGTGAGAAATGAACTTTGAGGCAATGTCTTTGGAGAAGGGAACAGACAAAGCATCAGCAAGGTGTTCACAGTAATGCAGATAAGAAGTCAGAGATGGATTTTGAAGAGGTATTGAACAGGTGAGAGAGACAGACACACACACAGAGACAAAGGGACACAGAAAGAGACAAGAGACAGAGACTCCAAACGTGGTTTAAATAGAGAAGAAAAAGAAGCCAAACAGTCTACCCAGTGAAGCTGTTACATTTTACTGTGCCCTGTGTAAAAGTTAGGAGGAGTATCTTGAGTAGTACCCAGGAGTTAGATATTTTTATTCTGTTCCTTCAGCCCATGGTTTCATTCTGTTCAGAACAAACAACTGAACTTTTCAAAGATAATTAAAGAAGAAATCTTTAAGGCCTTAGAACTTCATATTATTGCTACAAGCCTAATCCTGCCTCCTCCACACATGATGATACTGAAATATATCTTTTATTTCTTTGATCCCAAAGGTCACTTCTTCAAATTCGAACATCAAAAGAGAGGAGAAACTGGTGGGTTCTTTTTCTTATTGTAGCATTTATTTCAAACAAATTCCACTTTGCCTTTTTTCTTCCCATAATAAGACTGAACAGTACACACTAAATCTTCTCCTATGCCAGGAAATCCATTCCTACCATGTGGTAAATTTTTGGATTATAAGAGCAAGTGGGCAAAACATAGTGGAAGTCGAGACATGGATATAGTCCTTACCACCAGCAAAACCATGTGATTTGGGGCAAGTTATTTCCCCCCTCTGGGCTTCTGTTCTGTTCACTGAAAAATAATAATTCTTAATTCAATGCTTGCTAATGTCCTTTGTACTTATAAAATTATATTATTCTGTAGGTAACTATATAACATGCTAATGAAATAATGATTTTTGAATAATAGTCATCTTATTCCATTGTTATTTGACTTAGCACTTTATACATATGTGCATATTTAATGGATTTAGTATATATTTAAACACAGCATATATTATAATCTTAACATTCTCCTAATGGTTCTTAATGCACTTAATTCTACTTTGCCTTCATAAGAACACTTACGGCTTAATTGCTTTACTAAAGAGGAGGGTATTACAATCTATTGAAAGAATCACACACCAACACACACACACATGCACACACACACCACAAACCTATTATTTCTCAGCATCAAAATAAGTTATTTGCCATACAAAGGTAGGGAGGGAGGTGATGTCAACTTAATCAGACAATAATGAAACACATTAATAGGTATACAATAGCATCAAGAAAAAAGAGACCCCCCCCCAAATTATGAAAAGTTCTTAGCAATTAAATGATATAGTATAACTATTGGCTATTTTTAAGAAGGAAGACTAAGATTTGGGTTATTCATGAAAAGTGTAGGAAAAAGCAAATGATTCCTTAAAATAAGTGCAATTTCTCCCAACCATAAGTGATTATATTGTGGTAAGTATAAAAGTGATCTCATGACAATAATCTGTGGGAAAATCCTACTAAAATTCTGGTATCAAATTTTAAAATTATGTCCCAGACTTTAAATTTTGAAAACTATAAGCTAACTTATTGATTTGATGACCATGAAAAATCTGGAGATTTAACTAAACATGAAAGTCTATTCACTCTTAGAAAAGACTACAGCAATCTGTATGAGCCACCAGAGTGATGGCTCATGCTAAATTAAATTTGCTTCCTTTTGTGAAAGATGTATTAAGATTTTCAAGCCAGATTATATTACAAATAATTTACTGCAGTATCACCTTGGTTCTACTGAGTTTAACATTTTTATCAATGATCTGAATGAACACTGCTATTTGCGGACAAACATGATAAATATTATAACAGATAAAATAATGAAAGGCAGATATAGTATCAAAAGAATCCAAACACATAAAATTGAACATGTATAAATGTACGCTCTGTAGTGGGTTCCAAAACAATTTCACATATATGCAGTCAGACAAGCATCCTTGAAATTAATTTTTGTAAAAATTATAGTCAAGAGCAGCTTGAACTATAGGTTGTTATACATCTTCTTGTAGAAATGTTTTCAGATGAATACTACCTAAAGAATCAAAGCTGGAGAGAATGAGGTCTTCCTTAATCAAGCTTAAATGAAATACAATAGAGTCATCCCTCAGTATCTTTGGAAGATTGGTTCCAGGACCTCTGCAGATACAATTATCTATAGATGCTCAAGTCCCTGATGTAAAGTGGCCTAGCGCAGCTGACCCTCTGTATCCATAGGCACTGATCCTCCACCTGACTTTGGTTAAATCCACAGATGTGGAAACCATGGATACAGAAGGCTGACTGTAATACCCGATCCTCAAAGTAAAATGAACAGTGAAGAGCTATCAAATATTCAGAGAGTTCCAGGCAATGTGTTAAGCAGTTTATATGCATAATCCCATTTAATTTTCATGTCAATTTCATTGAGATAGGGACTGTCCATCTCCATTTAACAATGTAGAAACAGGCTTAGAGAGGTTAAGTAATATGTCTGTGTCACATAGCTACTGGGTAAGTCATGACTTAAAGCCACTCCTGATACTCCAGTACCCACATTCTTATCACTACAATATATAAACTCCCTAGTGTGGAGGTTATAGAGTTAGAAACCCTGACCTAAGTTTTATATGACTTGTGTACAGCAGCTAATAGATCAGAATATAATTTTCTTTATTGTTAATGATATGGCCTCAATATCATCACCTAGAAATGGCATAAAGTAAAACTTCCCACTGCTATAATAAAGAATTCAATATCAATTAAATTCAAATGAAAATATTTCTTGGCTCTTACATTTAAAATTTAGTTGAAGAAAAAAATGATACTACCTCTTGACCAATAAATTATATTCTAAAACACCTAAATATTGTACACAGGAAATCACCGAATAATTTCATTAGACCACTGTTGCAGGTTTTAAAAACTGCTAAGATTAGAGTAACTGTAGAAGGTGGACAAAGACAAATGCCATTCCAATATTCAAAAAGATAAAATTGGGTCTATTTCCTGTAATTGTGGACTACGTAAAACAGACTAAAGCTTCTGCTGAGGAAAAATAGAAAAACTGGAAAAATATCATGGAAAAGACCCTAAAATCCTCTTTAGAAGAAGAAAACATCATTCCAGGCCTCAAATTATTTCCACAAACATTTTTCCACAAACATAATATTTAGAAAACATGAAAATAGAACAACATAAAGGAAACTGAGCAGAAATAAAAATTAATGATGTCAGATTTAAAGGGGTGTTTAAAGTGTTGTAATTATCAGACTTAAATTTTTAAGTAACCACTTATTCTATCCAAGAATCAAAAGAAAAATGAAAAATTTAGCAGAAAACTGGAAAAAAATAAAAATCACTTTGCATATTTGAAAAAGAATCCCAAAAAACTAGAATTTAAGAACACAAGAGCTAAAATTTTGAACTCAGATGTATTTAGCAATACATTAGACAAAGCTGAAGAATTAAAGAACAAGAAGCTAAGTGATTAAAAAATACTGAAAATGAAATATAGTGGGAAGGCAAAATAAGAATAGGTAAGAGACAAATTGAATACATTGACAAGTTTTAATATACATGTATTAAAAATAGACCAATGGAACAAAATTAAGATCCTAGAACAGACATATATAGATATATGGAATCTCTATTGATAGGCAACGAAAGTGACACTATAAAGCCATGGGGAAAGGATGGTCTTTTCAATAAATGATGCTGGGATAATTAGATATCCATGTAAGAAGAAAACAAAACTTTACTCTTTTCTTCTACCATACAAAAAAAAAAAAAATCAATTCCTGGTGGATTTTAAGCACAAACGATGAAACTTTTAGAGGAATAGAGAAGAATATCGTAAAATCCTCAGGGAAAGAAAATGTTTTGTTTTGTTTTTAACAGAAAAATCAAAAGCACAAACCATAAATGTGAAGACTGATATTTATGACTGCATTAAAATTAAATTCTTTTTCTCTACAAGAATCAAGAATTGGGAGGCAAGTCATAGAATTGAGTTGGCGTTTGCCATTCAGAACCAAAAAAGGAGGTGTAAATGCAGAATATAAACACCGCACAGTAGGATATGTTCAGATGGCCTGTCAAATGAAAAATTGGTCCTCTTCATTATTCATCAGAGAAATGCATATTAAAACCATAATGATATATCACATAGACCCACCAGAATATCTAATATTAAAAAGACTAACAAGGTAGGTGCTAGCAAAGATGAGGAGAAATAGGTACACTCATAAAATTTGGTATTATCTACAGAAGCTGAAGACGCTCACCCTCTATAACTCAGCAATTTCATTCCTATGTATAGACTCAACCAAAATTCATTCACGTGCACCAAGAGACAAAGAATTTTTAATAGCAGTCTCATTATTAACAGTCAAAAGCTGGACTCAACCTAAATGTCCATGTACAATTGATTGGATAATTTAATTGTATTATATTCATTCAACAGAACACCGTAACAGCAGTGAAAATGCATAGACAATACTTATATGTAAAAACATGGATGAATCTCACAAACATGTTGAACAAAAAAGCCATATGCAAAAACAACACTTATTGGAAGATCTATTTATAAATCTAATTTTTTATATATGTGTTGTATTTCATAGTAAAAGTGGTTTCTACAAAAGGATAACACTGTTATGCAATAACATTTATAATCACACATGTTACAGAAGCCTTTCTAAGTGCCCAGTTTATATTATCTCATTCACTCTTGAGAACAATCCCTATTTATAGATGATTACTCAGAGGCTTAGAAAGGTTAAATATTATGACAATCACAAATGACAGAACCAAAAATAAACACAGTTCTCATTCTGGAGCTTACAGAATAGTCTGCCTTAGATGTATTACCTCATTTAATCTTGTAAAGTTGCAAGGAAAGAGCTATTATTTCTATCTTCTATGAGACAAATGAGCCCTGAAGAAGTTAAATCATGTGAGCTAGGAAAAGCCCATCACACTGCCTCCTTCTAGTAAGACAAGCAGGCACATTTTTATATTTTACAGTACACAAGTCCACTGAAATACGTTAGCAGCCTTGCTTACTAAGTAATTTGGTGCATAAACATGCTATACTGAGCCATATGACCTATTTATTCCAAAATATAACATGATTCTCCATTTCCTAAATAAGAATTGAGAGGTAACACACATTAGTTTCTGACTTTCCATGGTAGTACGTGACTACTGATTTTACTTTTGTGACAATGGACCCCAGTGGCCTAAGTAGGACTGGTTTTGAAACCAATTAGAAAGAAAAGTGCAAAACAGCTAACCAGAGACAGAAACAGTCAATGCTGCTTCTGAGATATAGTTGGCTAATTTCTTTGTGTTCCTAGTATCTTTTTAAAAAAATTTTATTGGAGTATAGTTGATTTACAATGTTCTGTTAGTTTCTGCTGTACAGCAAAGTGAATCAGTTATACATATATCCACTCTTTTAAAGATTCTTTTCCCATGTAGGTCATTACAGAGTATTAAGAAGAGTTCCCTGTGATATGCAGTAGGTCCTTATTATCAATAGTTATGGTATCTTTATCACAAACTGCAATTACTATACAAGAAATCATGTGAGGAGAAAAAATTAAGGTTAAATAGAGAGAACAAAATTTTAAAACAGAATTTCCATTCCTTAGGTTGCTTCCATGACCTGGCTATTGTAAATAGTGCTGCAATGAACATTGGGGTGCATGTGTCTTTTTGAATTATGGTTTTCTCTGGGTATATGCCCAGTAGTAGGATTGTTGGATCACATGGTAATTCTATTTTTAGATTTTTAAGGAACCTCCATACTGTTCTCCATAGTGGCTGTATCAATTTACATTCCCACCAACAGTGCAGGAGGGTTCCCTTTTCTCCACACCATCTCCAGCATTTATTGTTTGTAGATTTTTTGTTGATGGCTATTCTGACCAGTGTGGGTTGATACCTCATTGTGGTTTTGATTTGCATTTCTCTAACGATTAGTGGTGTTGAGCATCTTTTCATGAACTTGTTGGCAATCCCTATGTCTTCTTCGGAGAAATATCTATTTAGGTCTTCCTTCCATTTTTGGATTGGGTTGTTTGGTTTTTTGATATTGAGCTGCATGAGCTGTTTGTATATTTTGGAGATTAATCCTTTATCTGTTGATTCATTGGCAAATATTTTCTCACATTCTATGGGTTGTCTTTTCATCTTGTTTATGGTTTTCTTTGCTGTGCAAAACCTTTTAAGTTTCATTAGGTCCCATTTGTTTATTTTTGTTTTTATTTCCATTACTCTGGAAGGTGGGTCAAAAAAGCTCTTGCTGTGACTTATGTCAAAGAGTGTTCTTCCTATGTTAATAGAATTACCATATGACACAGCAATCCCACTACTGGGCATATACCCTGAGAAAACCATAATTCAAAAAGACACATGCACCCCAGTGTTCATTGCAGCACTATTTACAATAGCCAGGTCATGGAAGCAACCTAAATACCCATCAACAGACAAATGGATAAAGAAGATGTGGTACATATGTACAATGGAATATTACCCAGCCATAAAAAGGAGCAAAACTGAATCATTTGTAGAGATGTGGTTGGACCTAGAGACTGTCATACAGAGTGAAGTAAGTCAGAAAGGGAAAAACAAATATCGTATATTAACACATATATGTGGAATCTAGAAAAATGGTACAGATGAACTGGTTTGCAAGGCAGAAATAAAGACACAGATGTAGAGAACAAACATATGGACACCAAGGGGGGAAAGTGGGGGCGGGGTGGAGGTGGTGGTGGGATGAATTGGGAGATTGGGATTGACATATATAAGCTAATCTGTATAAAACAGATAACTAATAAGAACCTGCTGTATAAAAAATAAATTAATTAAATTCAATTAAAAAATTCAAAAAAAATGAATTTCTGTTCCTTGATATCTTGAATAGGAAAAGGAAGGAGGGAAGAAAGGAAGAAAGTAAAGAGGAAGGGAGGGAGGAGAATGATCTTCCCACCCTAGGGGGCTAAAGAAAAGTAGTCAGAGAAAGAGTGATAATAGGAACTTCCGTTCTGAATTCTGCCAGTTTGTGGAATCAGATCACACTCTCAGTGACTCCTAGCATTTAATCACCATTCTTCTCTAACTTTCTCAGTCTGAATTGAAAAATGCCATCCCACATTCAGCATGATGTTACAATAAAATGATTTCTTCCAGCAACTTGCCTTGTAATTTGGGTGAATGACAATTGGCTCACCCAGTAAAATAATGTAATGCTTTTTGGTGACCTAAAGTCTTCAAAACATCATTCATTTGTTTCTCTGTCCTGAAAATAAATGTTTTACCACCAAATTTATTATTTCAGAAGGGCCTAAGTATCACTATTTGAATCACCACTGTACAGAGTAGTTCTGGTAATACTGACATCAAAATACTTGGTGTCAATTCTAAAAACAAAATGAGTTTCATCCAAAGGATGAGTTGCATCCTTTAATTGCACTAACAGTCTCTTAGTGTGGCATATCAGCCAAAAGGGGATGTTCAGTTTTAGCCAACAATTTCATGCAGACTCCTATTCCAAGAAATTTCCTACTGTCATTGGCATTTGTCTTGTTTTCAAACTGCATCCTGTGTCGCTTGTAAATCTGCATTCCCAAAGGAAAAAATGACATTCAAATCTTATATTTTAGTGAGGCAAGACAAGAAGCTCAGCTGTTTTCTGAAACCTGTAGAATGGTAGAAATATCATTTCTCTGTCATGTAACGAGAAGATATTCCCAATCTTCTCCAAGGGAACCCCAGCAATGGAGAAATGAAAATCCTTTAATATACCAAATTATGTTCTAAAACTTATAAATGGTCTGAAATAGGGAGTGGATAGTTTTGAAAAAATTAAGCCCATGGGTATCACAAACTGAAAAGAATAACATTAAGTGATATATAAGATGGTGATTATTTTACAAGTATTTTCCTCCTTCTGCTTGCCCTCAAAATTTTCTCTATTATTTCTGTATAATTTAGAAAAACTTATTTATACGTTGAGCTAAAACTGCACAAATGCTCTCAACTAGGAGTCAGTTTAACTGACAACTAATATATTCTCTATCTGAAGTAAACCATCAGAAAAAGTCATGTCCAAGTTAGTATCAAATGTATGTGCTGATGGAAAACAAGAGAATTGGGTAACTCTTATAGAAGTAGAAAATCACCACCTCCAGAATTAGAAATAACAGGACTCCTAGAATTCTTTGTGTCTACCACAGGGAAAGGACTCAAATGGTTTTCCTGTGTCCACTCACATTAAAGTAGAAAATGGGAAAGGGATTCCATTGAAGAACAAATTAATGTATTGTTTGGGGCCTATTTACATGGGTATGGGCTCAGAGAGGGACATCTATCTTGATATAATCGGTGGCCAAATCAAGGGAGAAAGGAACAACATTATTTTCCTGGATTCATCACCTGGCTTAAACTATCAAATCAGGCGGCCTGGGAGAGGGAGAACCAGAATTAGGCCCATCAGTACAACAGACTAGAATAATTCTTAGCCAAGAGTGATTCTGCCCCCCCCACACACACACCCAGGGGACAACTGGCAATATCTGGAGACATTTTTGATCATCATAACTTGAGGTTTCCACTGGAATCTAGTGGATAGAGGCCAAGGATACTGCTAACATCCTAAAATACACAGGACATCATCCCCCACCACGAAGAATTATCTGACCCAAATGTCAGTAGTACCAAGGTTAAGAAAACATGGCCTAGGGAAATACCCGTGTGTATAAATGATAGGCAGATAAAAAGTTAAAGTTAGAAACATAATACATTAAGTTCAATGAAATTTGTTTATAGGTCAAAGCACATAGAAACTAACTGGGCTACAGTTTAATTCTTGATTTGTATATTATTTCTATATTAAAGTATATCTTAAAGAAGTCAGTGCTTCTTAATTCATCATGTCATTTTAAAATTTTAAATATTGTTCTGATACAACACCAAAATCTTGAACTATTAAAAAAACACTGATATATTACACTTTATCAAAATTAAAACTTCTGCTGTTCAAAAGATACTGTTAAAAAGAAGACACTATTAAGAAAATTAAAGTACCATTCATAAACTAGAAGAAAATATTAGCAAACCATACGTCTTATAAAGGCCTTTATCCAGGATATATAAAGAACTCTCAAAATTCAATAATAAGGGAAAAAACTCAATTAAAAAAGTGTGCAAAAGAAGTAAAAGGACAGTTCACCAAAGAAGATATACAGATATCAAATAAGTATGTGCAAAGACATCAGCATTATTAGTAATCAGGGAAATGAAAATTAAGATCATAATGAGATACAACTTGACACCTTTTAGAATGTCTAAAATCAAAAAGACTGACCATATCAAGTGTTGCTGGAGAGGATGTGGAACAATTGGAACTTTCACACATCATTGCTGGGAATTTCCAACCACTTTGGAAAACAGTTTGGTATATATCTACACAAATACTTGGACACAGATATACAGAGATTTATTTGCAAAAATAAAAAACTGGAAACAACCCAAGTGTCCATCAAAAAGTGAATGGAAACAAATTATAGCATATTTATTCAATGGAATACTGCTCAGCAATAGAAGGGGTCTAAGAACACAGAAACATGGATAAATCTCAAAATAATTTTGCTGAGTAAAGGAAACCAGACATAAAAGCACATACTGTATGATTCCATTTATACAAAGTCCCAAACAATGCAAATGCATCTGTAGTAACAGAAAGAAGATCAGTGGCTTCTGGGGAACAAATGAGCAGAGGGACATTTAAGAGAAGATGGAAGAATTACAAAGGGCCATAAGGAAATCTTTGGGGGTTATGGATATGTTTACAATCTTGACTGTGGTAAAAATTCATGGATGCATACAGAGGTCAAAAATGAAAAGAACTGTTTACTTTAAATATGTGAAGTTTATTGTATATAAATCATACATCAATAAAGCCATTCTAAAAATAAAAAAGAAAATTTTTCTGCAAAAGACACATCAAAGTTTTCATTGTTTATTATTCTGAGTTGTTTAAAATAAAACCTTATTTTTAACATAGAACCTTATTTGACCCCTCCTTAACTGTCACATAGTAGCAAAAACTCTTGATCAGCTAACAAGGCCAATGAGAGTCCTATCTAAGTAAACCTCTGAAAGCCCAGATTGAAGTAGCTTAGTTTTTTTATGTGATAACCAAATAGGACTTCTACAAAAAAGTTCAAGTTACATATTAAAATATCACTCTACCAGTCCTTAATGTGTGAGTTTCAAAACCAATGAACAAGTAGTTACTGAAAACCAACACAACTCATTCTAAAGTTTGAGCCACTGTTCCGATCCTCAAGAATTCCCAAAATGACCTGAGAAATAATACTACATATTTATATTATATATATACTATATAAAAACTTATATATAACTATATATATAATTTATATATACAGTAAAACTATATATATAATTTATATACATGAATAAACTTGTAAAGATGAAAGAAAAATTTGAACAGAAAATGGTTTTAATAGAATTTTTATAAGGTGAGTATTTCCATGGATTTGGATAATAAGAAGTCTATATTAAGGAACTGAGGCCTAACTGAGCTATATCATTAATTTATTCAACATATATTTGTTGTGTGTCCACTAGTTAGATGCTAGAAATACAGCAATAACTAGAACAGATCTCATGGAGCCATGCTTTATGAATTTTATATTCAAGTGGGAACAATGCATAGTATAAATTTAAAAAGTAAAGTTATACATGATATCAGTTGGTAAAAAGTACTAAGGAGAAAAACAGAGCAAAGAAGAGGAATAGTTGAATGTCACAATATTAAATAGGGGGTAGGGATCCTAGTAAGTCCTCACTTAAAGGGTAATGTTCAAGCAAAGACTTGAAAGAAGTAAGAGAATAATACATATGGATAACAAGGAAAAAGCACTTCAGGAAAAGAATAACCAGTTCCCTCTGAAGGTACGATCAGAGAGGTAAATGTTCAGATCTTTTATGGCCATATAAAGACTTGGGCTTTTATTATGAATAAAATGAAAACTGTTTAAGGTTTTTGAGCCTAGGAATGATGTGATACGGCTTAACTTTTTAAAAGATCATTCTAACTATCAAATGAGGGTGGGAGAGGGAAGAAGCAGGAAGGAGTTAGGAGGCTATTTCAAAAATCTAACCAAGAGATGACAGTTGTGGCAGACAATCCCTAAGGTGACTCTCAACGATCCTTGCCTCCTGGTGTCTACACCTTTGGACAATCTCCTCTTTTGGGTATATGACCTGTTTGCTGCCAATAGAATATGGCAAAGATGATGGGATGTCATTAGCCTGATTACCTTGCCATATATCTGAGTCTTCATCTTGCTAGCAGAGCCAGTGGAGAGATTCCCTCTTGCTAGCCTTTAAGAAGTAAGGTGCCATGAAGTGAGTGGCCATGTTGGAGAAGCCTTTGGGGCAAAAATCAGAAGAAGGCTTTGAATTGCTAATGGAAGCCTCCAGAAAGAAACTGAAGCTTCGGTTATGCAGCCACAAGGAAATTTTTTTAACAATAACCTGTTGGCACTTGGAAGCTTACGTTTCCCCAGTTCAGCCTCAGATGAGACTGTTGACTAGGCCATCATCTGGACTGGAGCCTGAGGAAGGAAAACTCTGAACCAGAGAACACAGTAAAACTACACCCAGACTTCCTACAAACTGTAAGATAATAAATGTATGTTGTCTTAAGCTGTGAATCTAAGGTAACTTGTTATGCAGCAATAGAAAACAAGTACAGGGACTTCCCTGGTGGTGCAGTGGTTAAGAATCCGCCTGCCAATGCAGGGGACATGGGTTCGATCCCTGATCCAGGAAGATCCCACATGCCATGGAGCAACTAAGCCCGCACTCTAGAGCCTGCAAGCCACAACTACTGAGCCCACGTGCCACAACTACTGAAGCCCGCGTGCCTAGAGCCCATGCTCCACAGCAAGAGAAGCCACTGCAATGAGAAGGCCGTGCACCGCAACGAAGAGTAGCCTCCACTCTCCACAACTAGAGAAAGCCTGTGCACAGCAAAGAAGACCCAACATAGCCAAAAATAAATAAAATAAAAAATAAATTTATAAAAAATAAAGAAAACAAGTACTACAGTGGTTCAGGTTAGGGTGGTAGTGATGGTTTGAAAGTAGAGGCAACAAGATTTAATAACAATTACAAAAACCAAAATTATAGACTCCAAGGCTTTTTGCTCAGACCACAGAAAAGAAAAGGTCATTTCCTGAGATGGAGAGAACTGTGGAAAGAGCAAGTTTGGAAGAGGTGGAATCAAGTGTATATTTTTGAATGATTTAATTTTGAGATGCATGGAGACAATGAGTAGGGAGTAGTATGTTGCATATAGGAACTGGAGCTCTGTGGAAATAAGAGGCCAGTGATATACATTTGGGAGTAGTCAGTGTACACATGGTATGTATGGCCATGAGACCAATGACATCTCAAAGGTGTGGAAGACAGAAATCTAATAGGAGAAAAAGATGTCACTCAAAAGAGGGTACAGAAACTTAGTGGAAGAAATGATTCAAAGAGATTGACTATTAGTGACATAAAGGCAGTCAGCATATTTCATTCATCTGTTACATCTTCAAGAATCTAGCATAGTGCCTGGAAACCAGAAAACCCTAAAAAAACGACAGGTGGTAATGAGCAAGGCACATGAAGGCCACAAAAGGAAATTGTCCTTAATGGGAGATGGGAGGTTAGAGGGACAGATTTACATTAATGATTTTCCCTCAGAGATATCTGACCCTAAATATGGCATGCATATTCTCTTTCAGGGTGTGAGAGAATTCCTCTGAAACAGAAGCAGGAACCTTGTAGATACCCTGGCTAGTAATAAGTAGGTGCCTTAAGTTCAAAACACAGGTATAAGAGAAAGTGATAACGATTGAGCCACCTGAAATTCTTTTTGACACAGAGAAAAGAGTTAGGAGTAGATTCATAGTTCAAAGATAGAAAATAGAGTGCTCAGGTCAACCAACAGGCCTCCAGACATTTAAAAATTCTATACTAGAGCCTTTTCTAATTTTAAAATGCTTTTCTTCAACAACTCTAAGTATTGTATGTTTTCAATACCATGACAGAAATAGTGTGTAAAAAAAAAAAACCTTTAAGGTGTCTTTTCAATACTGCACCAGAGATATTGTAGAAGATAATAAAAAGTAAAAAACTACCTGCAAGAAACCACTAGAGAATCAGGAGTCAGCATATATTCACACTTTGGAGATGTTATTAATATCTTAATACTGCTATAAATTATTTAGAAGCACAACTTTTTAACACCTCTAAAAGATTGTCCTGCCATTCTCTGGTATACCTTACCAAATGTGTATGTGTCTATATGTATAAGGTATAAAGTGTAGATTATGATCAAAATCACTGAAATACCAGATAAGTAAATATCAGGAGTTACATCGATTGAGTGTCTGTTATGAGCTCAGTACTTTCATCTGTGTTAGCAGGACTATTAAGTGACAGGATATGGAACTGAACACAGGCTGTAGGATCTAAAAACCTCTCAGCCCTGTTGTCTCTGCCCCAGTGCTCTTTCCCTTTCACTTTGCATGTGTCAACTCAGATGGACTAATTTATACATTCACACTCTTCACTTTAGATAAATGCTAAAAAAAAAAACACATTAAAAATAAGTCACCCTGACACATGGCAATTTTGCATAAGCTTTGGAAGTTCTTCCAAGTGTTGCTATGAGATAAATTATGTACCAAAATAATGTACTGTCAGGCACATTCGTTTCTTGCTACTTGGATGGTTGTAATAACGTAATAGGTTCTTTCCACCTCTAATTTATTGTTGGCATGAGATTTGACATTGTGTCTGGGTAAAATAATATTTCTAAAGGGAATTTTCAATAGATCAAGTTAATCTCAGTCATTTTGAACTTTTAGCAAGTCTGGGAGATTTTTATAAAAGGACTAACACTGTCAACCAATGAGGCAAGAAATTATATATTTTAGTTTGGATTTTTTGAAAGCACATGAAAAGGCAATTCACAAAGTTTTCACACAGTTTTTATATTAGAAAGAACTCTCAGAGGTTAAATGTCTACCAAGAGTATCACCAAAAAAAAAAAAAAAAAAAGGCAAACATACAGATTTTTATTTCTTTCAATTAAACACAGATTAAAATATTCTCCCATTAGAAACTGGGTAAACCCAAAGATTTAGAAACACACTAATTCAAACAAATCACAAATATGTTGTCCATCCTTTGTGTAGACAGGACCTCAGCTGTGGTCAACACCTCCGGAAGAAAGAAGTGTCAGCCAAAAAGTCTACTACTTTATCATCCCAATATCCAAGCTTTGTAAATACCCAGTTCTTTCACTAAATTGTTTCACCTTTTCAGCTAGACATTGGGCACTAAGCAGTCTAAGCAGACTAACACATGCATACTTCCATTTAATATCACTAATGTGATTAAGGTACATAACTACATTCTCATAGCTGAAACAAAATGTTCCCTCCCTAAAAGGAGGAACTTAAAAAAAAAGGAATTACATTTTGTGACTTTGCTCATTCTACTTATGTGCTAGTATACCTCATCCTTTATCAGGCTCTTCTAAAGAATGGTAAAACTAAATTATTAAACTGTATTATGTGTGCTATAAATACTTATTTCCACTTAATATCCACAAAAATCTTACAAACTGGGGATTTACATCCTGATTTTAAAGATGACAAACTAAGGTATAAAGATGAAAACTATCTTGCCCATAAGTTCTTTCATAAGGATGAAAACAAAGTTTACCCAGTTCTGACTACAAAGACAATGACCTTTTAATTGCTAAGTACTTAAATAACTCTAATGCTTAAAATAATATATTAATACCACTTTCAAATGGGAGGATGCCCTGGAAGTTGAGACCCATAATTCGGGTTTCAACCAAAGTTTGAGTAGTTTGAGTAGTCCTGTTCTCATGCAATGAGGGAGAAAAAATACATTTTTGAGATACACTGTATGAATATCAGGCAAATCTTCCAACTTCTGGAGCTCCTACTTTCCCTCTTGTTCTCAGCTTCACTGTATCCTTGTACTGTTCTCTCATTTCAGAGAAGATACTAATAAATGGTCTTTGGGTCATAACTGATGCTGGTCTTAGCAGAGGACCCCACCAAATTTGAATTCAAATTCAAGCTTAAGATAAGAAGAAAAAAGAATCTAAAAGAGTTTTTTCATTTCATTCCTTGCTATTTTTCTGCCTTTGACCACAACCTCCAAGTCACTGGCAATATTAGAAAAAACCAGAAGTCCAGATGGAGGAAAAGGAAGTGGGAAGAAAAAAATGAAAAGAGGATAAGGTTTGGCAAAGTTTTCAAGAGTTTAGAAATGGGTCATAATTAGGGATTAGAAGCATAAATTGAGAATATTAATTACTTTTATGCAAACAATGGATAAAAAATATGAATTGATATGCCCAGTTTTACCAGATAAAATTTGCCTTTGGAATTCCAAAGAGAACAGGCCTTTCTTGTAGTAGGCTACAGGTCCCAGCCCTCTCCCTTAATGATTTATCTACAACCCCAAAGTGCTATCAACTTTTGAATTATAGAAAGAGAATAGATACTTTTTATCACTATTAAAAGGAGGATACTCATCTTATATTTCTTTTCCCATCCTCTTTATCAACTTCCTTGAGTTCCTTTCCACATGGAAAAAAAAAGATTTAACAGTTCCTCCTTCTGAATAACAACAACAGAAGCCATACAGAAAGGCAAAACCTAGCATTTCAAGTTGTAGTCTGTGTGTTGACATTAGGTATCACATTGGGATATGAAAGTCTTAAACAAGAAAGCAAAACGTCCATAATTTAAAAGCAAATATACACCTTTAAAAGTGTTACTTGAAGGATTTTGATGACAGCACAGTTCAACAGTTTTAAATAAAAATTAAGTCGTTCACTTAAACACAGAGCCCATCTGTCTAAAAAATGGAGAAATATTTTGTCATTCATTTCATCATTTTAACTGGATTTTTTTGGTATGTACAGGCTTGGGAACCCCAGATAGTTTTTGCATTTTTTAACCAGAACACAGCCTCTTCTTTCCTCAGTATGATATTTTACAGTCCCTTCCTTCCTGCTCTTCTAGCCTCTCTGATCCCTAAACTCCACACTACTGATTGCCTTGGTCTCAAAGTGCAACATAGAGAAAAAGAAGGATTTGAAGTCTAGCAGTAAGAACTACTCAAAGGCTTTTATGGGTAAAGCTTTAAAGATACTAACATTAAATCCTAAATAATTGCTAACTCTTGTTTAATAAAAATAAATGTCAGTGAACTTCTTAGACGAAAGAATCATTTTTAGGTCAGGAAACCTAACAGCATGATTTTTTCCAAAACTCTACAGAATGTCTCATGTGAAAGTGCTATAATACCCATGACTACTACACCAACAGCAACTACTAGTGCCTGTATTGTTAACAGGAGGCATTCTTCTCCATAAAAAACCACCGACTTCCTCTACAGGTCTTAAAACGTTTTACTTTTGCATAATAAGAATTTATCCCAAAGTTTTCCCCAAGTCTGAAATCTGCACCAGGTTGCTGAATACTACTAAATTAGGATGAATTTTCAGACAAAAGACAGAAAAACAGGAATATAGGGAGGAAGTACTTAGTCATAGCTAATATCACAAGTTTACAGGTTCCTATTTTCACACCAACAAGAAGAAACAACAGGTTTTAGTTCCAGAGTTTCAAGGGGACATAGTGGTAATTTATTTTTTCCTATCAAAGGAAAAATATTAAAAACATCTCACTAAAGGAGTTTAGCAGAAAAATCAGTTCTAATTTACCTGTCAAAAATATTCTGTACGTATACAAATGGAACTATAATGTTCTTATAGTGGTAGACCTGAAATTATGAGGACATGGTTATTTACTGTTAATGATGCAAATAACTGATAGACTTGCATAGTGATACTTCCATATTTATTAAGAATAGTTTATTATCCAAGTATTGATATCCTCTTAGTAAAATTCTTACCGATTCTGCAAGAAATCCAATGAAAAGTAGAGAAAGCACACTAAACTACTTTCCTAGATAAGTGAAAGCCCATGGAAGGAAAAAATATATATACATACATATATAAATATAAATAGAGATAGAGATATAAACATATTTATTCATAATACTTGCTACATTGATGGGCTTGGAGGAGGTAAGGGATACATCAAGGAGATAGAAACAAAAAAGAGAACTAAAATCAGAAACTAAAAGCAGAAAGTAGTAAGAAAATATGAAAGTCGCATTGCTCTGAAGACAAATGCACTGCAGCATTGCAATGAAGAAGCTTAGTCTTGGTATAGAGCAAAAAGGTAGAGCTGAATGCAAGATTCTTGAATTAAGCCAAGACTCTGGGAGAGGGCTAAAGATTTGCTGCTGTCAGGTTAAACAAATGCAAATCATCTCTCAGAAAAGCTTCTGCATTGTAGGTTTACAGGTTTTATTTTATATAAGGTCCTTTATAAAACTCATAAAACTATGTGTGTATATATCCATTTATATATCATAAATCATTATATGTATGTTTACATATACACACATAATCAAAATCACCAAACATGTAAGTACACATGAATGCAAATCAATAAAAGCATAGACAAGAGTTTTAGATATTCAAGAACTTGAAGTATTTTATAAGCTAGAGATCATGAAATAGCTATGGATGAGATATGTAAAGAAGTAATTAAATTTTCAGAATGAGCAAGCTATAAGATACTATCAAAAGTGATCAGGCAAACCTGAAAAAAATAACAAAATAGAAATTTTACAAATGAAAAACTATTATAGAAACAACCCAAATTTCTACCAACATATGAATGGAAAAAGAAAATACAATACATACATACCACAGAATACTATTCAGAATTTAAAAAGAAGGAAATCCTGCCATTTGCAACAACATGGGCAGACCTAGAGGATATTATGATAATTGAAATAAGTCATTCATGGAAGGACAAACACCACATGATTCCACTTATACAGGTACCTAGGACAGATAAACTCAGAGAAGCAAAAGACTATAACTGTGGCTACCAGGGACCAGGAGGAGGGAGAAATGAGGAGTTGTTCAATTGGTATAAATTTTCAGTTATGCCAGATGAATTAGTTCTAGAGATCTATTGTCCAGCATAATGCCAATAGTCAAAAATACCATATCACTCACCAGAAATTTTAAAAGGGTAGATCTCATGAGTGTTCTTACAAAAACAAAACAAAACACGAGGAAACTTTGGGAGGTGATGGATAGGCCTGTTACATTGATTACAGTGGTGTGCAAACTCATCAAATTTTATACATTAAATTTGTGCAGTTTATTGTGCATCAATTAACTTTAATACATTGGTTTTTTAAAATAAATGAAAAAACATGGTTGAAATAAAAATATTAATAGATAGATTAAATATCAGAATAGGCAAAACTGAAAAGATGAATTCAGAGACATCACTGAAGAAATTATTCCAAATGTAGCACAGAGAGAAAAACAGAAAATTTGAAAGAGAGGTTAAGACATACTGAGGATAGAGAGAAAATAGCTAATATTTATTTATTCACCTATTCTATAAACATTCAACAAGCTTTCCTTCTGCTAACTTTGCGTTTTATTTGTTCTTTCTCTAGTTCCTTTAGGTGTAAGGTTAGATTGTTTATTTGAGATTTTTCTTGTTTCTTGGGGTAGGCTTGTATAGCTATAAACTTCCCTCTTAGAACTGCTTTTGCTGCATCCCATAGGTTTTGGATTGTCATGTTTTCATTGTCATTTGTCTCTAGGTATTTTATTATTTCCCCATTGATTTCTTCAGTGATCTCTTGGTTATTTAGTAATGTATTGTTTAGCCTCCACGTGTTTGTGTTTTTTACGTTTTTTTCTCTGTAATTGATTTCTAATCTCATAGCGCTGTGGTCAGAAAAGATGCTTGACATGATTTCAATTTTATTAAATTTACTGAGGCTTGATTTGTGACCCAAGATATGATCTATCCTGGAGAATGTTCTGTGCGCACTTGGGAAGTATAATCTGCTGTTTTTGGATGGAATGTCCTATAAATATCAACTAAATCTATCTGGTCTATTGTGTCATTTAAAGCTTGTGTTTCCTTATTAACTTTCATTCTGGATGATCTGTCCATTGGTGTAAGTGAGGTGTTAAAGTCGCCCACTATTACTGTGTTACTGTCGATTTCCTCTTTTAGGGCTGTTAGCAGTTGCCTTATGTATTGAGGTGCTCCTATGTTGGGTGCATATATATTTATAATTGTTTTATGTTCTTCTTGGATTGATCCCTTGATCATTATGTACTGTCCTTCCTTGTCTCTTGTAACATTCTTTATTTTAAAGTCTATTTTATCTGATATGAGTATTGCTACTCCAGCTTTCTTTTGATTTCCATTTGCATGGAATATCTTTTTCCATCCCCTCACTTTCAGCCTGTATGTGTCCCTAGGTCTGAAGTGGGTCTCTTGTAGACAGCATACATGGAACAGGATAGAAAACCCAGAGATAAACCCACACACCTATGGTCAACTAATCTACGACAAAGGAGGCAAGGATATACAATGGAGAAAAGAGAGTCTCTTCAATAAGTGGTGCTGGGAAAACTGGACAGTTACACGTAAAAGAATGAAATTAGAACACTCCCTAACACCATACACAAAAATAAACACAAAAATAAACTCAAAATGGATTAGAAACCTAAATGTAAGACCGGGCACTATAAAACTCTTAGAGGAAAACACAGGAAGAACACTCTTTGACATAAATCACAGCAAGATATTTTTTGATCCATCTCCTAGAGTAATGGAAATAAAAACAAAAATAAACAAATGGGACCTAATGAAACTTAAAAGCTTTTGCACAGCAAAGGAAACCATAAACAAGATGAAAAGACAACTCTCAGAATGGGAGAAAATATTTGCAAACGAATCGATGGACAAAGGATTAATCTCCAAAATATATAAACAGGTCATGCAGCTCAATATTAAAAAAACAAACAACCCAATACAAAAATGGAAGGAAGACCTAAATAGACATTTCTCCAAAGAAGACATACAGATGGCCAAGAAGCACATGAAAAGCTGCTCAACATCACTAATTGTTAGAGAAATGCAAATCAAAACTACAATGAGGTATCACCTCACACCGGTTAGAATGGGTATCATCAGAAAATCTACAAACAACAAATGCTGGAGATGGTGTGGAGAAAAGGGAACCCTCTTGCACTGTTGGTGGGAATGTAAATTGATACAGCCACTATGGAGAACAGTATGGAGGTTCCTTAAAAAACTAAAAATAGAATTACCATATGACCCAGCAATCCCACTACTGGGCATATACCCAGAGAATAACGTAATTCAAAAAGACACATGCACCCCAATTTTCAATTTCAATTCCCAATTGCAACCCTATTTACAATAGCCATGTCATGGAAGCAACCTAAATGCCCATCTACAGACAAATGGATAAAGAAGTTGTGGTACATATATACAGTGGAATATTAGCCATATAAAGGAACGAAATTGGGTCATTTGTAGAGATGTGGATGTATCTAGAGACTGTCATACAGAGTGAAGTAAGTCAGAAGGAGAAAAACAAATATCGTATATTAATGCATATATGTGGAACCTAGAACAATGGTACAGATGAACTGGTTTGCAGGGCAGACATTGAGACACAGAAGTAGAGCTCAAACGTAAGGACAAAAGTGGGGAAAGCGGTGGTGGTGGTGGGTGGTGGTGTGATGAATTGGGCCATTGGGATTGACATGTATACACTGATATGTATAAAATGGATGACTAATAAGAACCTGCTGTATAAAAAAAATAAATTAAATTAAATTTAAAAAAAGAGAAGCTTTCATTAAGCATCTGTTGTGTGTTAGGCACATTCTACTCTCAGAAGGGAAAAGGTAAGGAAAGAAAAAGATGCAAAGCAAGTAGGAGGTAGATAGTAGATCATAGCATTGTGGGTGTTTTCAAAAATAACGGAAAAAAGAGGATAGAGTCAGAGTTCCATAGGTGAGAAGAGATAGAATAGAAAAGAAGCTACATTTAAAGCATCATTGCTACAAATTTTATAAAGCTAAAGAAAGAAATTAATCCACAGGTAAGGAAACATAATCTACATTAAGCAGAATACATAAAAATAAATGTGTACATAGCTACTTGGCCATGAAACCAGAAACTCTGTAAGAATATCTTTAAAGTAGTCAGAGAGAAAGTACTTTTATCCACAAAATAAAATTAACCAAACTGACAGATTTCTCAACAGTAAAAATGGAAGTCTTAAGATATACATTCATTTATTCAAGAAATACTTGTTGAGTATTTACTATGTGTTTTTTAATGTTAATTTTTTTTGGAGTATAGTTGAATTACAATGTTGTGTTAGTTTCTGCTTACAGCCAAGTGAATCAGTTACACATACACACATATCCATTCTTTTTTAGATTCTTTTCCCATATAGGTCATTACAGAGTATTGAGTAGAGTTCTCTGTGCTATTGTGTTATGTTTAAAATAGTAAAAAATAAGTAAAAATTTCTGCCCTGACAGACCTTTCATTTTAATGGTTGGAGGCTGACAATAAGCAAAATAATAAATAAAATATATATTGGAGATAAGTGATATGTTATGGAAAAAAAATTAAAAGACAATGACTTATTGTGGGAAATAGGAAAGGGTGTTTGAAAGAGTTGCGATTCTAAACAGAAAGTCAGGGAAAGCATCAATAAGAAGGAAACCTTAGATCTAAGCCCTAAAATGAGGGAGTGAGAACTTGGAATTTGGAGCCAAAGTGTTCCATTAAGTTTATTGCTCTGAGGGGTGCATGACTGCTATGTTCCCAAATCAAAGAATTATAGTATGCCTGGAGTAAAAAAAGAAAAAAGAAAACTAGTTAGATATGAGGTCAAAGAAGAAAGACAGGGAGAGGGCATCTTGTGTAGGAACTTGCAGTCTGTTGTAAGGACTTTGCCTTTTACACTGAGTGATTTACGAAGCAATTGGAGGGTTTTAAACAGAGAAGTGGTAGAGTGGAGCTGAATGGTGGCCCCCCAAGGATACATCTGAGCCCTAATTTCTATGACCTGTGACTATTACACTACATAGCAAACAAATCTAGAAGTGAAAAAATATAACAGCACAAAGGGTGGGAGGTGATGAACGTAATTATACCATTTAAGGTTGCTACATTATACATTAAGTAGTATAATATTAATTCAAAACATACTGTGAGAAGTTATATGTGGTACAGTTAGCCTTACCTTAGAGGGACTTCTATACAAAAAGGTATAGCTAAAAGGCCAAAAGATAAAACTAGATTCAATACTCAAGGTTATTTGGCTAACCCTAGGGAAAGGAACAAAGTAAAAAACAAGAACCATTAGGACAAACAGAAAATAAATAGGAAAACAGTAAACTTAAACATAACTACATTATATTAATAATTATATTAAATGATAATGGCCTAAATATCCCACTTAAAATTATCAGACTAAATAAAAAACAAGATTTTAAAAAATAAATACACAAGACATTGAAAATAAAACACTGGGAAAAGACACTCTGTGTATACCTGACCTCTCTTCACAGTGAGTATGCAGTTACAGCAAGAGATCCATGCCCCAACATTTATTAAATAGACAGCTGGTCTTATATTTTCAGGGTGTGTCCAAAAGATAACTAGCTCTATAATTCTGAGTAGAGGATATTAAAGTTTGCCTTTCTGCAGCTAGGACAGAGTAAAATCTGGGGCCATACTCTAGGTCTGGTGAGTTAAATTTGGTAAGTTAGCTTTTAATCACTTGCTTATATTTACTGTAAGAAATTGTGATTCATTGCCCCTCCCAGATGTTTGTTTCAAGACTTACTTTCATACTGGATAAACCTGGTCTGGGTTTTTAATTGTCCCTGGTTAATGTTTGTATTTTTTTTTTTTTTTACCACCCACCATTATATATAGGCTTTTGTGCTAATCCAGGAATGAAAATTTTTGATTAACAGTGAGCATCTGAATCATGGGGGAAACTTAGAGGCAGAAATATCTATTATATAAGTAAGACACAGTGAAAAGACCAGTGATTGTTCTCTGCATCATACTGTCTTTATCAACAAATTAAATAATAAATATTAAACAAAGGTGAACAAGTCCCTGCTTCTTGGTTAGCAGTATTCATTTAATTGTAGAGTCAAATAGAATTGAAGAGTGTCAATCGTGTCGTGGGCTAAATTGTGCCCCCTGCCACTAAATACATATGTTGAAAGCCTCAGAATGTGACCTGTATCTATTCAGATACAGGTATTTAAAGAAATAATGAAATTAAATTAGGTCATTAGGGTGAGACCTGATCCAACATGACTGGTGTCCTTATAAGATAAGATTAAGAAACAGACACAGACAGAGAGAAGACCATGTGAGGACACAATATAAAGGTGGCCATCTACAAGCTAAGGAGAGAGGCCTCAGAAAAAAAAAACCAAGCCTGCTGAAAACTTGATTTTGGACTTCTAGCCTCCAGATCTATGATAAAGTAAATTTCTGTTGTTTAAGCCACCCGGTTTGTGATACTTTGTAATGGCAGCCTGAGCAGACTAATACAAATCCCATCTTCTTGTTGCTTGGTGATACTGCTGTTGGTACTGTTGAAATTGTTGAAAAGAGAGCCCAGATGACCTAGTCAAAGTAACAAAGCAAGTTAGAAGAGCTGGGCTAGAACCCACATCTCCTAGAAACCAATCTCATTTTAAAATAAAAATCCAAAGGTAGGACATAGAAAAACAAAAAGACAGATGATCTGAGGAATGGCAGAAGAAAAAGCCCACTGTCTGTGAAACCCCTGAAGATACGCCTACTGATCTACAGAGCACCATGTGAAAATCAGTGGATTGAGAAGGGTGACATTTTACACAGGCATTCCTAGGGAAGCTTGCCACATAAGTTGGTTTTGAACCTTCCCTTCTGACCTTAGATAATAAGTCAACTGTGACTATAAAAATAAATACACATAAAAAAGATAAATACTTTCTGTGGTTGGTGAAACAAGATATAGAGGTTTAATTACAGTATTTGAAGATATAAAAGTAACGAACAAAGTTCTAAGTATGCCATAAAGGGGATGAAAAAAGTGGTGATAGAGTGCACTTAAGCTAAATCTTTAGCATAGTAGGAAGTTTAGTGACTAAATCCAGAAATACATATATAAACATTTATTAATGAGGTGAAAATAACCACCAAAGGAAACTAGAAATAGCTATAAATCACTGGCTCTAAAGCTCTGGGATTAGAAGTGCGAACGCATGAGGCAGGAGATTATACATCCATTATAAGCACTCCTATAGCATTTAAAGTGTATGGAGATGTGTGCTGTGGTGGGGAGAGCGGGGGATGGTTTGTGAGTGTGTGTGTAACTCTCTCTTTAAAAGAAAAAGGAGAAGTTTGTGAAAGGGAAGCTTTCATGGAGTGTATCTTTTTTCTGTAACTACCAAAGGGAATAGTGAAGTCCGTTAGTATACAACAAAAAATATAATTCAAAAAAGTGAATAAGACCAAACAGGACAAAAATCACTCATCTGTTCCATGCTTACTTCTATTCAGATACAGAGCCCATCAGGCCCTTCCCAGTCTTCCCTAAAGTAAGTTTTCCTAAAGCAGAGAATCACTTTGGCCATCTGGGGACAAAGTCAAATCAAATCTATCCTCTGCTATCACCTTCACACTTCTTTCCTCCTCCTGCCAAAAAAATTGTTTTAAACACACAAATGAAGCACTTTATATACTAGAATGGAATTTGTCTAGCCCCTGAAGCAGAAGATGTTACATTTCTACAAGATTTCATTTTAGTGCTAGAAATTCAATTCCAGACCATGCTGTCATTTATTTTACTTCCCTGGGCTGTTGAAGAATTGAAACAAAGGAAGTATTTTTGTTTACCCCTTAAACATGAAGGTAAAAAAGAATTGGCAATTTTGCTATCCAAAAACAAGTCATGAAGGATATATATCATAACTGGATAATCTGTCTCACCTTTAATGATATTAAGATCAACTGAAGACTACCAAATGTAAAATAGACAGCTAGTGGGAAGCAGATGCATAGCACAAGGAGATCAGCTCGGTGCTTTGCGATCACCTAGAGGGGTGGGATAGGGAGGGTGGGAGGGAGGCACAAGAGGGAGGGGATATGGGGATATATGTATACATATAGCTGATTCACTTTGTTATACAGCAGAAACTAACACAACATTGTAAAGCAATTATACTCCAATAAAGGTGTTTAAAATAAAAATAAATGGGAGGTGTTAGAGATAAACAGGGAATTTTTAAGGCAGTGAAACTATTCTTTATGATACTATAATGGTGGACATGATATTATACATTTTCCAAAACTCACAGAACTATATAACACACAAAAATACTTTTTACTTATTTAGTATCAATATGTTTCTTCAGTTGTAACAAATGTACGCACTAATGCAAAATGTTAAGAATAGGGTAAACTGTGTGTGGGGGGGGAGAGGGGAGCATATGTAAATATACTTTCTGATCAAATTTTCCGTAATTCTAAAACTGCTGTAAAAGCAAAGTCTATTAATTAAGAGAGAGAGAGAGAGAAAAAAAATCAACTAAAAAAGGTTTCTTAAAAATTACATGCCAAACACAATATACAATAGGAAAAATTTGATAACTTTTCTGTCATAAATTGATAGAATAGAGAGTACCTTTTTATTACATTTGCTTGTCTAGAGTAACTTCTGCACACAGTAGAAATATAGTTGTTACATTTCAGTGTCAAAATATCAGTTAAGGACCATAACTGTGTTTGCCTAAACAATGTATAACACGTAAAGCCAATACATCTTTTATTCACAAGCAACCTTATTCTAATAATATTAAAGGAAAAATACCTAGGTTATTTTCAGACTAGAAAACTAAAAGGGTAATGAATCTGTTATGTCCTTGTAACTAAATTAGAGCTGTCAATATGCTGTACAAGTTTGTTTCATAACAAAACACCACAGAACATGTGCTTTCTCTGGCCTTGATACACAAGGAAAACATGATATGTATTGTTCTGTCATAATCCATGCTATTACAACTGTCTGAGCAGTACATTTTCCACAGGGACATTTCCATTTGGCTCTCCTCTTTCTGAAGCACTGCCAATTTTTTCAAACTATTTGGAAGGTTTCACGCCATTACTTTCAAAGCCACCAAGTTAATGTGATCCAAAGCAATCTAGAAACACTTCAGACCCACCTGGAAATTTTGGACACAAAGTATGTCTCTGCAGTGGTGAGTCCTCTTAAGAAATCACACTTTAAAAAATAAATTTTTAAATCACTCAGAAAAAGTCTTCACTGGAGGAGCTCCCTGAATAGTAAGTCATCATGGCAAAAGCAAGTAGCAAAAATTTACAGACACAGACACTACACAAACAGTCTAGGTAGCATGAGGGACCACCCATTCCTGAAGGCTCCAGATGCTCATTTAGACACAAATTCTAAAATTGTTTAGAGTAGAAACGTTGTTCTGTTTCTGACTGGAATAAAAAACTCTCACCAATGCCTTCAAGCAACATGAACAGACCTTTTTTGGGTCCTTCTGAGTAAAAGGACAAAATTCTCAGACATTCCAAGAATTATTTCCCTTTTTTATTTAAAAAGCACTCTTTTGTACACATGACAACCTCCCCACCTTCCCTAGCCATCATTTTTTAATATGTATTTTGATTCAAACAGGCAGCTATACCTGACTAATTATGCACCTGTGATCTGGAGATATGGGCTGTGGAATAGACATTCCTTCTGAATCATGAAACTTAAAGGGGAAATGACCGATTGGGTCACATCACTATGTTCTTGCTCATAAAAGCTAGAAACCAATTATATAGTTCCTTGTTTTTGCGGCAGCAAAGATCGTATCAGAACAATTACACAGGGCTTCAATAGGTGATTTTTTTTTTTTAGAAAAAATTTATCCTGCCATTCAATCACTAAAGAAAACACTCTTAATTTGTTACTAGATGAGAAAGTACACGGAACTTTTAACTCATCAGATAAAAAGTTTAACACAGGCTATAGTTGCAGGCTCAGAAAACATGACAATATTCCTTAAGAGAGATTTATTACCTTTTTGAGTTACTTCCATTGATTTTTCATGGCTATAGACCTATGTTTCCTGTTGCACCACAATATCTATTTTCTGTTTGGATACTTATATTTTCCAACTGCCTACTACTAACTCAAGCCTTTAATAAATTTTTAATGGGTTTTTAGGGTGACCTTGGCAGACCATGTCTTTGTTTCTCTCAAGTAATCTCTAGAGAGAGAGGCCAAGGTCAGCTTCTCTATTTCTAACACAAGTAGGAAAATAAACTTCAGGTTAAGCTATAAGCAATGTTAGCTGTTGTACTTCTATCTCTAAAACGATGTAATAATATAGAGACTACTGATTTTTAATACCATCAAATAACTTGATTTCAACAATTGGAGAATAGTATAAATGGATAAAAATTGAATATGTCTGACTTTTAAAAACTATTTCTAATCCAAGGAAATGACTTAGACAAAGCTTAGAGAGTAGCAGAATAGTAATACAGAGTATGGCACTCATTAAATGATCATTAAACGTTACTGAATAAATAGTAATGATTTTATCTGAAATGTTTTAAACAAAAGTTTGCTCATAAAGGAAAGAATAATTTTGGCTGCTACAAAGCCTCATCCAAATTTCAGACCATCTTAAAATAAGAATATAAAAATGTTTGCATGGTCGTAGGATAATGACTTCGTGTCAAAAGAGATGACCTTAAAACCCTATAAGAAGGAGCTTCAAGACGGCGGAAGAGTAAGACGCAGAGATCACCTTCCTTTCCACAAATACATCAGAAATACATCTACATGTGGAACAACTCCTACAGAACACCTACTGAACGCTGCCAGAAGACCTCAGACCTCCCAAAAGGCAACAAACTCCCCACGTACTTGGGTAGGGCAAAAGAAAAAACAGAGACAAAAGAATAGGGACGGGACCTGCACCAGTGGGAGGGAGCTGTGAAGGAGGAAAGGTTTCCACACACTAGAAAGCCCCTTCGCGGCCGGAGACTGTGGCACAGGGGGGAGCTTCGGAGCCACGGAGGAGAGCGCGGTAACAGGGGCGTGGAGGGCAAAGCGGAGAGATTCCCACACAGAGGATCGGTGCTGACCAGCACTCACCAGCCCGAGAGGCTCGTCTGCTCACCCGCCGGGGTGGGCGGGGCTGGGAGCTGAGGCTCAGACTTCGGAGGTCGGATCCCAGGGAGAGGACTGGGATTGGCTGTGTGAACACAGCCTGAAGGGGGCTAGTGTGCCACGGCTAGCTGGGAGGGAGTCCGGGAAAAAGTCTGGAGCTGCCCAAGAGGCAAGAGACTTTTTCTTGCTTCTTTGTTTCCTGGTGCGCGAGGAGAGGAGATTAAGAACGCAGCTTAAAGGAGCTCCAGAGATGGGCACGAGCTGCGGCTATCAGCGCGGACCCCAGAGACGGGCATGGGACGCTAAGGCTGCTGCTGCCGACACCAAGAAGCCTGTTTGCAAGCACAGGTCACTATCCACACCTCCCCTCCCGGGAGCCTGTGCAGCCCGCCACTGCCAGGGTCCCGGGATCCAGGGACAACTTCCCCGGGAGAACACACGGCGTGCCTCAGTCTGGTGCAACGTCACGCCGGCCTCTGCCGCGGCAGGCTTGCCCCGCACTCCGTGCCCCTCCCTCCCCCAGGCCTGAGTGAGCCAGAGCCCCCGAATCAGCTGCTCCTTTAACCCCGTCCTGTCTGAGCGAAGAACACACGCCCTCCGGCGACCTACATGCAGAGGCAGGGCCAAATCCAAAGCTGAACCCCATGAGCTGTGCGAACAAAGAAGAGAAAGGGAAATTTCTCCCAGCAGCCTCAGAAGCAGCGGATTAAAGCTCCACAATCAACTTGATGTACCCTGCATCTGTGGAATACATGAATAGACAACGAATCATCCCAAATTGAGGAGGTGGACTTTGAGAGCAAGATTTATGATTTTTTCCCCTTTTCCTCTTTTTGTGAGTGTGTATGTGTATGCTTCTGTTTGTGATTTTGTCTGTATAACTTTGCTTTTACCATTTGTCCTAGTGTTCTGTCTGTCCATTTCTATTTTGTTTACTTTAAAATATTTTTTCTTATTTTTTATTTTAATAACTTTATTTTATTATATTTTATCTTCTTCCTTCCTCCCTCCCTCCCTCCCTCCCTCCCTCTCTCTCTCTCTCTCTCTTTCTTTCTTTCTATTTTTTCTCCCTTTTCTTCTGAGCTGTGTGGATGAAAGGCTCTTGGTGCCCCAACCAGGCATCAGGGCTGTGCCTCTGAGGTGGGAGAGCCAAGTTCAGGACACTAGTCCACAAGAGACCTCCCAGCTCCACGTAATATCAAACGGTGAAAATCTCCCAGAGATCCCCATCTCAACGCCAAGACCCAGCTTCCCTCAACGACCAGCAAGCTACAGTGCTGGACAACCTAGGCCAAACAACTAGCAAGACAGGAACACAACCGCATCCATTAGCACAGAGGCTGCCTAAAATCATAATAAGGCCACAGACACCCCCAAAACACCACCAGATGTGGACGTGCCCGCCAGAAAGACAAGATCCAGCCTCATCCACCAGAACACAGACACTAGTCCCCTCCATCAGGAAGCCTACACAACCCACTGAACCAACTTAGCCACTGGGGAAAGACACTAGGAACAACGGGAACTATGAACCTGCAGCCTGTGAAAAGGAGACCCCAAACACAGTAAGTTAAACAAAATGAGAAGACAGAAAAACACACAACAGATGAAGGACCAAGGCAAAAACCCACCAACCTAACAAATGAAGAGGAAAGAGGCAGTCTACCTGAAGAAGATTTCAGAATAATGATAGTAAAGATGATGTAAAATCTTGGAAATAATATAGAGAAAATACAAGAAACATTTAACAAGGACCTAGAAGAACTAAAGAGCAAACAAACAGTGATGAACAACACAATAAATGAAATTAAAAATTCTCTAGAAGGGATCAATAGCAGAATAACTGAGGCAGAAGAATGGATAAGTTACCTGGAAGACAAAATAGTGGAAATAACTACTGCAGAGCAGAATAAAGAAAAGATAATGAAAAGAATTCAGAACAGTCTCAAAGACCTCTGGGACAACATTAAATGTACCAACATTCGAATTATAGGGGTCCCAGAAGAAGAAGAGAAAAAGAAAGGGACTGAGAAAATATTTGAAGAGATTATAGTTGAAAACTTCCCTAATATAGGAAAGGAAATAGTTAATCAAGTCCAGAAAGCACAGAGAGTCCCAAAGAGGATAAACCCAAGGAGAAACATGCCAAGACACATATTAATCAAACTTTCAAAAATTAAATAGAAAAAATATTAAAAGCAGCAAGGGAAAAACAACAAATAACACACAAGGGAATCGCCATAAGGTTAAGAGCTGATGTTTCAGCAGAAACTCTGCAAGCCAGAAGGGAATGGCAGGACATATTTAAAGTGATGAAGGAAAAAAATCTACAACCAATATTACTCTACCCAGCAAGGATCTCATTCAGATTTGATGGAGAAATTAAAAACTTCACAGACAAGCAAAAGATAGGAGAATTCAGCACCACCAAAACAGCTTTACAACAAATGCTAAAGGAACTTCTCTAGGCAGGAAACACACAAAAAAGGAAAATACCTACAATAACAAAGCCAAAACAATTAAGAAAATGATAATAGGAACATATATATCGATAGTTACCTTAAATGTAAATGGATTAAATGCTCCAACCAAAAGACATACACTGGCTGAATGGATACAAAAATAAGACCCATATATATGCTGTCCACAAGAGAACCACTTCAGACCTAGAGACACATACAGACTGAAAGTGAGAGGATGGAAAAAGATATTCCATGCAAATGGAAATAAAAAGAAAGCTGGAGTAGCAATTCGCATATCAGACAAAATAGACTTTAAAATAAAGACTATTAGAAGAGACACAGAAGGACACTACATAATGATCAAGGGATCGATCCAAGAAGAAGATATAACAATTGTAAATATTCATGCACCCACCATAGGAGCACCTCAATACATAAGGCAAATACTAACAGCCGTAAAAGGGGAAAGCAACAGTAACACAATCATAGTAGGGGACTTTAACACCCCACTTTCACCAATGGACAGATCATCCAAAATGAAAATAAAAAACGAAACACAAGCTTTAAATGACACATTAAACAAGATGGACTTAATTGATATTTATAGGCTATTCCAACCAAAAACAAAAGAATACACATTCTTCTCAAGTGCTCATGGAACATTCTCCAGGATAGATCGTATCTTGGGTCACAAAGCAAGCCTCAGTAAATTTAAGAAAATTGAAATTGTATCAAGTATCTTTTTCGACCACAATGCTATGAGACTAGATATCAATTACAGGAAAAAAATCTGTAAAAAATACAAACACATGGAGGCTAAACAATACACTATTTAATAATGAACAGATCACTGAAGAAATCAAAGAGGAAATCAAAAAATATCTAGAAACAAATGACAATGAAAACATGATGACCCAAAACCTATGGGATGCAGCAAAAGCAGTTCTAAGAGGGAAGTTTATAGCAATACAATCCTACCTCAAGAAACATCTCAAATTTACAACCTAACCTTACACATAAATTAGAGAGAGAAGAACAGAAGAACATGAAAGTTGGCAGAAGAAAAGAAATCATAAAGATCAGATCAGAAACAAATGAAAAAGAAATGAAGGAAACGATAGCAAAGATCAATAAAACTAAAAGCTGATTCTTTGGGAAGATAAACAAAATTCATAAACGATTAGCCAGACTCATCAAGAAAAAAAGGAAAAAGACTCAAGTCAATAGAATTAGAAATGAAAAAAGAGAAGTAACAACTGACACTGCAGATATACAAAGGATCATGAGAGATTACTACAAGCAACTCTATGCCAATAAAATGGACAACCTGGAAGAAATGGACAAATTCTTAGAAATGAACCACCTTCTGAGACTGAACCAGGAAGAAATAGAAAATATCAACAGACCAATCACAAGCACTGAAATTGAAACTGTGATTAAAAATCTTGCAACAAACAAAAACCGAGGACCAGATGGCTTCACAGGTGAATTCTATCAAACATTTAGAGAAGAGATAACACCTATCCTTCTCAAACTCTTCCAAAATATAGCAGAGGAAGGAACACTCCCACACTCATTCTACAAGGCCACCATCACCCTGATACCAAAACCAGACAGAGATATCACAAAAAAATAAAACTACAGGCCAATATCACTGATGAACATAAGTGCAAAAATCCTCAACAAAATAATCGCAAACAGAATCTAACAGCACATTAAAAGGATCATACACCATGATCAAGTGGGGTTTATCACAGGAATGCAAGGATTCTTCAGTACATGCAAATCAATCAATGTGATACACCATATTAACAAATTGAAGGAGAAAAACCAAATGATCATCTCAATAGATGCAGAGAAAGCTTTCGACAAAATTCAACACCCATTAATGATAAAAACCGTGCAGAAAGTAGGCATAGAGGGAACTTTCCTCAACATAATAAAGGCCATATATGACAAACCCATAGCCAACATCATCCTCAATGGTGAAAAACGGAAACTATTTCCACTAAGATCGGTAACAAGACAAGACTGCCCACTCTCACCACTATTATTTAACATAGTTGTGGAAGTTTTAGCCACAGCTATCAGAGAAGAAAAAGAAATAAAAGGAATCCAACTGGAAAAGAAGAAGTAAAACTGTCACTGTTTGCAGGTGACATGATACTATACATAGGGAATCCTAAAGATGCTACCAGAAAATTACTAGAGCTAATCACTGAATTTGGTAAAGTAGCAGGATACAAAATTATTGCACAGAAATATCTGGCATTCCAATACACTAATGATGAAAAATCTGAAAGTGAAATTAAGAAAACACTCCCATTTACAATTGCAACAAAAAGAATAAAATATCTAGGAATAAACCTACGTAAGGAGACAAAAGACCTGTATGCAGAAAATTACAAGACACTGATGAAAGAAATTAAAGATGATACAAATAGATGGAGAGATATACCATGTTCTTGGATTGGAAGAATCTACAATGTGAAAATGACTCTACTACCCAAAGCAATCTACAGATTCAATGCAATCCCTATCTAATTACCACTGGCTTTTTTCACAGAACTAGAACAAAAAATTTCACAATTTGTATGGAAACACAAAAGACCCCGAATAGCCAAATCAATCTTGAGAAAGAAAAACGGGGCTGGAGGAATCAGGCTCCCTGACTTCAGACTATATTACAAAGCTACAGTAATCAAGACAGTATGGTACTGGCACAAAAACAGAAATATAGATCAATGGAACAGGACAGAAAACCCAGATATAAACCTTTGCACATATGGTCACCTTATCTTTGATAAAGGAGGCAAGTATATACAGTGGAGAAAAGACAGCCTCTTCCATAAGTGGTGCTGGGCAAACTGGACAGGTACATGTAAACGTATGAAATTAGAACACTCCCTAACACCATACACAAAAATAAACTCAAAATGGATTAAAGATCTAAATGTAAGGCCAGAGACTATCAAACTCTTAAAGCAAAACATAGGCAGAACACTCAGTGACATAAATCACAGCAAGTTCCTTTTTGACCCACCTCATAAAGAAGTGGAAATAAAAACAAAAGTAAACAAAAGGGACCTAATGAAACTTAAAAACTTTTGCACAGCAAAGGAAACCATAAACAAGATGAAATGACAACACTCAGAATGGGAGAAAATATTTGCCAATGAAACAACTGACAAAGGATTAATCTCCAAAATTTATAAGCAGCTCGTGCAGCTCAATATCAAAAAAACAAACAACCCAATCCAAAAATGGGCAGAAGACCTAAACAGACATTTCTCCTAAGAAGATACACAGATTGCCAACCAACACATGAAAGAATGTTCAACATCATTAATCATTTGAGAAATGCAAATCAAAACTACAATGAGATATCATCTCACACTGGTCAGGATGGCCATCATCAAAAAATCTACAAACAGTAAATGCTGGAGAGGGTGTGGAGAAAAGGGAACCCTCTTGCACTGTTGGTGGAAATGTAAGTTGATACAGCCACTATGGAGAACAGCATGGAGGTTCCTTAACGAACTAAAAATAGAACTACTATACAGCCCATCAATCCTGCTACTGAGCATATACCCTGAGAAAACCATAATTCAAAGTCATGTACCAAAATGTTCAGTGCAGCTCTATTTACAATAGCCAGGACATGGAATCAACCTAAGTGTACATCATCGGATGAATGGATAAAGAAGATGTGGCAAATATATGGCACAACAGAATATTACCCAGCCATAAAAAGAAACGAAATTGAGTTATTTGTAGTGAGGTGGATGGACGTAGCGTGTGTCATACAGAGTGAAGTAAGTCAGAAAGAGAAAAACAAATATCGTATGCTAACACATATATATGGAGTCTAAGAAAAAAAAGTTATGAAGAATCTAGGGGCAAGACGGGAATAAAGACACAGACATACTAGAGAATGGACTAGAGGATATGGGGAGGGCGGAAGGGTAAGCTGTGAGAAAGTGAGAGAGTGACATGGATATATATACACTACCAAATGTAAAATAGATTGCCAGTGGGAAGCAGTCACATAGCACAGGGAGATCAACTCAGTGCTTTGTGACCACCTAGAGGGGTGGGATGGGAGGGTGGGAGGGAGGGAAATGCAAGAAGGAAGAGATATGGGAACATACGTATATGTATAAGTGATTCACTTGGTTATAAAGCAGAATCTAACACACCATTGTACAGCAATTATACTCCAATAAAGATGTTTACAAAAAAAGAAAGACCCTATAAGAAGTGCCTGTCTAATCAACAAAGTAAAAGAATAAATGATTATATTTAGCAGTAGTCATTGAAAGAGACCTTAGTACTTATCTTACTGACTCTTACACCCAAAATACCACCCCCTTCCCTACAAAACTGACTGTAGTCACTAGTTCTGTTTGAACACTTTCCAAGAACAAGGAACACTGCTACCATTAGTCCATCCAATTTGGACAACCAAATTCTTTCTTTTTCACCCAAAATCTATCTTTAATTGAGTCGACTGCATTTATTTTAGTTTTGATCTCTAGAGATTTGCAGTTAACTAAATGCCATGGGACATTTTCACTTGAACTCTTAAGTCAGTCAGTCTCTTGGATCTACTTTTAGAACCTAGCTTGAAAGTTTGCCTTCCTCCCCATTTTATTTTAGGTCAGTATTAAAATAAATTTACACTATACCTTTATTGTGAAATAGTTTAAACATACAGAAAACCCTAAAATAATAAAAATAAATGCTCATATACCAACTAACGTTAACAGTCTTCATGTTTTGCCATGTTTGTTTTAAATATTAAAACAAAGCAAATCAGAGCAAAGTAAATCAAACAACAAGCAAAAACTTCAAAAATACGGCTGAATCATCTTGTGTGATCCTCCCAAATCCTATCTCCTTTCCTTTCTCCCCAGAACTAACCACCATATTGAATTTACCTTGAATCACTTCTCTGCATTTTATAGTCTTCCTCATATGTATGTATCTATAAATAATACAGAAATATTTAATAAATTTAAAATTCTCCATAAATGTTATCACCCTCTCAATAGATAGATAGATAGACAGACAGACAGACACATACACATACAATTGACTTTGAAACAACTCAGGTTTGAACCGCACAGGTCCAGTTTTATGTGGATTTTTTCAACAGTAAACACTGTGGTACTACACAATCCTCAGTTTGTTAAACCAGGGGATGTGGAACCATAGATATGGAGGAACCTTGGATACCAAGGTCCTACTCTAAGTTATATACAGATTTTCCACTGCTCTCCTAAGGTCAGCTCTCCTAAGCCTATGTTGTTCAAGTGTCAACTAAACACATGTCATATTCTAAAACTTGCTTTATTCTATTTAACTTCTGAGATTTGTCTGGGTTGATACATACAGCTCCAGTCAATTCATTTTAACTTCTGAATAACCAAAATAAAAAACTAAATGCTGCAAAAATCTGTGTACTCAAGTACACTTGGAAGAGTTTCTCTAGGGTATAAACCTAGACATAAAGTCACTAGGCTGTAGTAAAGAGGAGCAAGGATTGAACCGATTTATACACATACCAGGAGCTCTGTTGCTCCACTGTCTTGACAATAGTTGGTATTATAAGACTTGGTACTTTATGCTAATCTGATGGGAATTATATTTCATTGTGGTTTTGCTTGCATTTCCCTAATTACCAACAAGGCTAAGAGTCTTTGCTTACAGTGCTTGACCACCTAGCTTTCTTTGTCCATGACTTGCCTATGTACTTTGTCTTTTTTTCCTCTTGAGTTTCTGGTCTTTTTTTTTTTTTTTTACTTTATATATTCTGATAAAAATCATTCAATCTCTCCAATGTGTGGCTTATAATTTATCATTGTACAGATATTTTTAGTGCTAATGTAGTCAAATTTGTGAATATTATTCTTTATGGTTTGTGATTACTGTGTCTACTCTAAGAATTGTTTTCCTGCCATGGGGTCATAAAAATAACCTATATTTTCTTTTAAAAGTTTTAAAATTCTGGTTTTCACATGTATGTTTTTCATCTTCTTGGGATGTATATATACTTGTGTCTATGGGATAGAATTTGATGTTATTTTTTATCCACAGAGATAAGCTTTGTCCCAGTACCATTTATTAAGTGCTCCAGTCTTTCCCCATTGATTTATAATGTCACTCTGTCATTTGTCATATTTCATATTTTAATGGTTAATTTCAGGATTCTCTATTCTTTTCAATTATTTTATTTAATCTCTGAAATAATGCCACATTTTCCCCACACTGCTTTAATAACTATAATTTATAATTAGCCTTGGTGTCTGGTAGGGAAGAACCTTTACCATGTTCCTCTCTGCAATGGTTAATTTTATGTGTCAACTTGACTGGGCCAAGGGGTGCCCAGATTAAACATTATTTCTGGCTGTGTCTGGGAGAGTGTTTCCTGATGAGATAAGCATTTCAATAGTTGGATTTAGTAAAGTAGATCATCTCCCCAGTGTGAGTAGGTATCATCCAATCTGCTGAGGGCTTGAATAGAACAAAAAGATAGAGCAAGAAGAAATTTGCCCCTTTTGCTTTCTGTCTGCCTGTTTGAACTGAAATATGAGTCTCATCATGCCCCTGGACTGGAATTTGTACTATCAACTCCCCTGATTCTCAGGTCTTTGAATTTATGCTGAAATTAAACCACCAGATTTCCTGAGTCTCCAGCTTGCACATGGCAGATCATGGATTTCTCAGCCGCCATAATTGCATAAGCCAATTCCTTATAATAAATCTCTTCCTATGACTATATATTATTGGTTCTGTTTCTCTGGAGAACTCTGACTAATACATTCCCCTTCAAAACTGCCTTAATTGTACTTGGCTTTATGCTCTTCAATGTACATTTTAGTATCAGTTTGTCCAGGAAAGTTCCTGTGAGGATATAAATTGAAGCTAAATTAAATGTATAGGTTAATTAAGTGATACTTTTCACATTACGTGACCACATACATGACTATATATTTCCATTTAATCAGATTTTTAAAATCTCCTTCAATAATATCTTATATTTTTCTCAGTAAGAACCTTAAGTACTTTTGTTCAATTTATTCCAAGTTATTTAGATTTTTGCTCTATGGGCACTTGAAAAGAATATATACCTTTACAAATGGGATATAGAATTTTAAATATATTTTAGATCAGGCTCACTAGTTTCCTTGTTTAAACATTCTAAATCCTTCTAATTTTTTCCTCTCAATTTCAGAGAGGTGTGATAAAATCTCCCACTATGATTGTGTATTTTTCAAATTTGCCTGTGTTCTGTCCACAAGGGCAGGAATTTTTGGCTCTTTGTTCACTTTTACTCCTCAATAATCAGAATGATGCCAAGTATATAACTGTTTTATATTCTTGGTAGATTAATTTTTATTAGTATATAGTAACTATTTATTCTTATACATGATTTTTGCCTTAAATTTTATTTTGCCTGATATTAATTTTGACACAGTAGCTTTCTTTTAATTCAGACTTCCCTGATATATTCTTTTTTATCCCTTTATGTTCAAATTTTCTGCATGGTTTTTCTCTAGGTCTTTCTCTTGTTAGTATCATCATAAGGCAGGATATTTGAATATATCTGATAATGTGCTGAGATTTATATTACTGACTTCTATCATCCTAATTTTCATCTATGTATTGATATTAACCTGTCCCTTTGTTTTTATTTTCCCTTTTTATTTCTTCTATTGGAATTCATAAAGCACTGTATTTTCCCTTTGTTGGTATGTGTCATACATTATATATCTACTCTTTCAGTAATTAACATTATTTCCAATTTTTTATTGTGGTAAAATACACATAATGAAGTTGACCATCTTAACTATTTTTAGATATACAGTTCAGTGGTATAAAATACATTCACATCGTTATACAACAATTACCACCATTCATCCCCATAATTGTTTTTGTCTTGCAAAACTGAAACCCTGTACCTACTAAACAATAACCCTCCACTCTCCCCCACCACAGCCCCTGGCAACCACCATTGTATTTTCTGTCTCTGCGAATCTAACTGCTCTAGGTAACTGTTGTAAATAGAATCACATAGTATTTGTCATTTTGTGACTGGTTTACTTCATTTACTATAATATCTTCAAGGTTCATCCATGTTGTAGCATGTATCAGAATTTCTTTCCTTTTTAGAGCTGAATAATATTCCACTGTATGTATACCTCACATTTTGCTTATTCATTCATCTGTCCATGAACATTTGGATTGTGTCCACGTTTTAGCTATTGTGCATAATGCTGCTATGAATTTGAGTGTACAAATAGATCTTCGAGACCCTCTTTTAATTCTTTTAGATATACACCCAGAAGTGGAATCATTGAATCATAGAGTGAGTCTATTTTTAACTTTTGAAAGAGCCCCCATACTGCTTTCCACAGCAGCGGCACCATCTGATATTCCCATCAATAGGGCACAAGTGTCCCAGTTTCTCCATGTCCTTTCCAACACTTGATATTTTTTTTATAGTAGCCATCCTCCTGGGTATAAGGTGGTAACTGTCCTTAAATTTCTAACAAACTTAACTATAAATTACTATAACAGAGCAAAAGTTATTCTAAGTTTCCATCTCATCCCAAATATGTCTCAGAGCCACAGTTCTATTACCCTCGAAAATTATTCTCCTGTCTCCTTTAATTCTTGTTCAATGGTTTACAATTATCTTTTTAAAATGTTATTTTATAGTCAGTACTCATTTTACATGGTTTTGACTTCTGTGCTAAAAAACATCTTTTCTCCTAAAGTAGTTTTAATAAAAATTTAAAATCTCAATTGGTATAGGTCTGGAAAAGAAACTCCTGATTGATAATACAGCGGGGAGTAAAATTCTAGGCTGAATACCATCTGACTGCAGCACTTTGAAGCCACTGTTCCACTATTTTCTAGTCTCTACTCATGTCTAGAAGTCAACTGTCAATCAAAGTGCTATTCCTCTGAAGGAAATCTATCTTGTCTTACTGGTTTAAGAGCTTCTCCTTATTATTTATGTCCTATAGTTCCACAATAATCTTCCAGGTTGTAGATTTATTTTATTCATTTTTTCAGTCTCAGGATTCAGGGATTTAATTCTGGAAATTTGTAGATTTTATCTCTTCAAATATTGATGTTCCACAGTTCTTGCCATTCTCCCCTAAAGCTCCTTTAGATGTCTGTTGGAACTTTTGAGTCTCCCTTCTATATCTACTAACTCTACATTTGTATTCTTTGTCTTCGTGTGCTGGTTTGAGTGAATTTCTCAGCATCATGTTCTGGTTCACAAACTCGTTCACCATGTACAGTCTAGAGTTCATCTAATTTGTTCCATTTTAAAATATTTTAATGGCTATATTTTTCATTATTACTCCTTCTTTTTACATAAGAACCTGTCCTTGTTTTATTTATGCTAATATACTTTATAGCGCCATGCTCTTTCATAAAAATTGTCTTAAGTATTGTAGGCAAACTTATTTTAAATACCTTGCACTACTATTCTTATGATTAGTTTCTTTGGGAATAAATCCACATTCTAAGTGTTGATGGGCTGTCTTTTGGGATTACATTTACTCATGTGTTTTGGAATTTTGGTTTGCAAGTTCATTTTGAATATTTAGTTTTTGTTTTCTGATATTATTTCTCTTTCCATCTTTCTCTGTGTTCTTCCTTCCACATTGCAAGGTTTTGCAGTTGTCACTTTCCAAACCCTCAGGACCCTTGTGTCCTCTAATGGGCTCATGCCCATTGTGATGTTGATAAAATTGCAAATCCAGTTAATGATCCAGGGCACAGCTTTGTTCAGTCTTGGTTGGGAGGTTATGTAGGACTGTCCATTTCTCTAGTTCAGATGCTTGCTTACATCCAATACCACATATAATGGCAAGGTTTTATTTTTCTCTCAGTTTACTTTCATAAGCCTCCTGTGCAGTCCCTGGATACAATCAAGGAGTCTTCTTCAGGGTCCCGTCCCCCATGGAGTACTTAAGTCCCCTTTCTCCCTCAAGGGTCAAATGAAACCACAACTTCCTGCTGAGGTCAAGGGCCAGCAGTTGTGTAGTCCATCTACATTCATCATTTTTTGTTCATCATCTGATTCAGATCCATGAGATTCTTTTTCTTTATGTTTTTGTTTTCTTAGCATAGTAACGTGTTTTCTTATTTTGTCTTGTCATGGTTTATCTATGTGTTTGAAATAAAGAAGATGCATTACAGTGTTAACTCATGGTGCAATGTTGACCAGAAATCCATATTATGATAATTTTGAAAGGTGAGTCCACTTTCCCACCTATTATATTTTTTCTAAGTTTTATATACATTTAAAATTCCTTGGATAGAGTTGTGTTGCCAGTTACAGATTTCCCGAACTATGATATTGTCATTCCCATATTCATTATACTTGTTACTGAGAACATCATAAAAACCTTTGTCAAATGTTCTGCTAATATCCAAATACCTAGATTATTTCATTCCTATATCATTTACTATAAAAGGAAAAGTGTGACCTAGTTACTCTTAGTGAATTCCATGGCCAGTCTTCTAAAATTTGCCTGGGGGAGATATTAACTTTATTAGCCCACTTAAAAACAGTATGGTAAATATTGGGTTGGCCAAAAAGTCCAATCAGTTTTTTCATAAGATGTTATAGAAAAAACTCAAGCGAACTTTTTGGCCAACCCAATACTATACACTAAGCCAGGGATTCCACAAGGCCTTTTTTTCTAGCACCTCCCCCCATTTTCTGCAATTCTTGAAAATTAGCAACAGTGCCTGTTTTCCCACCTCTACATCTCTGTTCAACCTCCCTCCCAGAAGTATTCACTTAGTTCTGAAGAAGTGACTTGATTTGAAAGAGCAAATTACCCACAGTATCTGTCTGGTACTTCTATTTTCTCTTAATTATGTTTATTTATCCTATACTTGTAAGTTTTTAAGTTACTTTCCTTGATAAAGAACAAAGCGTAACAGAAACTGAATAGTTAAGCTTTCTAACATCTCTACACAGTACAGCATCTTCCTCCAGTGGTATCCTTATTCTTTCCTTAATTTCTTTTCTTGTTTCCACCAGACTAAAAGCACCCTAATCATCCCTCTGAAATTTTATCCCCTTTATACCTTTTATGCCTATATTTCTATAAATGTGTACTCCATCAAGAAATTCTAATACTGTTAAAGTGATTCATTTTTGTTTTATCAAAAACAGGGATGAGAATTCTGAAAGACTGCAAGTAATCATTGACATATGTAAATATATCATGGTAGGAAAAAAAGGAAGTTACGAAAATCTTGATAATTATTGCTTTTTATAGAGGATGACTTTCTCTTTATTAAATATTTGCGCTTCAGATTTTAAAAACATCTTGAACAAGCATGATCAAATGGCTAAAGTCTCTGATATCATATACATGGTCCCTTGATGATAAAGAAATCTGTCCAACAGCACTAGTAGTAGTAATAATATCTAACTTTGTGAGCACTTACCATGTACCAATGCATTTCATCAAACACTTTACATGGATTATCTCATTAAATCCTTAAAACAATTCTGAGGTAGTACATTGGATTAAATAGTGTCCCCCCAAAATTCATGTCCACCTTGAATCTCAGAATGTGACTTTATTTGGAAATAGACTTTGCAGGTGTAATTAGTGAAGATATCATGTTGGATTCAGATGGGCCCTAATCCTGTGACTGGTGCCCTAATAAGAAGATAGAACAGAAACACACAGACACACAGAGAGGATGCCATGTGAAGACAGAGGCAGAGACTAGAGTGTTGCGTTTGAAAGCCAAGGAAGGCCAAGGATTTCCATCAACCACCAGAAGCTAGGAAGCTTCCAGAGGTGAGAAGAGATCCTCCCCTGGAGCCTTCAGAGAGAGCATGACCCTGCCAACACTTTGAATTTAGACTTCTAGCATCCAGAACTGGGAGAGAATAAATTTCTGCTGTTTAAAGCCACCAAGTTTGTGATACCTTGTTATGGCAGCCCTAGGAAACTAATAAAGGTAAGTACTCTTTGTTATTCCACTTTATATATGAAAATACCTAATTTAAGAAAACTTTGGTAATTTATCTAAGATCATATGACTTGTAAACAGCAAAACTAGAACGAAAACTCAGTAAGCCTGACTCCAAACTCAGATATCTATATATATGTGTGTGAGAAAAAGAAATGTACATGTATAAATGCATATGTATGTACATATGTAAATACACAGACACACATATACACAAACACATGCATTCTCCAAATTACCATAAAGGTGTATAGATATGAGTGCTATGAAAATTCCTAGGTAGACAAAAGCATTGCAGGATAGTTTCATCACATTCTTTATCAAGGAGGTAAAACTTGTATTGGACCTTAGATTTTGATAGAATTAAATGAAGCCACTACAAATTGGAGTGCTGGGGATAGAGAGTGGATGAACACATTAGAAGATGGAATGTTATAGCTGTTAAACCATTCTGGCTGTAGCATAGAATCCAGAAGAGGATTAAAGTGAGGATAGCGTTGGGAATGCAGAATGGAGGGAAATGATGGAACGTCGTGTACACTAGGAAAAGGAAATGGGTCTTTATCATAAAGGTGCAAATTGCTATTATAATTGAGTGTAAAAGAGTATTTGCTTTTTCAAAGCTGAACTTAATGAAAATTATACATTTGGAAGATTAATCCAGCAACTATATAAAAATTTGACCTTTATGGAAACAATATTAGTGGGAGAGAAACTATTTTAGAGAACAAAGCAATAATCTACGTATGAAGAAGTAAAGGCCTAGATATTATTGGTGGCAAAGGAAAGAAAAAGGTAAGATAAGATTCAAGAAATGTTGCAAACGAGATAAGAGGAATTAATTTCTGATTGACCTGGATAGTGGGGATATAAAGAAAAAGGAAAGAAAGGAGGCAGAAAGAATTAAAGTGCTGTTCAGGATTTAAAAAAAAAAAAAAGGTAAGGAAATGAGATTAGAACAAAGATTGTTATTTTAACAAACCCAATTTACTCATATCCATGATCATAATAATTATTATCCTTTTCTATCTTGAAAATGGATTGGCTCAAAGATTTTTACTACAACTGTTTTGATTATACACCGTTCTTTTTCCTCTTTAACATAAAATCCTAAAAGCTATAGACATTTGAAATTATAGATAGATATAATAATTTTGGAATTACAGTCCAAAATCATTACATTTGGACTTGGAAATCACCACATAACACATTTTCCTAGGAAAAAATAACAATTAGGTTAGCTTAAAAAAAAAACCAAAACAAAACTGGTTTTTGTTTTAGATTACTTAGTCCACCCATAAACTTACCTAATTTATTTGTAATAAAAAATGAGACTGGTATTCACAATTTGCCTAGTAAACCAATCTTTAATGTGTATAACATGGAAAATCAGGAAAGTATTAACCAGATTTCAGAGGGAAAGTTTTACATAGTCAGCAAAAAACAAGATGTCATATATCATATAATGTTCCCTCTTTTCCAAAGGCATGAAAAAAAATCTGGTTCATTCAACTTCGTAGCACAGAGTTAACACATATAAAGTAAAATACAGTTTCACTGAGAATCTACTCCAAGAATTTTAATTTTTTACAAAATTATCCCAAAGCTGCATCCAAATGCTAAACTGAACTTGACTGAGTGGAAAACTACAATTACCAATACATTTCATCTACATAAGAAAAAAACTGTCCCTTAGGAGGCTTTCACTAGATGGCTTTGTGATCCAAATACCCTCCATATTACAAAAGAATGTATAATTCCCTCCCCCTTCTCATCACCATAACAACTGTATCTTAACGCTTAGTCTAATATCTAACATCAACAGGTAAGATAACCACCAAGCTGCTGTGGTTTTACCTAGTAATTAGAGGAAAGGTGAAAAATCCAAGATCTAATTCTAATTATGAATCTATGCAGTTTTAAGATGAAAGATTAGAAGGTGACACTGTTTACCATCTTTAATGACACAGTGTTGAGATACCTCTTGCATATATTTCTCCATAAGCTAATCTCCATCTCATTTGTGTTTTCCTGCTCCACATATACTGCCCCTCCAACATACCTATATATTCTGCCATAATACTAAGAATGTTAACATGATATTTGATGTACCTCCCTACTTAGAAGCATGTTTACTATACCAAGAACCTTTTAGTTTTCTCCTAGATTCAAATGTCTCTGTATTACTGCAACCTAGACTATTTGATAAGTTGATGTCACACACTGGAAGTGGAAACTATTATCATTATGTCAGTTTTTTAATTTCTATTTGAGGATGTGAGTGTGTTGCTCTAATCAAACAAAAGTATCCTAACAAAAATTTTCCAAGGAATAAAGAAGAACTTCACTTGTGGAGTTTATTCCTCTTCTTGATCTTCAAAATCTATTGAAATGATAAATATTTATTTCAACAAATATATTGCAAGCCCAAGTAGACTGTAGATTTCTTAGGGTCAAGTACCATATCTCAAAGTATTTTTATATTACCCATAATATCAAGCACAGTGTTAAATGCACACTGGAATCTGAGGAAATATTCACTGATTTAAAAAAGGAAATTATTTTTTGGTCTGATTAAGAGGTGGTCTGTTATTGCCCAAAACCAGGGAAAATACTTCATGACTTCTAAACTGGGATATTAGGGGGAAGAATTTGAAGCTAGTTTCCATATACTGCTGATAAACCAACCATCCTCTCTTCACTTTGTAATTTAGAAATTCACAGCAATAGGTTGATTTCAAATACCAACCTAAATGACAGCCCCATCATTCAAACTCTAAGGGCAGATAGCTGACCTCACAGTCAGGCTGGGAGAGAGAGCTCTGCATTTGTTCAATTTTTAAAGGTCTCTATTAAACAGATCTGTTATTAAAGGATCTATTGCTCTAAAAATAAAAAACTAAGTGCCATCAAAATATTTTATGTTCCAATTATTGTTTTAATTATAAAAGTTTCAGCATTCAATTGAATTTTGAAAATAATCACTCTTCCATGTACACTCCCCACTTTTCTACAAATTCATTTTGAAAAGTAATCTCTCTGAAAGCCAAACCAATATTAGAGATGTCAGAGCCATAAAAAAAAAACCCCATCATAACAAGTTCAGTGTCTTGATTTCTAAAACTTTTTGGAACCTGTAAATTAAGTTAAAAATCTATTAAAGATGAAGCAATAGAAGAGAAAGGACTTCGAGTCAGATACAACTGGATTCTGTTCATGGCCAATCTACTTACTAACTCTAAACTTTTAGGCAAGTTACACTGGGCTGTTTTTCTCATGGATGAAATATAAGGTAACTGGTTCTCCTTCATAGGGTGGTTGTGTGAATTGATGTAATAATATATATGCAGTGACAGTACAGGGCCTGGCACATAATATCTACTCAATAAATGATAACATGCACAACTTCAGAGAGGAGAAGATGGAGTGGTAGCATGAAGGAGAGAGGGGGAAGTATGAGGAGAAAGGATTTTCAACAAGGGCATAGCTGCCTTCCTTGAAGAAAAGGCATAGGTCACAAGCCCAGAATTGAGCAGCTCAATACCTGGTTAGTATTCAGATGGGACTTGATTGAGTGAGTGAATGAAAGAAGAGGGGAAAAATAGCTAAAAGATAGAGAAAACAAAGAGATAGGGAAAAAAAGAAAACAGTTACTCAATAATACTGAGTATACTCATACACAAATGGAACAATTAAAGTACAAACTACAAACCACTGGGATAGTGTCTCCACCATCAGTAAATGTTAGCAAATGTAGACTGGGCCAACTACAATTTGAAAAACTGAACTGGATAAATGTGCTTCTAATAATGCCTGAGAACCATTTACCAAATTAAAGCAACTTGTCCACATTCATATGGATGTGAGGTGAGGCGGCTACACAGCTGAGCCAGAACTCATCATCCCTCACCATGTGCTTCAACTATTGGTACCCTATTCCAAAATCCCAGATATGAAAACCATGCGGAAAATTGTGCCTATGTCCTGGTTTTGTTTAATCTATTTTCTCCCAGTTAAAAATTGTCATTTGTGAGCCTATATGCTTTTTATTCCAACCAAATAGCATGAACTTAAAGAAAAAAAAATAGATCATCCAATAGTGGACTGTAAAAGGTGCACTCAGAACAGAGTGGTTTAAGAAGAAACAAAGGAAAAAAACATAACATTTATAATTTCTCAGAAACCCAAGTTATTATACCCATACATTCTCAATTACTATACTGCCCTTAAGCAATGAAGTTTATATGCAAGTTGATTATGTTTTGGGGCACTGGAATCTAAATTGATTCTTATTATCTCAGAATATAGAAGCACTTATGATTTAGGCAACAGCTGCAACTCATAGATGATTTCCAAATGAGCTAAATACAGAGAGTTGGGGAAAATAAATTATGAACATATGTAAACACAGACAATTCAGCTTATCAGGTTTTCAATATTTGATTTTTCTAAAATTTTTTCTTCAATTATATCTCATTTATTTAATAAATTATTTCTAATTTTCTGAGGTGCTTGCCATTATACTGGCCCACGTTATACATTCATAATGAGCATGAGAAAATATTGTTTTATCAACATAAATTAGAGCCAACCTCTTGTTACGATAACTCATTCACTTTATTAGGGATGAACCTGTTATTTTTGCCACTGTTTTAAGCTAAACAATTTTGTTCTAGACCCATAATGAAGTACATTTATAGAAAAATGACAATTCATGTATACTCAGAAAGGAAACTTCATAGTATTTTTTCTAGACTAACTTACAAATTATCTTACAAGCTTCTTGACTGTAACAAATGTAAAATATGTAAGATCCGCACTATTCAGTTCATTATTGATCTATTCTTTTAGACCATTGCTAGTCTGATGTCCTTTAGAGTCTTTGGATTCAAGATTTTGCTTTCATTCTCAATTTATTGGTTTCAACAAAGCGTCTGAGAACTGATTATGAGCCATGCACCGTGCTAGATCCTGTTGCCACCAAGAGGAATAAGACAAAGCTTGCCGTCAGGAACTTACAGTCTAGTCAAGGAAACTAGAAAAGTAAAGAAGGAAATAAGTTATGCTTGCAACATTGGACATCTGAATACAGGGAGGAAAAGAAAAGAGAATGCTTGGAGATATATATCTATCTATAGGGACATGTCGGAATGGCTTTGGAAAGGAGTTTATTTTTGAGCTGAATCTTGAAAGACAGGTTACCTCCTACTATGTAAATATATGGGGAGAATGGGGAGCGTATACCAGAATGGGCTGTATGACAAAAAACAAATTTGGAGAATTTCAAGTAGATGTGTTTGCCTTTGGGATGTGATGACAGAAGGACATGACACAATGGAAAGCTGGAAATAGTAAGCAAGATAAATCTGAGGAAACAGATAAGAGAAGGCTAAAGAATGGACACCCAGGGTAAAACCTGGGTTTAGAGATTACAAGATTGGGTAGAGGCTTATGACATTCACAGAAATAGAGAAAAATAAAACAGAAACATCAGTGTGAGGAAAATTTCTTTAGTTTTTGACTTCTTGAAGTTGAGGTTCCTGTAGAATAGCCAGACCTAGATGCCCATAGACAATTAGATATATGGAAGTAACACCTACTTTTCCTGCATTTGAACCTTTTAAATTATTTCTGTGATGTTATAGCTCTGGGAAGTAGAAGATAGGTAACTGTTAGGAAACTCTCTCAAGCTCACACTTAAACAACAGAAAGTCAAATATAAAAGGAACCTTCTGAGAGAGAGATGTCTATAAAGCAATTTATCTTGTCCACCAGAAAAAAAGAAAAAAAACAGAGACCCTGGAATGAGTGAGATTTTAGAGTGAGCTTGGGGTCAAATTGAGTCAAATCCCACCTCTGCTTGTACCAACTATATGAGCTTATGCAATTTATCCAGCCTCAATTTGTCTATAAAATAAGGGTGTTAATATCAAACTTAGGTTTGTTGAAATAAATATTTTAGATCATTTGCATAAACTACCAGCATAGAGCCTTCCCCTTTCTAAAAATACTAAATTTAATCATTGTGACGAGTTCACTATTTCAGTTCAGTAATTTGCTTCCTGATGATGGCTGCTTACAGGACACACACATCTTTCAAACAATCTCTGGAATGCTCACAACCCTGGAAGGCAAGGTTAAACTATGACTAGCTGAGTGATAAAACAGGTAGCTGACAGATGGCTTTGTTCTCAATCTTTCTATTTCCAAGCTGTTCATAAAACTCCAATTGCTTTGTTTAAAGAAGAAAAAGATGATAGAATGATTTGCTCCTTGACACCATCCAAAAACATTATGAATTTGCACTGTCATCTTCATCTTTCTCCCTTATGCAAATGAAAGCATTATTGCAGATGTTTATGTAACTTTCTTAAATACTTTTCTAATTAAGGATTTTGTCATTCCTCCTCCCTCACATACAAGGTGGGAACCATTTCAATCAGGACTGTACACAGAGCTAGTCCAAACATCTCTTCCCAAAAATAAATTTAAAAAGGGAATTTGTTGGGGAAGGAAAAATGAGATTCAGAAGCTCAACTTGAATAAGTCCATTATTTAAGTGCCACACTGTCCCTTTGTCCCTCCTCAAAAAGCATAGACTCTGGCTCTCAGAGCAGTCCTACTGCTCAGCCCTGTTATTCTCTCCTCTAGTTGGATATGTGCTTCTTGGAAAACAAACATAGAAAACAGAAGGATCTTTATCTGCCTTTCATGCTTGCCCCTACAGAGAAGCATGTAACATATAGAGTGTCAGATGGAGTTCAAAGATGTCACTTGGATAATTTTTTGTCAATTTTTAAAGCCATAGTTCCAGCAAAACTATGTTGTATACAATCATATCACTAGTTTACCTAGCTCCTTGAATTTCTTTGTAACAAAATGATTGTAAGTAAGTTTGTCTAGGAGGAAATATGTGAATCAGACATGACATTTAAGACTAAAAACTGAAAAAAGAGGATAATTTCTACTTTACAAATCCCCACTTACTATAATCATGATGCAAGAGTAAACAATAAATCCAGTTTTTTATCTTTGTAGGGGGTGATTTTATGGCTCTGGGTTCTAGAACCCACTCCCTGGAGTTCTAAGAAACCAGTTCAGCCCTCCTGCCTCTCACTTGTAGGAACACTTGAGGAAACAGTTATGAAGTCTAGACCTTTTCTAAATGATGATCTGTCATCCACTTATAAGAAACATCAATTGTGAGGGCACCAAAAGAAGTTCCAGAGAAAGCATATGGATATCAGGAAATTATGTTGCCTTTTGATCATCAACAAGTCATCTGCAAGTGTCTCTTGAGAGATGGGATTGGCCCAGGACTTCATTTTCAAAGAGAATTGATGGAGCATTAAAGCCAAAAGCATCTGCGACCAACCAGACAACCCAATCAGCTTATCTTTGCATGAACTATGACAGACACCGAATGTAACTCCAAAAAAGCATCAAAGCAATTGCCTGTGGATTCTGCCAACAGAGGAAAATGCTGCCAGTGAAAAAGAGCATTCCTGGCTTAGCAGCTGGAGCCTCAAACTGCTTTTTTTTAAATGAGCAAAAATAGAAGTACAAAGAATTGGTGGTCAGCAATAGTTTGAAAATATTCAATAAAATGTGTTTGTGAGTCGTACCATAAATCTTCTATTGCCTGGCTGGATATTTCTCATCCAACAGAAATGCTTCTGTATTAGACAGCATGTTCTATTCAATTACTCAATTTTCTTCCAATATGTTTTCTTTAAGAGTCAAAGGAAGACAGTGATTAAGGAAAAGGGGTATCTGCTAGATGCTTTAGAGACATTAACATCTTTACTTTCTGTTTTTACCTCAAGAAGAAAACTCAGTGATCTCTTCAAAAGGAAAAATCTTGAAACTGAAATGGTTGAAAATTCAAAGCTGCTCAGGGCCACAGTCTCAGAAAAGACCTTTGAGATCCTTCAATGGCATTTCCAATTGAAGGCAAAATGCACCAGCCTCTCCTTGCACACTTGTAGAAACGGGAACTCCCCTGGTTATAAGGGTGCTTATACCATCACTGCATAGCTCTTATTATTAGAAAGCTTTCCACAAACATTTCCCACTAACCTCCAGGTACCCATTCAAACTCTGCTATCTGATAAGCTAAAGACCAAGACTGCTGTTTCTTTCATGTTACGCCCCTCATTTCAATTATCAGGTGACAAGAACTATGGCTTCCCAATTTTTTTTCTAGACAAACCTCCAACTTAAGCCTTGGGTAACTCTTGACTCTTTAACATCCTGTTAAATTCCCTTTCCATATTTGAGGATTTAGTGAGGGTTCAGGCATAAGAGATGCTCAGATGACTGAATATAATAAATATGGTGAAAAAGTTCAGCAGCAGTCTGCTAAAGTTGATTTTATCCATTGTTAGGTTGACTCTGTCTGGAGGTGTTATGTTGACTAGCATAACATGTGCCCTGAATCCACTAGGATATATCAACCTGCTGTGCAAGCTTGACAGTGTTTCTTGTGCCTCTCTAGACTCACTGATGGCTTCTTCCTATCCCCGTAACACCCTAAACTTGCCCAAAGCTCAACCTGTGCTCATCTCAATATCACCCTAGGCACATGCCAGCCTCACTCCAAGCTCATTTTAACCTCATTCTAATCCTAATCCAACCTTGTTCCAACTTCACCCTTACCTCGCATCAGAAAGGCTTTTCCAGGAATCATTTGATCCCTTTTAGTAAACTGGAGGTTTCCTAACACATCCTTAAAGTTAAGCAAACAATATGTCTTTTTATCTCAATACATGTATTCATTTGACCTTTTATTTGTAATCCAACTGAAATGATCCAATGCACAATCATAAGACATCTAGAAGTGAACTCAGTATTCCAGATGCAATAGGATCAGCAGAGAGCAGAGGGAATATTACTGCCCTTGATCAAGACACAATATGTTATGAATGTAGCCAAAATTTGCATTAGCTTTATGAGCAGTGGTGACATACCCATGCTGAATCTACAAGCAACTTAAATGAGGAAGTATTTTTCACAAGAGCGTGTTAAAACACATCCTGCCAGTCAGTCTGTGATAAATAATATTAACTGATGGCAATGTAAACCCTTTAGAGTAATGTGATAGACCAGAGATAAATTTACATAAAAATAGACCATATTTTTGACCATATTTATAATTTAAGGGTTAATCAATTCAGTCTACTGTTTCCTAAACACCCCTCACTTATCCAATGACCATTACTTCATTTCTGTGCTTAAGGTTTTGATTCCTATTAAACTGCTTGAGAAGAATAGCATATTAAGTTGTCAGGCACAGGTAGGAGAGGAAGATTTGATAGAGAATGAAAGAGAAGCATAAAGGAGAAGACAAAATATCTTGAGTAAAATGAGCAGAAAAGCTACTGAACATGAGGCTGAGGGTGCTAAGGAAAGCTTCACTGGATCCACAGTGCTCATTAAAGTTAATTCTGCTGATGACTGTGGTAAAACCTCCATCCAGTACTCCTTGAGTTCCCGGGGAGGCTGAAGACAACTTCCATATTCTTGAAAGAACAACTTACTTCTCCACTGGTGAAAGCTTCAGAAACAGGCCCAGCTCTCACTATTGTAGATTCCTGGGTATTCCTGGGACACAACAAATATGAACAATATAGTTCATATGATCCAAATTTTGTTCATCAGCTAATTATTCATTAATTAGTTCATTCATTAATTTTCAAGAATCTTGTTTTATTCAGATTAGTTTTTCCTTTTTATTAGCTCCTGATGTGGAAAAGACTTAAAGATGGAGGAGTAAAGGCAGAGGAGGTTCGGGGACTAATATCCAGTGTCTTAGAGTTCCATAAGCAAGGCAAAATTTAAAATTGGAAGCATTCAGTGCTAATGGTTAGTAGAGTTATACACTAGATTTATCAGGCAACAGAAGCCTAATGTATCAGGTTGGATTGATTTAACAGTGGAGACACTTTGCAGAAATAATCTCTCAATGGCACAGTCCAGCTCTTTTTGAATACTTTTAGTTTGATTTGTCACATTGCAAATCCCTAATAACTATCATGTAGCTCACTCTATGAATAGAATCCTTTATATTAATACCTGGCTCCAGAAATTAGATCGTATCAACAACAATAATAAACACAGGAAGAGCACTGCCTTACCACTGTGAGAAAAATTCAGAAAGAAAATTCCTGTCTTGTACAGATGCTTTGTTTTTTTCATTGAGATATGAATACATTTATATGCACAACTTCTAACAGGGTTCACTGTATCTGCAGTGGTAAAAAATAGAAAATGGAGAGGTCAATCTTCTCTATTTCCTGTATCTGAAAGCACTTCTTATACTGCTGTGAAGTCTTACTTCCTGATTACTTCTGGATACTCAGAATTGAGCTATGTGTCTATGTCAAGCATGATGTGATGTGACATGATGAGAGAGGATGACCCCGTGATTTGACATGATGCCGAGGCCATCACTCAGAGATTCACTCAATGATACATACATGCTTTCTGCATCCCGTAATCCAGTCAGCAACAGAGTCAAATGTCACTGAGCTTTACAAGCTCTGTGCTAAATAAACAAGGAAGGGGAGGAGAGTGGTGTAAGAATGAATTACTCAAAGCTTAATACATAGAAAATCACCACCATCAAGAAGCAACCATGCAAATTAGCAGGAAAGGAAAACGGCTGGACGTAAACTCTGCAGAGTGGTTAGGGAGAATGACAATAGCATACGACACTGCAACTCTGTGCCTTCCTGCTATTCCTTAATGGCACAGTACTTGTAAAAAGCATGCTTATGTATAGAGAGAATTTCTAGAATCTTTGAGTGCTATACCTGGGGCTTTCCTAGCCCACAGATTCCTAGGAAATTTAAGGTGACTTAAATAATAGATTTCAAGAGTTTTCATTTCAGATCTGCTTGCAGATTGGCTTCCGTTAAGGGCCAAATCTTAATTATTATAATTTACCCTCAGTGCTACACACTGATGAAAGAGAGCCCTGAATTCATTGGATGGTACACCTTGCTACCTTAGTGACACAGACGTCTTCTCCCAAGCCAAGGTATTTTCATGGGAATAAGAATTAGAGCCCAGCTCAGCAAAGTTGAGTAATGAAGAATTCTATGTTTTGAGAGCTAGTGAATTGATTCAATTTCCCAGTGTGATCTACCTCCCAAGAACTTTAGAAAGCACCAGTCAAAGAATCACATAAGTGATGATTTTTTTCTTTTCTCTTCTAAGTCTGCTTGGAAGTGTTGGCAAGACCAATCCACAAATGCCAGTTTAAAAAACAGTCCTTTGCTTCCCCCACTGAAATTTATTATTTGTATCACATCACTATACCTCTTTATTCTTCTTGTCCTTTACGGTTTCTAGAATGTCCAATTTGTACTTGATTTTTTTTAAATTGGAGAATAATTGCATTACAATGTTGTCTTAGTCTCTGCTGAACAGCGAAGTGAATCAGCCATATGCCTACACACATCCCCTCCCTCTGGGACTTCCCTCCCCCACCCATCCCACCCAACAAGGCCATGATGTTTCTTACTGTCCAGGAGTTTGAAAGTGCATTTCCCTCCTTTGGTCCATGTTTTCACCGGACTCTGGCAAATGGACAGGTGTATTGGTCCCTTTCCAAGTGGAATTTTTTACCTTGAGGATTTCAGATATAATCAATTGACCTACTGATGGTAGTTTCCAATCATTCCAAGCAAGCTGATAAAAAATTTTATCTGCATTTTTATTGTGCATAAATACTTTCAATAATCTATTTAGGGTGTCTTCAACTTTATAAAGTTCAGAAATCAGTCAAAGGATAATATTCTAGGACTATGCATCTAAGGATCATACCATTGTTCTCTGGTTGAAAAGTCCAACTCCAACATGCTTGTGGGGTACCCAAAGGGCGTGATAGTTACAGTAGCTACCAAAGACACATCTACTCATACCCCAAATATAGTTGAGAGATTCTGCCATGTGAAACTTCTTGTTTTTACTTCCAAGGTCAAATATATTCTTGTAAAAAGGAGAGAAAAATAAATAGACCCAACTGATTTCTTTATATTAATTACATGTGATTATTTCTTGTGGAAAAGTACTTTAAACTTGCTTCATTGATCAAGACTCTCAGAAAAAAATGCACAAAGTAGTCTTCTCTGTGTGCTGCCTACAATAATGAAATACAAAAGGCCATAGTATATAAACAATCAAATCTTTTAAATACTTTGAAATCAAAATACAAATGCTTTCTATCTTCCTTTTGGATCACAAATTTTAAGAGAGACCATTCCTCCATAGGAATCAAAAGCAGTCTGATAAACACAGTTCGTAAATGGTTCCAAAACAGGAAAACAAATGAAAGATGACAACAAATGTAAAATTAGAGGCATCCTCTTGAATCATGAATCCTTTTAGCTTAAGAATTACTGACATCCCAAACTACTGCAGTGACAATCTGCTGCAGTCTACCTTGATCATCCTTTTCACATGAATAGTATTTTCATTTTAAGTTATGTATACACAGCAAGCCCATGGAAAACTCAGCAATGTGCATGGCTTTAAAAGGAAAATGACAAGCTTCCATTTCTCTTCAGTGGTTATATTGAAAATATAGTGTGCTGATTCACTGGACTTTTTATTCCAGTTGGAGAGCTGGCTTGTGCCAAAACTGGTGAAATATATCTTCCATTCACTACCATAGCACTTTTTAAGAAACAAACTTGAAATTTAGTTTTAAAAAATCATGCTTATATTCCACCGAGTAATAAGGGTAAGATGACTCTACAGTCCCTTGATTTCCAGATGTCTGTAAAATGTTTTTTCTAGGAAAAAGGTAACTGTGATAATGTAATATCCATAAATGGGACCAAAGGGTTAGGTGAAAATAGTTAATATTTTATTTAGTGTTTAATTAAGTGCCCAGCACACAGCCAGGCAGTGTGCTGAGCACTTAATACATGATTCCTCACTTCTCAATGATATGAAATGGACAGTATAATGCCTACTGTATAGACATAAAAACTAAGGTTAAAACTAAAGTTCTTAGAATATAAGTGATATAATCAGATAGTAATTAGTGGAGCTGATTGGGATTTGTCTACAAAACCATTTCTTTAGACTAAAATATTTTGTCCCCAGGGAACAAAAACATTAAACATTACTTAAGTCGTCATTACGAAACCTGGATTTGAATCTACCTTTACTGATAGCTGGGGGACATTGGACATCTGTGCCTGAACCTTTGTTCCTCACCCATAAAGTGGAAAACCTAATAATACCTACATCATAGAAGTAAAGATCAAATTATTTAATATACATATAAATCCTGGACAAACCCCCAAGAACATGCAAGCACTTCCAGCTATTATTCTTTGTGGACCCTAATTTTGTCACTTACAAACTGAGACAATTAAGACTGTTTTGGCTATACTTCTATGACATTCTACCTTGTGATTTAGCATTTTCTTTATTTTTGTCCTGCTCTGCATAGTTTGTGGCCCCCATGCCTAATCCAGGGATGACCAAAAGAAGAGACTGACTCTTTAACAAATCATTAACACCAGGTCAAGTTCAACAAACAGAAATGGCATGGAGAAAATCAAGGCCATTGTACCAGCACTGAACACCTACCCCCAGAAATAGCTGTAGCATTCATTACTTCTCTTATTAATTCATTCAGTAAATCTTATTTTGTACCTACTATGTGCCAGCATTATTCACGGGGTGGAAAAATACCCTCCACCTTCATTTAGTTTACATTCTGATAGAAAAAAAATCCTAAGTAAACAAATAAAGAATATAATCTCAGGTAATGATAAGTGTTGCAAATAAAATTTAAAAGCAGCAGGGTAAAGAGAATAATTAGGACTGTAATCAAATATGTGAATAAGCAAGGCCTATGAGAGGAGGTAAAATTCCAGCAGAGAACTAAATGAAGTGAGAGATAGAGTCATTTAAAAACCTTGGGGTAAACATTTGGAGCAGAGGAAATAGCAAGCACAAAAGCCCGGGTGTGTGAATAAGATCAGTGTGCTCAAGAAACTGCAGGAAAACAATGTGTCTGGAGCAGAAGAAATGGAAAAATGGTCAAAACGCAGACCTACTAGAGAATGGACTTGAGGACACGGGGGGGGGGGGAAGAGTAAGCTGGGACAAAGTGAGAAAGTGGCATGGACATATATACACTACCAAATGTAAAACAGATAGCTATTGGGAAGCAGCTGCATAGCACAGAGAGATCAGCTCGGTGCTTTGTGACCAGCTAGAGGGGTGGGATAGGGAGGGAGATGCAAGAGAGAAGAGATATGGGGATATACGTATATATATATATATAGCTGATTCACTTTGTTATAAAGCAGAAACTTACACACCATTATAAAGCAATTATAGTCTAATAAAGATGTTTAAGAAAAAAAAAAGGTCCAAAGACAAGTATTTTAGTAGACAAGGGTCAGTTCATCTAGGACTTTGTAGAACAAGCTTCGTGCTTAGACTGAGAGTCTTATTTTTACTGTGATCTTCTCTCAAAAGAGAGGTTTGAACACAGAAGTGACATAAAATGGTTTATATTTTTAAAAGTCAACTGGCTGTCGTGTGGGGAAGGAAGCAAGTATGGAACATGAAGAGCAGTGAGGAGACTATTGTGAAAATCCAGTTGAGAAATGGTGGTTTGAACCAGTGTGGTTGTATTCAGTGGTTCGGTTGGGGATATATGATGCAGGAAGTAGTATTAACAGGATTTGATAAATTGTTGACCACTGAGTGAGAGTGAATGAGAAGAATCAAAGAATGATTCCAGGATTGCCACTTATTAAGATGGGGTACAGGAGGAGGACATGGAGCTGAAGATGATACTGTCCATGTGCCTGTACTACCTCTTTTGTGCTCCATCTCTCCTGATGTTTGCTCAGATCTGCCTCAGGTATTTTTCTCTGACATATTTATCTCCTGGGCTTTCTCAAAATTCCCAGTTCTCCAGGTAGGTCTGATTTGATATCTTTCCCATATAAAGTTATGATCAAAGCTCAGGTTGAAAGGGAAGAGACAGCAATGAAAAAACGTAGTCTGGAGATGCAGAAACAGTCATTGTAACTCAATATATAAAGAACACTCAAAACTTGACCAAAGGGGGAGAGTCGAAAGAAATTAACTGAGTATCTACTTTATGCTTTACCATGTTTTAGGTACTATAGGAAATTTAACAGAAGTATTAAACATTAACTGCTTCTCAGAAATTAAAATTTAGTTCAAAAACCATACAGTATATACAGTACAACTGAAAACAAAATAAAAACTTACAATCACATGTTTATGGCTGAATCTTAAAAAGTACAAGAATTTAGTGTAGAAAAGTTACCTGGGTTCTTATCTGACAGTACCTAGCACAATGACTGGCATATAGCATTCTCAATAATTTTTTTAAATATCAATATATTAATCAGTTGACTCACTAATAGAACCAAACTAGTTGGGATTGACATTATGTAAGAGGGGGACTTTAAAAAATTAAACAGTAAGTTATTCTGTGCAAAAAAATGTAAAAATAAAAAATAAAATAAGGCAACTACTGGAATAATAATGAGGTCCAGCAAAGAGCATCATGCAATTTAATTAAAAAAACAATACACAAGAACCAGTCTTTTGCCCTTTCTATCCATACACCACCTCATCAACAGGTAAAGTTTTATGTTTTCTACTCTGTTCATCTCCCCTCATAAGACAGATTTTCCATGAAAGGAGACAAGATCCCCCTGGGATTTCTACAAAAAGAAACACAAAGAGCAGTGCACACTGGCCTCCCTCCACCCACCAAGACTTGCTGCCACCCAGCCTGGAGAAATTTGTGTTCTGCTGCCAAGAATCTCAGGCAGGTAGAGAGGTCAATCCTGTGAAGAGAGAGGTCAGCCTATTTGGTTGGCAATTTTGAATATTCAAGGCCATCTGACATAACAGCAGAAAACTTATTTCCTAAAGAAACATTATTCACTGCTTTGATCCTTGGTATCTCTTCTATTTCCTAAAAGAGAAAAGCCACAGCTATTTACCAGACTGTCAACTTCCTCTCTAAGCTGATTTTATCTTTGCCCTCAACTTTAAACCAAATTACAGAGGAAACGGACCACAAGTGAACTGACTTAACAATGAACCCAAGATATAAAATGGTCCAGCTGACAGGAAGAATTCACTCACATAATCCCTGCTGCACTGCACATTACAATTCTGAAGTATATCCATTGTCACTTATGCAAACAGCACTTTGGACACTATGCACAAAAAGGCAGGGTATACTCCACGTTTTTTCTTCCTCCCTTTGTACCCATCACACCATAGGCAGGCTGTTAATATTAATTTGTTTAAGAAAAAGACTGTCTTCCTTGTCTGTCTACTTTCATTCTTTCAAATGGAGCAACGTTTCTCTAAGTTTTCTGTAGAAGGAAAGACCTAAAACACAGTGTCTTCCCCTAGGGGATCCATCAGCCAGCTTCACATTCTACCTCACTTACAAGGTTAAAATCAATATTTAATCCCCGTAGTACAAGTGACATTCGCTGGTTTATCGGTTTGGGGACATTCGCTGGTTTATCGCAGGGAAAGCAAAAAGCTAAAGAAAATACGTTTCACACATCAGATGGACAATTTTTACTTTCTTTGGATGACCACCAACAAAAAAACTTATCTTCCAGCTGGTCAAGTAAGAACTTGCTCTCTCTCCCTTCTTTATTTGCTAGGGCAGCAACTTTATTCAGACATTTCTTCTCCTTCTCTCTATGCCCCCACAAACTATTGTTAGTAAATACACCAGGAAAGTACTTCATTTATAGGAAGACTTGGCTGTGATCTCCAAAGCCATTTCAAGGCATGAGTCTTCAGTGGCATATTTTTTTCCTCCTCCTTTATGGTTGAAAGTTAGGAAAGCTGTTGCCTGCTTGCACAGAAGCCTCTCCAAGCAGTCAGATCATATTCCAGTTTGGTGAGAAAGCCTTTGATTAAACCAGCTTTCTCTTTACCTACTATGACAGATAGGCCCAGGAGAAAGATATCTGTCTCCTTGGGAAGGTCAAGTGGGTGTTACTAGGTGCTCTCATGTTAGAACAGAACTGACTTCTCTGGAATACCTTCTCAGAACAGAGAGAGAAAGAATGAATGTGGCAAACTGACTCCAAAGGGGAAAAAAGTCCACAATTTAATAATTTTCCACAAAGATTTTTCTAGCACTCAGGTCCTACTTAGAAATGCATACACATTCACACACACAAACACCTATACCTCCCACCCGCATGCAAGTTTAATTTAAATACAATATAAAGGTTGTAATTTCTCCAAAATGAGATTTGTTTCTAAAAACTTGTTGCAATAAAGCAGCATCCTACTTTTTCCATGATGTGAAATCACTCTTAACACATATATATTGACAGGTGATATGGTGACTGTTAAAGAAAAATCAAACAGGACCAGATGAGCAGACAAAAGTAGATTTTTATTCCAATACTGTCACCAACAATAGAGGACAGAACATAGATCAGATGTGGACACTCAGCTCTGCTGATACAAAAGGCGGGAGATTTTCTTTTTTAACATCTTTATTAGAGTATAATTGCTTTACAATGGTGTGTTATTTCTGCTGTATCACAAAGTAAATCAGCTATACATATACATATGTCCCCATATCTCTTCCCCCTTGCATCTCCCTCCCTCCCACCCTCCCTATCCCACCCCTCTAGGTGGTCACAAAGCACCGAGCTGATCTCCTTGTGCTATGCGGCTGCTTCCCACTAGCTATCTATTTTACATTTGGTAGTGTATATATGTCCATGCCACTCTCTCACTTTGTCCCGGCTTACCCTTCCCCCTCCCCGTGTCCTCAAGCCAACTGTCTACGACTGCGTCTTTATTCCTGTCATGCCCCTAGATTCTTCAGAACCCTTTTTCTTTTCTTTAGATTCCATATATATGTGTTAGCACATGGTATTCTTCTCTTTCTATGCCGAGTAGTGGGATTGCTGGGTCGTATGGTAGTTCTATTTGTAGTTTTTTAAGGAACCTCCATACTGTTCTCCATAGTGGCTGTATCAATTTACATTCCCACCAACAGTGCAAGAGGGTTCCCTTTTCTCCACACCCTCTCCAGTATTTATTGTTTGTAGACTTTTTGATAATGGCCACTCTGACTGGTGTGAGGTGATACCTCATTGTACTTTTGATTTGCATTTCTCTAATGATTAGTGATGTTGAGCATCCTTTCATGTGCTTGTTGGCAATCTGTATATCTTCTTAGGAGAAATGTCTATTTAGGTCTTCTGCCCATTTTTGAATAGGGTTGCTTGTTTTTTGGATATTGAGCTGCATGTGCTGCTTGGATATTTGGAGACTGATCCTTTGTCAGTTGCTTCGTTTGCAAATATTTCCTCCCATTCTGGGGGTTGTCTTTTCGTCTTGTTTATGGTTTCCTTTGCTGTGCAAAAGCTTTTAAGTTTCATTTGGTCCCATTTGTTTATTTTTGTCTTTATTTCCCTTTTTCTACAAGGTGGGTCAAAAAGGATCTTGCTGTGATTTATGTCATAGAGTGTTCTGCCTATGTTTTCCTCTAAGAGTTTTCTAGTGTCTGACCTTAAATTTAGGTCTTCAATCCATTTTGAGTTTATTTTTGTGTATAGTGTTAGGGAGGGTTCTAATTTCATTTTTTTAAGTGTAGCTGTCCAGTTTTCCCAGCACCACTTAAGGAAGAGGCTGTCTTTTCTCCACGGTATATTCTTGCCTCCTTTATCAAAGATTAGGTGACCATATGTGCGTGGTTTTATCTCTGGGCTTTCTGTCCTGTTCCATTGATCTATATTTCTGTTTTTGTGCCAGTACCATATTATCTTGATTACTGTAGCTTTGTAGTATAGTCTGAAGACAGGGAGCCTGATTCTTCCAGCTCCATTTTCTTTCTGAAGATTGCTTTGGCTATTCGGGGTCTTTTGTGTTTCCATACACATTGTGAAATTTTTTGTTCGAGTTCTATGAAAAACACCATTGGTAATTTGAAAGGGATTGCATTGAATCTTTAGATTGCTTTGGGTAGTACAGTCATTTTCACAGTTGATTATTCCAATCCAAGAACATGGTGTATCTCTCCATCTGTTTGTTTCATCTTTAATTTCTTTTATCAGAGTCTTATAGTTTTCTGCATACAGGTATTTTGTGTCCTTAGGTAGGTTTATTCCTAGGTATTTTATTCTTTTTGTTGCAAGAGTAAATGGGAGTGTTTCCTTAATTTCTCTTTCAGATTTTTCATCATTAGTGTATAGGAATGCAAGCGATTTCTGTGCATTAATTTTGTATCCTGCTACTTTTACCTAATTCATTGATTAGCTCTAGTAGTTTTCTGGTGGCATCTTTAGGATTCTCTATGCATCGTATCATGTCATCTGCAAAGGGTGACAGCTTTACTTCTTCTTTTCCGATTTGGATTCCTTTTATTTCTTTTTCTTCTCTGATTGCTGTGCCTAAAACTTTCAAAACTATGTTGAATAATAGTGGTGAGAGTGGACAACCTTGTCTTGTTCCTAATCTTAGTGGAAATGGTTTCGGTTTTTCAACACTGAGAACGATGTTGGCTGTGGGTTTGTCATATATGGCCTTTATTATGTTGAGATAAGTTCCCTCGATGCCTACTTTCTGCAGGGTTTTTATCCTAAATTGGTGTTGAGTTCTGTCAAAAGCTTTTTCTGCATCTATTGAGATAATCATATGGTTTTTCTCCTTCAATTTGTTAATATGGTGTATCACATTGATTGATTTGCGTATATTGAAGAATCCTTGTATTCCTGGGATAAACCCCACTTGATCATGGTGTATGATCCTTTTAATGTGCTGTTGGATTCTGTTTGCTAGTATTTTGTTGAGGATTTTTGCATCTATGTTCATCAGTGATATTGGCCTACAGTTTTCTTCTTTCGTAACATCTTTGTCTGGTTTTGGTATCAGCGTGATGGTAGCCTTATAGAATGAGTTTGGGAGTGTTTCTCCCTCTGCTATATTTTGGAAGAGTTTGAGAAGGATAGGTGTTAGCTCTTCTCTAAATGTTTCATAGAATGCACCTGTGAAGCCATCTGGTCCTGGGCTTTTGTTTGTTGGAAGATTTTTAATCAAAGTTTCAATTTCAGTGCTTGTGATTTGTCTGTTTATATCTTCTATTTCCTCCTGGTTTAGTCTTGGAAGGCTGTGCTTTTCTAAGGATTTGTCCATTTTATTGGTTTATAGTTGCTTGTAGCATTCTCTCATGATCCTTTGTATTTCTGCAGTGTCAGTTGTTACTTCTCCTTTTTCATTTCTAATTCTATTGACTTGAGTCTTTTTCCTTTATTCCTTGATGAGGCTGGCTAATGGTTCATCAATTTTGTTTATCTTCTCAAAGGACCAGCTTTTAGTTTTATTGATCTTTGCTATCATTTCTTTAATTTTTTTTCATTTATTTCTAATCTGATTTTTATGATTTCTTTCCTTCCGATAAGTTAGGTGTCTTTTTGTTCTTGTTTTCTAATTGCTTTAGGTGTAAGTTTAGGTTGTTATTTGAGATTTTTCTTGTTTCTTGAAGTAGGATTGTATTGCTATAAACTTCCCTCTTAGAACTGCTTTTGCTGCATCACATAGGTTTTGGGTCATTGTGTTTTCATAGTCATTTGTTTCTAGGTATTTTTTGATTTCCTCTTTGATTTCTTCAATGATCTCTTGGTTATTTAGTAGTGTATTGTTTAGCCTCCATGTGTTTGTATTTTTTAGTTTTTTTTCCTGTAATTGATATCTAGTCTCATAGGGTTGTGGTCAGAAAAGATACTTGATTCGATTTCAGTTTTCTTAAATTTACCAAAGTTTGATTTGTGACCCACGATATGGTCTATCCTGGAGAATGTTCCATGAGCACTTGAGGAGAATGTGTATTTTGTTGTTTTTGGATGGAAAGTACTATAAAAATCAATCAAGTCTATCTTGTTTACTGTGTCATTTAAAGCTTGCATTTCCTTATTTATTTTCATTTTGGATGATCTGTCCATTGGTGAAAGCGGGATGTTAAAGTCCCTAATATTATTGTGTTACTGTCAATTTCCCCTTTTATGGCTGTTAGTATTTGCCTATGTACTGAGGTGCTGCTATGTTGGATGCATAAATATTTGCAATTTTGTATCTTCTTCTTGGATCAATCCCTTGATCATTATGTAGTGTCCTTGTCTCTTGTAATAGTCTTTATTTTAAAGTCTATTTTGTCTGATATGAGATTGCTAGTCCAGCTTTGTTTTGATTTCCATTTGCATGGAATATCTTTTTCCATCCCCTCAGTTTCAGTCTGTATGTGTCCCTAGGTCTGAAGTGGGTCTCTTGTGGATAGCATATATACGGGTCCTGTTTTTGTATCCTTTCAGCCAGTCTGTTTCTTTTGGTTGGAGCATTTAATCCATTTACATTTAAGGTAATTATCGGTATGTATGTTCCTATTACCATTTCTTAATTGTTTTGAGTTTGTTTTTGTAGGTCTTTTCCTTCTCTTGTGTTTCCTGCCTAGAGAAGTTCCTTTAGCATTTGTTGTAAAGCTGGTTTGGTGGTGCTGAATTCTCTTAGCTTTTGCTTGTCTGTAAAGGTTTTAATTTCTCTGTCTAATCTGAATGAGATCCTTGCTGGGTAGAGTAATCTTGGTTGTAGATTTTATGTTATCATCACTTTAAAGATGTCCTGCCATTCCCTTTTGGCTTGCAGAGTTTCTGCTGAAAGATATGCTGAAACTTATGGGGTTTCCCTTGTATGTTATTTGTTGCTTTTTCCTTGCTGCTTTTAACACTTTTCTTTGTATTTAATTTTTGATAGTTTGATTAATATGTTTCTTGGTGTGTTTCTCCTTGGATTTATCCTGTACGGGACTCTGCACTTCCGAGACTTGATTGACTATTTCCTTTCCCATGTTAAGGAAGTTTTCAACTATAATCCCTTCAAATATTTTCTCAGTCCCTTTTTTTCTCTTCTTTTGCGACCCCTGGAATTTGAATGTTGGTGTGTTTAATGTTGTCCCAGAGGCCTCTGTGACTGTCCTCAATTCTTTTCATTCGTTTTTCTTTATTCTGCTCTGAGGTAGTTACTTCCAGTATTTTATCTTCGAGGTAACTTATCTGTTCTTCTGCTTCAGTTATTCTGCTATTGATTCCTTCTAGAGAATTTTTAATTTCATTTATTTTGTTTTTCATCATTGTTTGTTTGCCCTTTAGTTCTTTTACGTCCTTGTTAAACATTTATTGTATTTTCTCCATTCTGTTTCCAAGATTTTGGATCATCTTCACTATCATTACTCTGAATTCTTTTCGGGTAGACTGCCTATTTCCTCTTCATTTGTTAGGTTGGTGGGTTTTTGCCTTGGTCCTTCATCTGTTGTGTGTTTTTCTGTCTTCTCATTTTGCTTAACTTACTGTGTTTGGTGTCTCCTTTTCACAGGCAGCAGGTTTGTAGTTCCTGTTGTTTTTTGTGTCTTCCCCTTGTGGCTAAGTTTGGTTCAGCAGTTTGTGTAGGCTTCCTAGTGGAGAGGACTGGTGCCTGTGTTCTGATATATGAGGCTGGATCTTGTCTTTCTGGTGGGCAGGACCGTGTCTGGTGGTGTGTTTTGGGGTTTATGTGAACTCATTATGATTTTAGGTAGCCTCTCTGCTAATGGGTGGGGTTGTGTTCGTTTTGCTAGTTGTTTGGCATGGGGTGTGCAGCACTGGAGCTTGCTGGTCATTGAGTGCAGCTGGTTCTTAGTGTCGAAATGGAGATCTCTGGGAGAGTTCTCACTGAATGATATTACATGGGGCTGGGAGTTCTCTGGTGGACCAATGTCCTGAACTCAGCTCTCTCCTCAGAGGCTCAGGCCTGACACCCGGCCAGAGCATCAAGACCCTGTCAGCCACACAGCTCAGAAGAAAAGGGAGAAAAGATTAAAAAAAGATAGAAAGAAAAAAAATAATTACCAAAAAAATGTGTTTAATTATTAACATAAAAAAATTAAAAAGTAATTAAAAAAAAAGAGAGCAACCAAACCAATAAACAAATCCACCAATGATAACAAGCGCTAAAAACTATACTAAAGAAAACCAGACAGACAGAACCCTAGGACAAATGGTAAAAGCAAACCTATAGAGACAAAATCACACAAGGAAGCATACACATACACACTCACAAAAAGAGAAAAATGAAAAAAATATATATAAAAAGAAGAGAGCAACCAAATCAATAAACAAATCCACCAGTGATAATAAGCTCTAAATACTAAACTAAGATAAACATAAAATTAGAAACAAATTAGACAAATAAAGCAAACCCCAATTCTACTGTTGCTCCCAAAGTCCACTGCCTCAGATTTGCGATGATTCATTGTCTGTTCAGGTATTCCACAGATGCAGGGTACATCAAGTTGATTGTGCAGATTTAATCCTCTGCTCCTGAGGCTGCTAGGAGATATTTCCCTTTCTCTTCTTTGTTCACACAGCTCCTGGCGTTCAGCTTTAGATTTGGCCCCACCTCTGTGTGGAGGTTGCCTGAGGGCGACTGTTCTTCACCCAGACAGGACAGGGTTAAAGCAGCAGCTGATTAGGGGGCTCTGGCTCACTCAGGCCAGGGGGAGGGAGGGGTATGGAATGCGGGGTGAGCCTGCAGCAGCAGAGGCCAAGTGATGTTCCAACCGCCTTAGGCACTGTGTTCCCAGTGTGTTCTCCCAGGGAAGTTGTCCCTGGATCACGGGACCCTGGCAGTGGTGGGCTGCCTAGGCTCCCAGGAGGGTAGGTGTGGATAGTGACCTGTGCTTGCACACAGGCTTCTTGGTGGCTGCAGCAGCATCCTTAGAGTTCCACGCCCGTCTCTGGTGTCCACACTGATAGCCGCTGCTCACACCTGTCTCTGGTGCTCTTCTAGGCAGTGCTCTGAATCCCCTCTCCTCGCGCACCCTGAAACAATGGTCTCTTGCCTCTTAGGCAGTTCCAGACTTTTCCCCAGACTCCCTACCGTCTAGCTGTGTTCCACTAGCCCCCTTCAGGATGTGTTCACACAGCCAACCCCAGTCCTCTCCCTGGGATCTGACTTCCGAAGCCCGAGCCTCAGCTCTCAGCCCCTGCCTGTCCTGGCGGGTGAGCAGACAAGCCTCTCAGGCTGGTGAGTGCTGGTTGGCACCAGTCCTCTGTGTGGGAATCTCTCCACTTTGCCCTCTGCACCCCTGTTGCTGTGCTCTCCTCCATGGCTCTGAAGCTTCCCCCAGGCGGGAGAGTTTTAAGTGCTGGGTGAGCTAGTGGAAAAGTATTGGAGGATGCTGGGCGGGAGGTTGATCAATGGGATGTATCCTGAGTTTGCAAATGATTTTCTCTGTGATTAGTTCATCTTCATTTGCTAGTTGGTAGCCAAAGTTAGTATACTACCCTCCACAGAGACTGGGAGATGGGGTGCTCTCTCCTTCTATGTTTACATTTCAGAGAGAGAGTTCCCACATCCTTGAGAAAGACTTTTCCTGGGTTGTAAACTTAAAAGAGGCTGGGAAAAGATTTACATCTCAAAGGGGCAAAGAAAGAACATACAATGGCAAGTTTTCTAAAGTAAATGCTCTATCTAGGAAAAGGGAGGGCAGGGAGGGATCTATAGTCAGGAGAAAACATGTCTACACATATATATATAAATTCCTACATGTGTCAGACACAATGACAGGTACTTTCACACTTCGATATTTTTCATGATTGTTTTTTCCCTTCTCCCGCCTTCTTAGCATCTTCTTCTCTGGTTCCTTTCTGAGTTTTCAAGTTCTTCCCCCATTCAAATTTTGATGATTTGGATCTACTTAGGTATAAATTTAAGTTAATAGTTAATACATGCTGTCATCGGAGGCACTTCCATTAAATCCTTTTGTCTAAGAACTGGTATGACCCTGTCTGAAAGAAATGCTCATTATTCAACCAAAAATAGTTAAAAATAAACAAATAATTCGTTGTACAGGCAACCTCCAGACCACACCATGTGAGTATCTCCCCCCACCCAATTCTCCAGCACTCCCATTCTACTCTTAGCTTAACTAAACAGGGCCATTTCTAGATATTAGGGTTTTTTTTAATTCCCTAAGCTTACACTGACACTCTTCCACACCCCCAGGCTGATGACTGCCTGAGATGAGAGCTTGACGTTACATCTCAGGGAGAGCAAGGAAAAAGATTGACCATGGGGGTCACTGATATCAAACCATAGGCCTGCAGCTCTTTCTGCCTCAAGCTATTTTGTCCATCTGAGTTCTAACCTTCATTGAATCCCACCTTTGTGTGTTGCTGAGGGCAGCCTATTGAAGGCGTGGTTGTCTGGGAGAAAACTGAAGCAAACCTCTGGGGGGTCAGGGGGAGACAGGAGGATTATTATGGCCTTTCAAGTTCTAACAGATTTCAGAAGAGTTTCAGTGGGTTACAAATCAGAAGGAGACATTTTAAGAAAATTTTAAAACTCTGTTAAGCCGCTTTTTTGGACACAGTTTGACTAAAAATAACTACTAAAACTTAAGTGCTAGACTTTGGGAATTCATCATTGACTCAGAAATGGTTAAATGTATCAAAATTGACCAGACTGCCAAGGGAATAGACTCCTAGAAAATGTACTGTGGGGAAGCCATTTCTCCTTAGGCTCTGTTTGATGGAAAAAGTCTCTCACTAAATCATTTAGTAAGATTGTTCTTTGTCTATTTAAAAGGCAACAGAAGGCTCAGGAAAAAAAGAAAATCTCTTAACTGGGTATCAGTAGGTTTTGAATTCAGTTCAATGTTTTTGAACAACTACCATGCAAGAGGCATTGTGCTAAGAAACACATGAGGGAAAAAAACATAATCCCTCTTGCATGAGCTGTAACACAAAGGATATAAACAGGATTTGAATAGCTACAATTAAAGTCAGAAAGGTATTAAAAGGCATGAAAGTGACAATCCGGTGTCACGGGGCTCAGAAAATTAACAGATCTTGGGAGTAAGAAAAGCTTTATGAAAAACATGGCATTTGAGTTGTCCTCCAAGGAAAATTCTGTGGTCTAGCCCACAGGTGGCTTGCCTAGAATCTCCCCCAGGGAGTTAAAATTGTCCGTAAAGGCATGTCAAGACTCCACCTGGAATATTTAATCCAAACACAATTATCCTGGGCCTGTGGAGACATCGCACAGGTTAATTGGTGGGGCTTCCATGAATTAGCCAGCTGTCACAAACTGTTAGGGTTAACAGGATTGCTGTTAAACCAGCAATGACAGTGACAGAACTTGGTACCAGAGGAACACTCCTCAAGTTCCTTATTGATCATACTTCATTTTTGCAGCTATTCTTAAATAATTTCCACAAGGAAAATTCACTCTTTAAAAACTGCGTAGAGTACAGTAGGTGGAATGCACTGGAAGTCCTATGCAATGGAGCCATTAACAGCTGAAGTACAGTGATCTAGATCAGTGATCACATACCATGGCCTGCAGACCTTTTTTTTGTACAGTAAGCTAAAACTGGTTTGAATGTCATTAGGGTTGTTAAAACTAAAATTTTTAAAAAAGAGTATGTGACAATGAAGACTGTGTGTGGTCATCAAGGTCTAAAATATTTACTACCTGACCCTGGTTTTTAACAGAAAATATTTGCCGACCCCGGTCTAGATGGTAATATCTGAGGTTTGATAGCAGAGAAATCACCAACAATTTAGTGTTTACACATTAGTATTAAAATATTTAAAAACAAGTAATGTGAAATGCCCTCAAAAGCATTTTTACATGGTCATAATTGAAAACACTCTAAATGGCATATATGGAAACACTGAGGCAGAGAGATAGTAGGATAACAATGCACAGTAAAAACCAGATTTCCAAATCGAAATTCTTTCATTCTAACTCCTAGATGAGGCATGCTGATGACGGTTTATTTGTTTAACAAGCATTTATTTAGCACCCTATATGTATGTGTATATATGCATGGATGGATGGATGATAGATAGGTAGATAGATAGACAGATAGATAGATAGTATTTGGCACTGCTTTAACAGGTATGACGTAGAAAATAGTACCCCTTTGAAACTTATAATCTATATAAGCACATCAGAGAAAGCTACAACACACATAAGCACATAAGAAACAACAAGTCACATAAGAAAGGGCTAAGGGCACAACAGTCAGGAGGAGTCACTGTCAAATGGGCCAACCAGTGCAAACTCATTGAAGGTCACCAATCTTGAATTGCCTTAACAAAATTGTGTAATGTATTAGGAGAAGGAAAGAAGATTTCCATATGGAGGAAACAAGAACAAGAGGCAGGAAGATACTAAGGGGGAAAAGAAGCCATGGGCTAATTTCAGAAACAGCAAGAGAGAGATTGAGATTATAAAGTCAGGCGATGGCATATAAAATAGGACAAATTGAAAGCTTTGGGAAACTTTTTAAACAGTTTATAAATTTTTTTAAAATTAAAACTTGCTTTCTCTTTGTAATACTACAATAAAAATGTCGATAATGTGAAGCAAGCAGGGTGCTAAAGATGTATATTAACTCACGTCATGGTCATAGAAATCTTTTGAGGTATGAAATATGAAATATTAACACCCTTTTACTGCTGAGGCCCTGATGCTCGGGGAGGGGAAAAGAGAGCAGGAGTCAGTGCAGATCTCCTAGCCTCTAATGTGAATGCTCTTAGTCACTCTGCTAGAATAAACATCTTCTTGTTCAAAGGGAACTTGGCAGTTTATGACAAAAACAGAGCAGAAGTGGCAAGCCCTATAAGGAAAAAAATTATGCCCAACAGTAGTACCTAGGCCTTTAATTCAAACTCTTAGTGCATGCCTGGAAAGGGGGTTCATGACAGGCGTGCATTTTGAGGGTTCAGGCTAGATGCAAATGAGGAAATGAGACTGAAATTGTAACCAAGTAATAAAAGAAAAAATTAATAAAACCCTTATCAGAAAATGAGACACTTGTAAGGACCTCAGAGTTTTCCTTCACCCAAATTTTATAGAAGGCAAGAAGCAAAGCATGTGTGGAAATCAAATATTTCAATGTGTCAGTCACCTTTCTTTTCCCCTGCCACTGATGGCATGCACTCCTTTGTCTTTATTTTCTGACATTGCAGGAAAAGGCATGTTTGATAAAACATATAAAATGCAACTGGTCACCCAAACCTTTAGGCAAATATTTCAGTTCCAGAAGGCTTATAGCATGTGTTTTGATGCTTCTAAATTACCATATGTTTTTATTGTAAACAGGGACTGTTTTGTTTGTTGAATAGCAATGATACATTATGTTGACTGTTTCTGACATCATATTGAGTTTGAAGCTTGCGAGGGAAAAAGTAACCTCTGAATACTCCCAACCTTGCCTTCTCTGTTTTAGAGACAGAAGTCATTTGCATTTTACCAGCTACTGTTACTGCACTGTCTTTTTCAAATTCACTTCAATTTCCATTGGGCAAAATCAAAGAGGTAAATAATTTGTTTCAACCTATAAATATTGATTAATAAACTTTTAAAAAATTCTCCACTCCACGTTGTTAAATGGCTAAGAAAATTATTGCCAGAACCATGAATTCATAACACTCTTAGTTTTTATCTCAGAGTGCAACCCATCTTACTTTAAAAGCTTGAAAACAATCCTTCATGCCACTGAATCCTGGCTGGAGTTGTGTGGGATGATGCAGCAAAGGCTGTAATGAATGACTCCAACATCCCAGAACGTTGTCTGCCTGACAGAGCAATGTATACACACCCGTGTCTGCCTTTTATTGGGCAGCACCAAGCGTACAATTCTCCAGTGAGTCCAGGAGTCAGAAACTGTCAATTACAAAGAAATGGTTGGCACACTGAATGAATATTTTTGTGTAATTATCACAGCATCCACCAGCAGCAAAGACTCCAGAATGGTGTACACAAATGTTAGTGTCCTTTCCCTGCATAAAACACCCATTTTTACACTGCATGATATCAATGCCTAACAGAGGTGATGAGGCAGGATGCAGGCAATTTATTTTGCCAGGCGCATGTGACACAAGATGTTACTCATCACTGAACAGCGACTGCTTTTGCCAAAAGCGTTGTTTTCAACTATTTGAGTCTCAGGTTTTCTTTGGCCATCCAAGAGCCCCTTTCTCCCCTAGCTTTATATATAGTCCTAAAGGACAATGCTCAGGGCATTAAGCAGTTACAAGCTCCCCAGAAAAGCTCCTTTCTAGAGTCCCTCTTCCTTATATATAAAAATGAAGTTGATAGATATTCTAGCTCGGATATTTTATGATCTTGGAACACCCATATTCCCAATCAGTAAAAACCTTCAGAGGGGTAGTGTCAAACTTGATGGCTTGGTGAATGCATTGTGAGTGGCACCAGCAAATCCACTTGTACCAGTTCCTTAGGCTGTTGAAAGAGGACAGAAATAAGAATGACCACCTCCCTTGCAGAGTGATGAAGTTCTTTTCTGAACCACAATCCTTCTAGAACAGTACCATCTCATCTTTTTTGTGAGGTCAGACACTCATTCGAAAATCTGAAGAAGGGTTTGCACCATCTTGGCAGAAAAGTACTACAGGCAAGAAGTGCACACAAACCCCTACACATGCTGACTTCATGGGCATGTGACCTGAGCAGTCACACAGAGTCCCTTGCTTAGAAGGTTCTCATGCTTGCCTTAATACTCTGATGTTGCCATCTTGAATTCTTAATAATTTCACCTTTGAATTTGTGTTTTGTAAGAGAAGTCCAGTGGGATAATGGAATATGAGCAGGGGAAAATGGGAAATATGCATGTCCCCTGTCCTTGCCACTCCATCTGCATATAGAATTCACAATACCCATGAGCACAGAATTCCAATGGGCCCCTGATGTGTGGGCATTCACCAAGACTCAAAGCAAGGACAAGGTAAACATGGACATCTACTACTGAGTAGGCAGGGTGCCAACAGCCCCAAGAGGCCACGCTTTCAAATCAAATCAGAACTTTCTTCAAATGCAGAAAGAAGACAAATGACCAAGGAGCCCTACTGTATCCTTTCCTGTTTCTGTTGCTTCCCTGAATTAGCCAATCACCTACACTGAAAATGATGACATAGAAGGAAAAGACAGGGCAACCCATAGTTCCTTTAAGTCCTCTTTACTCATCAGAAAGCCATAGGTAGTGAGTGTTGATAGGCTGTATGTGTATCAAGAAATGAAGTAAAATCAGTTGAGTTAGTTTTGTGCAGTGTTTCTACTGTTCTGATAAGAACAAAATATATATGCACAAATTACAAAATAAGAACTGTGCAAAAGTGGTAATTCTGCATATAAGTTAAGTGCTTTTTAATAAAAAATATTTGCCTTTAAAACTTGCAATGCACAATACAAATATGAATGGTAAAACGCAGGCTAATAATTTTAAATATTTTCATTTTTCTTTATTGAGGAATTAAAAATGGCAAGTTGAAAGACAAGACATGGAAAAAAGGAAAACTTTCATATTTTAGTACCTTAAAGGTACTATAGCTTCTAAAAAAAAAGCACTTTCTTGATGTTTTTTGAACAAAGGGCCCCATATTTTCATTTTGCACTGAAACGCAGAAATTATGTAGCCAGCCCTGCTTCTACAAATATTTTACATACAACTTCAAGAGATTCCCATATCCTTACAGGTGGGAAAAAGTTAAGAGGTTATATATCCATATATATGTAATTGTATTAGTTTGCTTGGGCTGCTGTAACAAATACTACAGACTGAGGATTACTTAGAGAGTGATTATTGGTACTGTCAAAATGCAAAGATTTTGTTAGAGTTAACTCCTTTCTCTAATTCTCTTACTGCCTCTCACCTGAGGGGTCTCTTGAAGTATCTTGTGACTTAAGATAGCCCTTACTCTTTTTTGAAAGAAGAATTTTATAATACAGCATAAACAGTAACAAAGATAAAATGAATTTAAAGACTTCTATGCTAATAAACTGAGACTGCTCTTTAATTATCCAGAGCTCTTAAAACAATAATTGTCTATGCTTCAGTGTTCTACATTGTTTTTTAATGAATACACGTCAAGAAAGCATTATATGTATCTACTTGATTCCATGAAGTTAATTCCATTAATGTGCCTAAATACTTTCTGGCCCTTATCTAAAATTAATCTCTAATAGAATTTAGAGCCTTTAAATTATTTCTGTTCTCAGAAACCTTTAAACCTTGCTCCCAGAAATTAACCAAAGAGGAGGAAATATGGGCTGCAATTTTGAGAAGCACACACACCAGGCAGGGTAGCACAATCTTTTCTCGCCCCCAATAATTTCTGAATACTAGAAGTACAATGAGGGAAGGTGGAAAAATTAGTTGGCTCCTGATGTCCACAAGATCCAACACATTTAAACTCATTTTTATGCCATGTAAAAACAGCATTCTTTTCATATGTGGATGGTATGTATTTTGCCCACCAGATTCAGTAAGAAGTGAAGTATGACCAGAAGATGTGGGTTTTAGCACAACTTCTGACACTAATTAAGTCCATGTCCCATGATAGTTTAGCCATTCCATTTCTCTTTCTTCTTCTGTCAAGGGAGGGAGGTGACACACACCCTATCCAGCCTTTAGGCTGCTTTTAAGAATCAAGAGAATGTATGAAAGCCTCTGAAGATGCAATCATAAATCATACAACAATTTGCAACAGCGTTTTAAAAGACTATTTCACCAGACTAATTTTTCAACTAATATTTGAGTTGCTCCAATCAACTTCAAAATGTTTCTCCATGCACGTGTACCAGTGTTGAAGTAAGCGAGTAGTATCCCTAATCCATAAAGTTAATTGTTGCATTCCCTGGGTATACTGTGGACAAATAATTTAATATCTTTAATATTATTTACTGAGCATAAACATGATATTATGTATTTGGGTAGGTGAAGTTTGAAGAAGTGCTTAAGACTCACTTCTCTCAAATTGAATAAATACTATTAAGAATCTATTTCATGAAGTAGGTTTTGTGTTCAGATTCCATCTCAAGTCTTGGGATGCTAAAGAAGACAGTAAATAAAAACCATAAGACTTTGAAAGCTAAAACTCATTCAGTCAGAACAGCTAGGCTCTGTCAGAGTTTCCAGCTTTCAATTGCACTTCTTAAATCAAAACAAAAAGTGGCTTTATTCCAAGCAGATACACAATCCAATGCTGAACAAAAAGATACAAGGCCTACAGTAAGTTTTGTCAGTTTTTTTAAACTGTATTTTGTGTATCAAGACTAATGAATGTCATGTTACATAAGTCAACACTGATATTGGTACATCCGAAGTTTGTTAAGTGAAGAAATTGTGAATTTTGTTGACTGTACAATCAGTTTTACAATAATTCAATGTCCTGCCCCCAATCTCTATAACCATCATATGAGCATTTGAGAAACAGATTTCCTGATCCTGCCATAGATTTACTAAATGAAATTCTCTGAAAGTGGGGCCCAGGAATCTATATATTTAAAGTTCCCATGTGTTTCTGAAATCATTCAGGTTTGGGAACCACTAAATTCATAGTTCTGAATCTGGAGCACATACACAATAGAAACCAAGTATACCCAAAGCCTTCCTGCTGTTTGTGGGAAGTTGCTCAATTTCACTGTTTGCTTGTTTTCAACTAAAAACTAATATCTCCTTGTGAACTTGAGGGTTATATGTCATTGGCAGATGTTTTTATTTGATTCATTTCAACTAACTGTAACAGAGTACATTGGCTCTCAGATTTTTTTTTTTTGCGGTACGTGGGCCTCTCACTGTTGTGGCCTCTCCCATTGCGGAGCACAGGCTCCGGGCGCGCAGGCTCAGCGGCCATGGCTCACAGGGCCAGCCGCTCCGCGGCATGTGGGATCCTCCCGGACCGAGGCACGAACCCGTGTCCCCTGCATTGGCAGGCGGACTCTCAACCACTGCGCCACCAGGGAAGCCCTGGCTCTCAGATTTTAATGTGTATTAGAATCACCTGGGGTTTTGCTAAAATTCAAATTTCTGGGACCCATCAGATACAATAACTCAGTAAATTCAATGTAGGATAGTGGAACTGACATTTTTAACAGCACCCCAGACTCTTTAAAAATCCAACTGAAGTAATGCTGCTGTAGTATGTGCAATGTGTTCTTAGATCCTACCCTGCTTTTGTGTAGTGATTTGTAATTTATGCAGAACATTCATATTCATGCTCTCATTTTATCTTCACAGGCAGAAAGATGGGATAGGTATCATTGATTCCAAATTACAGATAAAGTTAAAAATGTAACAAATATTAGGTACCAACAGCTCCAGGAATCAAAACTAACACCATGTTCAGTGGTCCTTCCAAGAGTAAAGACCAAAAAAAAAAAAAAGGAAAATTATAATGTGCTGACCAAATCTGATATTTGCTTAACTAATGATATTCAGAAATTAATTTCAAAGAAAATTTGGAAGAAAGTTGGATACATTGAGTATCTTAAACAAAATCTAAATCCAAACTCCTCTCTCAATTCAACAAATTTTAGAGAATCTACTTTGTGCTAGATACCATGGTGGGAACTAGTAATATTCCAAGAGTCAATCTGTCAGAAATGAAACAGATATTAATTGATTATGAAAAGTGTGAGGAGTGTTGAAAAATATGGGGGAGGTGTTATGGACTGAATGTTTGTGTTCCCCCCAAATTCATATGTTGAAGCTGTAAACCCCAGTGTGGCTGTATTTAGAGATGGGACCTCTAAGAAAGTAATTAAGGTTAAATGAAGTCATAAAGGTGAGGCACTGATCTGATAGGACCAGCATCCTTAAAAGAAGAAACACCACAGAAACACACTCTCCCTCTCTCTTCCTTTTTCCCTCTCTCCCTCTATCTCTCTCTCTCTCTGCTCCCATGTGCACACACCAAGAAAAGGCCACTAAAGAAATAGTAAGAACAGCAGTCATCTACAAGATAGGAAGAGTGGCTCACCAGAAATTGAATTTGTTGCCACTTTGATCATGGACATCTAGCCTTCAGAACTGTGAGAAAATAAATTTCTGTTTAAGTCACCCAGTAGGTGGTTTTATTTTGTTTTTTAATAGTAGCCCAAGCAGACTAACACAAGAGGGGAGACCTAGACACTAAGTGCAATGGTTGAATTTAGCAGTGTCTGGTATAAGGCCTGAAGTTAAGACCCAAGATTACGGGCCTTGACATCTGGTCAAACCAGAAAGACCTTGAATGACCTAACTGCAAGTTCCTATCCCTACTCCACTCCCACAGATCCAGTCCATAGCCAAACAACCTTCCTTAACAAAGCAACCGGGCACAGTTCCTGCCTATCCCTGTAGTGAGTTTCAATTCCCTTCCAGCTCATGGAATTATTCAACACAGAAATCACATCCTCCCATGGGAACCAGGGGCCATTCCATCCTCTTGATATTAAAAAACCTGGGCAATGAGTAATGGGATTAATAAACTTTTGTTGATCTCATCTGTCCAGTGTCAGGTATTATGTGTTCAGTCATCCCCATAACCGCAGGGTGGGAATCCCTCTTTCACTAATGGGGTGAAGAAGAGGAGATTAAAACACAGTGAATGTGCTGGATCTGCCCACCACAGATACTTGAAAGGTCTAATTTAAACAGAACAAACTTTTACCACTGGGTTAACTAGAATATTTTTTGAAAATGTCTCCTAAAGTCAGATTCTCTGGCCTGACTGTTAGAGCAGTGGAGATAGACCTTTCTTCACACATTAAAGGAGGTCTTCTAAATGAAGTGATAAATTACATTAAAATTGGGTGGGGCCATGCTTCCCTCTCACTTCTGAGTGGTTTTGACTAACACGTTGGCTTTATATTTCTCTTTCAATTTTTAATCCATGTGACTCTAGAAACAGTTCATAATTTCTAAACAAGGATGGACAAATACCAGGAAATCTCTATATTAAAGAAAACTATGCATCAAATAGCTTAAACCTAAGACATCACTTACAATGCATAGACACGCCTCCAAAGAAATGTTTTGAAGAACTGTGTTTTTGTACTTTCAGTTCCCTCAAAGAGGAGCACATCTGTGCAGGGTTTCTTCTGTTTCCCCATCTATTCACCATGGCCCGTGGCTGCTTGAAATTGACACACTCAAGTGCCACCAGCAAGGCCTGAATGAGAAAGGCCTTGAAATTCATCCTCTGTGATCTCTCATATAAATCTCTCATATATATGATCTCTCATATAAATATTGCTTGGAGTTGGACAGTGAAAAAGCCCAAGGTAGCACTATAATGCCAACATGACAGACATTTTATAACATCTGCCAACATAACACTATATCAGCATCTTGCTTAAGCATGAAAGAAGAATGTTCCTGAAATCATTCAAAGTGATAAAGTAGTCCTCAAAGAGATTTAGAGTTGATTTTCCAGCTATTAAGTATTTCTCCATCTTTTCCATTATCCCTACTGGGGATGAGAACACGGGGAAGAAACCATTCTACACAGAAGTATTCTAATCCCTCTAGGATGGCAGACTGTTATCTCAGGCTCTGGACCCTTAAGTCCTGCTCACTGGATTAGGATCTCTGCTCCACATCTTACTAGCTGCAAGACCTTCTGTAAGTTTCCCTGTGTCTCTGTGCCTCCACTTCCTCCCTTTTAAGTGGGGGGTTTTGAGACTGGCCTGGGACTGGGACCCTTTGCTGCAAGGCTTGCACCTGGACAAATATCTCCTTGAGCAACAAAATACAAAGAAACTATAAGGGACTAAAAATAACTGCATTTGTATGCACATTTGGGGCAAATTATGGACAACAATATACAAAGAGACCAACTATTTCCTATTTCCTTTTATTTGGATGGATTCTAATATTTTAATGAGAAACATCTGAGTCGTACATGCCACAAACAGCTTCAACTTTCTACACTGACTCTAGTGGCAAACAGATAAACACAACTGAAGTATCATTTTAAATGTGAAACGTCTTATAAAAATTAACTTACAAAAATGTAGGCTGGCTTATAGGCTGGCATTTACTGTACATTTTTCAAAAGCTCAAACTAAAGCTAAAATCAAAGTTTACATTATTCGGGCAGATTCAGCATTGTTAAAAATAATATGCAAAATAACCGCATTCATGCAACACAATTTCTTTAAAAAGTAAAGTATAGTAATATAAAAGAACAGACCTAAGTACTGAACAGAACATTTGTGTTTATAAGCTACAGTTAAAGATTGCTAGCTGACTGGAGTACTTAACAATGCTAAACTTATTTTACAGTTTGGATCAAAGAGCAAAATTATTTTGAGATTATTAAGAACTCATACCATTAGATAGCATCTTTAGGAAATACACTAAAATTTCCCCATTTTTCTCAAGCTCAAATGTGTCTATCCTATTGAGATATGAGTCTAGGCCCTGACTTATGAGCCCTGGGTTAGTCTTAGCCAGGATAATTAGTTGCTACACATGCTTTTCAAAAAGGGCATGAAGCAATAACCTGGATGACATATGCCTTAGTTTTCTCATCAAGAGAATGAGATAATACAATTACTTAGCTCATTGGTTTGCTATAATGATATAATATCTGTTAAGAGGCTAGAACAGTGCCTTGTACATAGGTAGCACGCAAATATCAGTGAATATTAGTATTATTATTGTCCTAATATTATTAATATTGGTATTATTATTGACCTCAGAAATAACATCTAAAATAGTAGACCAAACATTAATATTCTTGGATGTGTCTCCCATTAAAGAGAATTATCAGGGTTCAAGTTGGTACTGCCAAGGCCTCTCTAACTTGTATTGTTGAGCCTTATAGAGAAAGTTACCTAAGAAATTAATCTTTGTCTGGAAAGTCTGAATTTTTGCTCTTGGGTAGTCATGACAAGAAGTTCCCAATCTAAAGCCTTGAATGAAGAAAATCACTGACAGTACTGAATATAATTCAGATCTAGTGGAAATCATTTATAGGCGATTTTTCCCTTCCTACATCTATAGTATAAAACTGGAATTCTCTTATACATTTACACTTACAACTTAGAAAACTATTTCAGATTTGAATCAAAAGCATAGTAGTAGGTTTGTATTCATGTGCTACTTTTGCATGAGGGGTACAGAAGTGGAAGAAAGGGATTTACTGACATGTAAAGGAATGGAAAAGAAAATTGTCTACATTCTTGCATGTTCTTTTTTCAACTTTTAATGATAAAAGTTGGAGCCAAAAGGATTCAGCTACAATACAAAGGATGCCACAGCAACATGATTCTGGTTTCTTTTAACCAAAATGTAACTTTATGTTTAGCCTTTTGGTTCTTGACAGCACAGTGGACTGTGACATTTACTCATAAATATTTATTTACCAATTCACTTTAATTCTGTCAGTGATAGAAAGGTGGGAAAAACATGGTCTTTGTTCTCACGTATTAGGTGGCAGATGTCACTTACTGTAAGAAGTCCAAAGTGCTATGAGTCTAAGAGAAGAAAGCTCTTCTCTAAAATGAAAAGCTCTGTAAAAAGGATGACCATATCTTCCCTAATATTGGAAGTTAACTTATTTTGCAACTTGGTATCACAACCAAGTAAATACTGTACAAGTCAATACTAAAAGATACTGCCCGTGTGCCCTAATTTAAATGACATCATAGAATCCTTATTACAAAGTTTCTAAAGGTTCACAATAATTTTCTCAAGTCATCTAGGTCCACAACAAATACATCTGAAATCTCCACAGATTTTGTGCATATAATAAATTTTGATAATATGGTAAAGTTCAGGAATTCAAATAAGGTGATCAGGGCCTCCCTGGTGGCACAGTGGTTGACAGTCCGCCTGCCGATGTAGGGGACGTGGGTTCATGCCCCGGTCCGGGAAGATCCCACATGCCGTGGAGCGGCTGGGCCCGTGAGCCATGGCCACTGAGCCTGCACGTCCAGAGCCTGTGCTCCGCAACGGGAGACGCCACAGCAGTGAAAGGTCCGCATACCGCAAAAAAACAAAATAAAAAAATTAAAAAAAAATAAGGTGATCACTATGCTTATTAATTCCAAGCAGAATGAAACATCATGCTATTTAATATCTTTTTTCTCTTCTATATGCCCTTTCCTTAATTTTCAGAGCAAACAATTAATCCTCTTCTTTGCACCAACATGTTTTGATTAATAAGGATTTTATAAAGAGGAAAATCCAATAGCTTACAGCATTATATAGCTGGATGGTCGACATAAAGGATTGTAGAAGATTTAGCTTGAAACTTTTCACATAATGAGAAGTCATCCTTTTCTTTCCCTGAAGATCTAAATTGTAAGTTATTCTGTAGGTTATTTCCCAAGTAAGTAAATATAAATTTCTGAGAATAAAATACTATGAATTTTTAAAGAAAGTCCCTGGAAGCACATCTATTCTCATTTTGTAAAATGCTGGGGTCATCTTAACATAGGAAAACAGAAATGTGTCCTTAACCTTTGAAAAGAAGTAACAGTATTAAAATAGCATTTTGAAAATACAGTTATTAGGGAGAAAATTGTTTTTAGTACTGAAACGTATTCACTTATTCAATGCAATGTCATAGATTTAACAGCTATGTAACCCTTCAAGTAGGAAATTATAATGGAGATATTAAGAAGACCTTAATTAAAGCAGCATTATCTGTCTCTTTCTCCTCCTGCTCTATAACAGGATTGCATCTTTATCTAGGAGCCTTTGCCTTTGAGTTGTACACATCTGTTTTTCATGACACATTTTGAGCTAACACCACACTAGTAAGATCAGTAGCAGTTCTAGTCTCTTAAACCTTGCAAGATATAGAGAGAAGCCAAGTATTATCTTTTGTTGTTATTATTATTAAACATGCATCTTCATGTTGATTCACATTCAAGATGATTTTATAAAGAGAATATGGAAGATGGGATTGATGGGGGAATCACAGCTGACATAGAGAAGCAAGAGAGCCACATGTGCTCTGGAAAATATTATGACTCCCTTCGTCTTCAGTCTCAGCAGAGAGGAGGAATGAGGGTAGGAAGTCTTACCAGCCTTATCCCTAATAACTCTCAGTCATAAGTCCTGAGTTCTAGACAATTTGACCTCACTGCCACTTGTTCCTGCTTGAGCCTTGCCCATCTCTGTGTTTTTCTTTATGTCTTCTCTTCCTAGAGGACCTTCTTCCTCACTCTTTGCCAGCCAGCCACATACCTCTCAGCCTTCAAGGGGGTGAATATCAATTCTACCTTCTCAACAAATGCACCCCTGGGAGTGATCTTCCCTTGCATGAGCTTCCAGAGCCCTTAAATCTGCACCCCTGGGAGTGATCTTTCCTTGCATGAGCTTCCAGAGCCCTTAAATCTAGCCCCCAAAGCTGTCACATATTTACCTCCCAAGGACAAGTCCTTTTTTCCCTGCATGTACTGTCTTGTTCCTCCCTTTCTTAATAATCCTATTGCCTGACCAATACTTCCTTATGGTAGGTGCAAAGGTGATATTTGAGATAGGTCCTGAGTGTTGGTTGGATTGTATAAATTTGGTAGGGGAGATGGAAGGGAATTCCAACTCAGGCATTAAAGCTCAACCAAGAACTTTGACTTAGAACTGAGCAGAGTTTGCACAGGGTAAAATAACTATCCAAGACTAATTGTGGAGGGTGGTTCATGCGGAGCACAGTCCTTACTCTTGTTCAGGTGACAGAATATCATAAATTGATACATACCATCTCACACACATTATTTACTATGTCCATAATGGAAACAACTTTAAAAGAAAGCATAATGAGATATAACTGTATACAGCATGACAACCACAAACATATGTCTGCGAAATATAAATCTGTCCAACTAGACTAGTTTTCCCCAATGTTTCCTATTTGCTGTTTGCTCATTGATCTTGTCATGTACTAAAGCAGATTTCAAAGGTTTGTGGAGAGGGGATGGAGTATGGAAGGAAAAAAATAAATTTAAGGAAAATTTATCTATTAACTTTATTGTTTTCTGAGAATTTTAGGAAGATTCCTCTTTTTCCCTATTTCAGGAGTTTTATTAAGAATCACTGATTTAGGGCAAGAGTGGAAAGTGATACTGTATAGGTGGGGAGAGGTCAGCTTAGTCTGGGTCCAGCCACATACACTCAGGAAAGTATTTACTGCTTCCCCGCTGCCTTAAGTCTCACCAGAATTTAATGTGCCTGACACTGAATTCAGATATGCTGCTTTAAAATACGTATTTCCTCCATTTTTTTCCCTGAAACATTTTCTTCTTGTCTAGTTGATTGGTGTAACTATGTAAGCATTTGGCATTCTAGCTGAATGAGAACGAGATGAAATGGCAGCTCTCCCAGCCCTCTTATTTCACAACATAGAAGTAAAACTGGCAATGCAGAGAATGTTATAATTCAGATGTGTCAGTCCTGAGATGTTCAAAAGTGGTTAGCAGCAGGAATACCACAGCCCATTTTGAACCACAGCTAAGAACAGGGATACCCCATCCTGCTGTTCAGAGTGACATCTACTGGTATCATCAAGTTCAAGGCATAACTGTGAAACACGTCTCCTCTTTTCCTTAAATATAGGCAGAGAAGTGGTTGTGCAAAGATATGTAGGAGATTGAAAAGCCGGTCATTCACAGAAGTCTTGTGGGCCCAGAGCTTTGGGAAAGTCCTTGTCCCCAAAAGAGAAAAAGTTTCAGAAAAGGTGAAATGGAAAGAGAGGGGAATAATATCACACTTGGTTCTCTTTTGGTTTTGATTTTGAAGAGAGAACATGCTTTCCTGATCCAAAGTGTAGAGTTAGCAGCTCTGTAATCTTACCAAAAGTGAGCCAATTTTACTACTTAGAGAGAGGTGACAATGTTCAAATCTGCCAAAATTATATGGGCCAATTCAAGTGTACAACTACATACCAACCCACACAGCAAGAGGCCTATAGCTGACTGCTGAGAGACCTGTGGCACTGTTTCAACATTGTCTACTTTTAAAAACAAAGTAGTAAGAAATTATCCAGAGAATTGCCTTCAAATATTTCCTCATACAGTGATAGGAATATCTATAACTCAAGCAGTAATAACCAGATACCATGCATTAATAAGCTGAGGAAGAATAGAAGTATAGGGTGAGACTCCTGTCTCAGTTAGTAATGGTCTTCTTGGAGGTAAATGAAACACACAGACACACACACAGACACACACACACACACACACAGACACACACACGTAACCAACACTATGGAATTAATATTCAGTATCAAGTGAGAGGTCATTTCTCTGCTCTTCCTTCCTCAGGTCCCTCCATCCTCCACAAAATTATCAAATATGAACGCTTACTTGTCAATAAGATTTTTACCCTTTGTCTTATAAATACCACCTTTCTTTTCCTTTCACAGTCCAATTTCTTCAAAGACTAATATAGCTTCTGTCTCCCCTTGTCTAGCACAAACCCCTCAACTCATTGCAATATGGCTCTGGCCCCACCAGTCCATTAAAGCAGCTGCCTAAGGCAGAATATGACCTCCTAATTGTCAAATCCAAAGGATACTTCTCACCTTATTTAATGTCTCCTTCTTGCTTACATTTCTCTCTGCCTTTGCTTTCCAGGTCGCTAGTACTCCTGATTTCACGTCTTCATTCCTAAATTCTCCTTTTAGTCCCATAGAGTCTACCAATAAGTATTTATGTGAAAGACTGTGCTGGATACTGGGTACACAGAGATGAACAAGATGCATTCCCTACCACTGACTCCTCTTCTTCCAATCATCTCTTAAACACTTGTGGTCCATGGGATTTTCCTGTCCTCAGCCCTCTTCTCAGGCAATAGAATCTCTAAAAAGGAGCATATCCAATTCACTGGTTACAGCCTCAACATGGATAATTCTTAGATCTGTGTATCCAGATGTCCTCTCTATTGATTTCCAACTACCAACTAAACATCTCTATCTGCATATCCCACAGGCATACAAACACCTAAAACTGGATTCTTTACCTTCTTCTTTAAAACCTGCTCTTATGTTCACATTATAACGTGGGCTTCTTTTTATCTGTCACATCTAACTGAATAGTACATATAATTAATTCTATCAGAAACTGTTTTGATGTTAAATTTCCACTGCCAAAAATGTAAATGTAACAGCCTCCAATCAGTCTTCTGTCTCTCCAGGCCCTCTTTGTAACCATCTTTAAAACTTCCATCAAAGATCTGTTTTAGGAAGGATGAATCTGATCACTGTACTCCTCTACTAAAATTTTTCTATCATTCCCTCCCTTCAGCACAGAGTAAATTTAAAATTCTTTGGCAAATTGTTCTACATCCTTCATAATCTCCCCCCACCACTGTCCACCCATCCAGCCTCACACTTCATTACTCCCTCAGATACTCCCTTAACTGCAGACATGCTGAACTGTTTACTGTTCTCCAAAAATAGGCAATTATCCAAACATGGATGGCTCTGAACAGGGCTTTCCTGCGCAGTTCTTTTCAGGGAAGCAGGTCACTAAGGCTATTTGGACAATTCCAAAATTCAGTCTAGGAGACCTGGCCTTGAATAAAGTACTAGAGAGGTAGTGCATAGAGAAAATAAGCTGAAGCACCGACCTGAAGGTACAAAAAGCCACCCAGTTTATTTCTCCAAGAAATTTTTCCAGATGAAGAAAACTCTTGAGAAGTCAGGGTCACAGCTATCCAATCTGATACATTAAATCAGAATAATGAGAGTTGAAGAAAGGAAAGTCAAACAATTCTACTTGCAATTGCTGTGTTCAGCTGGTCTTTGAGGCCAGACAGAGAATCAAATCTGGTCCTTATAAGGCCTCACAATAGACATCAAATCAAATTCAATAATCTACGAAAAGGAAGCCTCCCTAAGTGGCTGTTATATTTTCAATCTCTACTTAAATGAATGTAATAAATAGGTTCCTGGAAGAGGTTAACAATACAATAATGTGATAAGGGCATTCCTCTCTTTCATTAGCAGACAAAATGAAAAATAATTAGAAATTCCAGGCAAAACAAAAAGTTGCACAAGAAAGTTATAGTCCAAATGTGAAGTAAACTAATACATCACATGCTTTTGAATAATTGATGAGATGCACAGAAGAAAAGAAAACCATTTCACTTTGATTCCTAGAACATTCTCCCTTAAGCAGCATAGATTTAGTGATACAGGGTCATTCATAGCATGGGGCTCTCCAAGAAATACTATTACCAAGCACTTACTATGTGCCGGGCATTATTCTAGGAACTTAGTAAGTACTTTCTTATTTAATGCTCACAACACCACCAGCAGGTAGATACTATTTTATGACCATTCTACATAAGAGGAAGTGAAGGCACAGAGAAGTTAAGTAATGTATCCAAATTTGCAAAAGCCCAGACAGAAAGTGGCAGAACTAGATTTTGAAGCCAGGTGGTACAGTTCCAGGGCCTGTGCTTTCACCAACTACATTATTTCATCGGTTTTCAATTTTTATAATTAACTTCAAAATGAAGCAGAGAATACACAATTATAATTACAGGTCAAAGGATCAGTGTTATACACCTTGATGATGCAAAACTAATGGAATGAGGGAAAAGACTGAAGGAAAATGAGATGTATTCTTTCTTCATCTTACATAGAAAAGAGCTATGGTACATTTTCCAAAGTTGATTCATCATAAAACGTACTTTTCAGAATATGAGATGTAGTTATAAGTGAACCCACAAAAAGACAAAAGATAGTAACAATCCAAATGAACATTTTGGCTAACCCAGTATATGTGTATGTATATGTGTGTGGTTCTATACACACACACACACACACACACACATACGACACAGAGAAGATAGATATATAAAGATACATCGAAAGAGAGATGTCAGTGTTCACTACAGTTATTTCTAAGGATGATTTTAATTTTCCTCTTAAAGCTTTTTTTTCATTTTCATCTTTTCTACAATAATATGTATATTCTCTTGTCATTAAAAATATCTTTGTTTATAATGTGGTTGTGTTTATACAGTATTTGAAAGCTGGGTGGAAATGAAAAGAGATTATTTACCTGATTAAATGTTATTTCTTCTGTTAAGAAATAAAAAATGATTTTAAGAAATTGTCTTAACCTTCTGGAACCTCTAATTTTTCAGAAAGCTAGACATATCTTTCATGAGTTCAAAGTGCTGAGATCTCTTCAAGTTAAAAGAATTATATTTTTCTGAGAGTTCTACCACTATGTAATGTTCAAATATCACTCCAACCCTACACATTTCAGATGTTAAGGAAAAACCAACTTTTAACATTCATTCCTCTTATTAAAATATAAAATTCACCTGTCTTAAATGTAGATTTTCAACACTACAAACACGTCCTTTCCAAGGCAGTCATGCTTAGGGTCACATGACCTAAGTATGCTATATGACAACCACATATTGTGAACATAATGAAATAATTTAAACAACAAACTCTTAAGAATAGCCACGTTAATTGACACAGTGGAGAATTTCCAGGGAGATACAATGGATTTTACAGTAGCTGAAGAGCTCAATTAATCATTCAGCGCAATACTTTCCCTTTACACAGATAAAATGCAGTTATTACCATATTACAAATAAATCAGCTGAGACCCAGTTTAGTGACTTCCCCCAGGTCATGCAGCTAATTGTGAGAGGAAAGGAATTACAACTCATGCCACCTGCCTGCCTTCCCATGAAAGAGCTTCTCCTGCCATAGCACACTGTCTCGTTGAGTAATGGTGAAAGATACATGCCCGTGTCATGAATTTGGAGGTGCTCTTCTTATTGACTTGTCTCAGAGGTTACTAACAACATGATCCACGCATAGTTCATCCCTCGCCTGGATTTCCAATAGAGTTTATCCCTGAAACTCCAGAGTCCCCAGTTCTGGTTGCAACCTCTCCAGATGTTTTGTCCCCCAAGTGGAATTCACACCCAGGGTCACTCCTCCTTTCTGTTCAAGAGTAGTGGCAGTGTCCTCATCTCTGCTTCACCAGAAAAGCCTGAACTCTCCATACCCTCTCAGAATATCTTCTTGTTCACACTGGTGTATCATATTACCTTTTGAGTATATTCTCTCGTTTCCTCAGTTGTAAAGCCTTGCCATTCCCTTTATTTACCAATCTCAAGAGAATCTGACTTCCTTCACAAAAAGCCAAAGCAGACAGCTAGTCACCTTCCTTTACGTATTCTCAACACTCTTCTTTTTCCTTAACCTTGGATCTCACTTAAATATCTACAAATTCAGTGCTTTAAATCCATGTTTCTGTCGGGCACATCAGCTTGCATCCAACAGGACAATACTGTGAGATCTATGTGCAAAAGTACCATTTGTGGGGTTTCCCTGGTGGTGCAGTGGTTTGGAGTCCACCTGCTGATGCAGGGGACTCGGGTTCGTGCCCCGGTCCGGGAGGATCCCGCATGCCGCGGAGCAGCTGGGCCCGTGGGCCATGACCGCTGAGCCTGCGCCTCCGGAGCCTGTGCTCCGCAACGGGAGAGGCCACAGCTGTGAGAGGCCCGCGTACCAAAAAAAAAAAAAAGTACCATTTGCATTTATCCTCTCATTTAATAAATACCTTTTAACTGACCACTATGTATCATACCCTAGGCTAAACGTTGGGGATTTGAGAAAGAATAAGGTAGGAGACACATTCCTTAACCTTAAACTTCTCACAGTCTTGAGGGGGGGGAATGGGAGTGCTAAGCTGTTAGGTTCATGTACAATGAGTCATTCGACCATGCAGTGAGTGCAGTAGCACTGTAATCAACATATGTGAAAAGTGATATGGCAACAGAGAAGACAGCAGTGTTAATTCCACATGACATGTGAGACAGGTTTTGAAAGATTGGTATAAAATCAGCAGGATAGAGAGCAAGGACCCTCTAAGGAACATAAGTTTGGGGTAAGAGAAGCTGACTGAGAGGGAGTATTATCGTTATTATTATTATTACCTAATTCAATTTTTCAAAGGCAGGATGTGAAGGGTACTAGAAGGCAGGAAAGAAATGCCGCTGCCTGCCCTGAGCCCCAGCCTGGAGTTAAACCTGAGTAAACTTGGCTCCCTATGTGACCTGTCACCCTGGATAAACCAGCACTGCCTGGCTCCCGTGGCATCTTTTCTGGGCACAAAATTTCATTGTAAAAAACATTGGGAAGCCAATCATGAAGCAGCAAAAACAAAAGCTGTCTACATTCCCCTGCTGCAAAACCTCTTGTTTAGAGGAAATGTTGAAGTGAAGAAAATAAATAAAAGTTGTTCTGAAAGGAGAGCCAATTACATTTTTGCCAAACATAACGGGAAGCGGAGAACTAAAGCAGACAGAGTAATGTCTATCTTTGGCACACCAGACAGGGAGGAGAAGAGCGTGTCTTTGATGGCAGACTTTATTTTAAAGGTGCCAACTGACATTTTGAAAGGACATAAAAACACAGAGAGGAGAGAGCTCTTCAGCCTCTGCTGTCTGGGTTGCAGAAGCTCCCAAGTGCCCCCAGGGTTTTCATTTTTCTAGTCTAAGGCTAACACAAGATAAAGTGCAGGAAAGAAAAGGAAGAAAATAAAACAAGTCCCTGTCTTAAAGCAGCCACGCGAATCCACATGATGCATTTGAGTTGAAAGTATAAAGAGAAAGACATTTCCTGACTCTGGAAGGAGGCTGGCAGAAGGGGTCCTCCGTGGTAACCAAAGGCAGAGTCCTGTCCATCAGCTGAGCAGTCAGTGAAGCGCATGCTTGTTTTTACAGGGAACCCCGTTCCAATAGCAGGACAGGTGCAATAGCTCATGTCTAAGGCCACCAGTTACTCAGGACTTGAAGAAAGCCCCCCCACCATGGCTTTCCCATAGGCACACTTACAGCTGATCAGCTGCCTGAGGTCAGGAGCCCAGTGTCCTGAGCCCTCCGAATCTTCAGAGCACATCTCTTGCCTCTTTCCTTCCCTGACCCTATGGTCCTGCTGTTCACTGAAGGCACAACTTATATGTTTCTTGTCTCCTGATCCTCCTAAAACATTTTGCCCCATTGAAGAAGTTTAGATTTAAATGTTTGACACACCTTCATTGAGCTTTGGACGTCTCGCAATCCAAACTTCTCCCTCTCTCCCAGGGTCATGTAGACATTTCACTATATCTTAAAAAAAAATTTTTTTAATTTATTTATTTTTGGCTGCATTAGTTTTTTTTGCTGTGCACGGGCTTTCTCTAGTTGCAGCGAGCGGAGGCTACTCTTCGTTGTGGTGTACGGGCTTCTCATTGCGGTGGCTTCTCTTGTTGCGGAGCAAGAGCTCTAGGCATGCGGGCTTCAGTAGTTGTGGCTTGCGGCCTCTAGAGCGCAGGCTCAGTAGTTGTGGCGCACGGGCTTAGTTGCTCTGCGGCATGTGGGATCTTCCCACGCCAGGGCTCGAACCCGTGTCCCCTGCATTGGCAGGAGGATTCTTAACCACTGCGCCACCAGGGAAGCCCATCACTATATCTTTTAAATGAGGAAGGTGATAATCCCCTGCACTATTACTCACGTAAAGGGGATTCATATCATTCTGGAAAGGGCAATGAAGGATAGAAAATGGAAAAATCAAGGAGCCAATGAGAATATAATTCAGAGGAATGGTCTATTTCCAGTCAAGCACTGACCAACACTTACTTCAGCTCAGTGCGAATAAATACAGAAGAGGGAAAAGAGAAGTATACAAGAAAATAATTCAGTACCCACTCCATCCTCCTCGGCTTTCTCACACTAAGACTCCACACATATTCTCAGCAACACAACATCTCCAACTCACCTCTGACCAACTCACTGTGTGCTACAGTCAATACTATCATGCAGCCACTGTTTATCAAGTTCCCACTCTGGGCAAGATACTACGTTAGAAGATCCAGGAATGAAGAAGACAGAGCACCAGCCGGCAATAACGTCACAGTCTTAGCAAAAATCTTACCGGAAGAATGTGACCAGGGTGAGCAGGAGTCTGGAGGGGCAGTTCCGTTAGAGATGGTATCTGACAGAGTAAGTCAATCCAGGGAGGTAAGACCCAAGTCCTCAGAGTTCAGTCAGGGAATCAGAAACAACAGTCCTAGCAAAGAGAAGACAATGACATGAGTGCAAATCCTAGGACAAAGGTTATTTCCTTCCTAAGCTGTTTTAGACTTCTTGCTGTCTGTAAAGACCCAGGACCTGGGGAAATAAATTATGTCCAGGAAGTGGTTCAAGGCCTCCAGGGAAAGCCTCCTGCTGTGTGAGTACAGAAACAAACTATTAGATTGCTTCATAACCTCCATAAAATAACATGCTTTGCTATTTTAATGGCTAAAACAAAAGCAGTTACTTGGACACTGAAATAACTCATTTTGGCCCTGGCAAGATTTCAAAAGGACAATTACAAAGGTAAGAAAAAGAAAGGAAAAAGAGAAAATTAAGTTCCTTATTTCTTAAATGACCAATATATGCACAAAAGTTCAAAGAAAACAAAATTTCTGTATAAATTACAAAAGCCCTCTCAATTTTTTTCAGAAATGCAGTTCAGCCATGAAGAAAATCTCTCTAATTTCCTGAGATGATGAAAGAGAAGGCCAGTTTCTTAACTGCCTGATTGCTAAACACATTAGACAATGGATGGCATTTCAAGATTGAGATTCTGGCCAAATATTATCTTTTGTATTAGAAACAGAAAATGACTCAGGAAAATATGGAGCTGCTTTTTATGAAGAAGAGTTGAAAAGAAATTACAGCTGAGAGAAACAATGAATCATAAAAGATGACAGATAAGGAGTCAGAGTTAGGAACCAAAATACCTCAAGATGGTTCTCAAAACTAAATGGAAATAAAATTAAAACATACATCTTCAATTTTATTACTAGGAAATCACTGCAGTAGTCAGATAGGAAATACTCTCTTTCCATTATTTTGCAAAGCACAAAGAGCAGTTTTCCAGACAATTTCAGCACTTTACAAAATGCCCGGAAGCAGCAGATCTCTGCAGAAGAGGTCACACACTCGTAAGCTCAAGATATAAAGCAGACAGATTCAAGTCAATAGGAACATCAAATTAGTTTGCTGGTTATTGAGTGGAGAGGGCACTTGTATGCCCTGGTCCCTGAACTTCTGCCTCAGCCATGCAGCTCAAGTCTGATATTAATCTAGAGGAAATAGCAATTTGGTCAAAGAAAGAAAAAAATTCATAATGACCTAGATTGGCCATCTGCGTGTTTTAATTTTCTGAAGATTAAAAACAAATAAATGAAAGAAGTGCTTAGCATTTTAAAATTACAAGCCGAACCTTCATATGGTGCAATGATTTTTTAGCTTCTTAGAAGTTTGTCAATTTCTTTCTCTTTCCTCAGTTACTGATAGTGTTCATAAAGTATTCATGTTATAAGAGTGGATAATGTGATTCCTGTTTATAAAATGAGAAGGAATGGAGCAGGGAGTGACCAAATGACCTTCTTGGGTCCTTCCAGTTCTGAAATTATATAGTTTAATGGCATTCATAACTCTTAAGTGACCTGGCTTGAGAAAATAATGCAAAAACATTAGACAGTCAGCATTTTTTTCCCCAAAGGCACATACTAGGTCCTCAAATGATTGCTGAATAAATGAATGCTTTTTGGCAAAAAAAAAAAAAAAAAAAATTAACAGGAAACTTTTATATAAAATTATAGGCTTCCCTGGAAATATATATGTATATATATGAAACATACATAGAAACATATAAAATATATCAGAATATTATTTTGTGTATTTTTAAAATTCTTTCATTTGTTCCGTATTTATTAACTAACATTCTTCTGTAGAGAAAACTTTTGCTCATGAATTAGAGTATTCGGTTTGCCAGAACTATACTTCCCACTGAAGAACCAGGATAAATGTATAATAATGTGTCTTTAATTACCAGTTTTCAGAAGGATTTGACTTAATAGTTACCTCCAATAGTGGCAAATAACTCATTGTTTCAAATCTTTCTCTTCTTTTATATCTTGAAAGACTCGGGACTCTGGATGCTTAGGTACGCCATGTGTTTCAATCAACTATAGTCATGTTCTTTTGCATGTACAAAATGTGCCAATTTGGCCAATGAGAACTTCCTAGTGCTTGTCCCCATGACCCAACCCATGAGTCTTCCCTTGCTTTCTAGCACAACAAGGTGTCCTAAATTCACCTTGTATTTTCCTTCCTCCGAGCCTACAATCAGCCATTTCTCCAAGGAACCCTGATTCCTTTCTGTGAAGAATAGAATTTAGAAAACAAAATTTGGGCAGTAAAATGGTGATTCCAGATGGAGTGCCATAGCTCCTGTGCCTTTCCACTGTACAGATACAGGAAATATATTATCATGAATCAAATTGATATTCCCAAAGCAAATTTAACATTACGGGATTTTCATTTAATTTCTTCGATTTAATACTTGTACCTGTTTTTCATACACTGAAAATCTCAGTTTAATTATTGGTTTATTCCATAACATACAAGAAACCACAAAATAGCAATCTCAATATCACTATTTACAATAACGTTACTGAATGATATTTAAGATTTCCTTGCAGTTCTTTTCATTCTTAGGCTGTATGCCACTAAGTTTTGTTTTGTTTCTGTGTTCTTTTGGCATCAAAGAATTTGAAATTTTATTCTATTGGTTGTCTTTTTATTAATATTTTGGGTAACGTTCATAGCCCCCCTTTTCCACCAGACAATACATATTGTTCCACGATTGTGAGTCACAATAAAATTCATTTACAATAGCTTTTCCACCCGTTTCTCTTCTCCATCATGTACTTTTAGTCAATATTAATATCTTTCTTGTGCCTAATCTTTGTACTCTTAAATATACTAAAGTTTCTATTATTCGTCAGCTTTAAACACTATCCAAAGAAATCATTTAATTCCCTCCTTCCCACCTTTCTCTGTGTTTTAGTTCTGTCATTTTTACTTTGGCACTGCATTTAACACTGACAAACTCTTCTTTAGTCCTTGTCCACAACTTTAAGATCTTTGATCTACAGTTAGATATATAAAATACTCACCACTGATGTCTCTGTCAAAGTCCCCCATGGCACTTTTTTATAAAGCTCATCTTGTAGTAATTTTGCTAGGAAAAGCTTCTAGGGACAATAACCCCTGAGTTCTTGCATGTTCCATATTTTTCCTAGAGCCTTCACATTTAAAGGACAACTTGAATGGAATAACATCCTTCACCTTCTTTCTTGAGTATCTTGAAGATGTTATTCCTTTACTTATTGTTCTGAACATTTATTGAGAAATTCGATGTCAACCTACTTCCTTTTCTTTATGAATGACTTTGTCTTCTTTCTTTGCTGTTTCAGAGATAATCATCATGGGTCCATTTTTACAGATACAAATGGCCCTTGTAATATGTAGATTCAGATCTTCATTTATATCAGTACATTTTCTTGAATATGATTTTAAACATTCATTCTTTCCCACTTTTGTTTTTCTCCTCCAGGGGCACCAAGTATGTGTACTGTGTATCTTGAACATTGATCCCACCCCACTCAACTCTTCAGTTAAATGCCATGAAAAATGAGAGCTACCTCTCTGAATCAAGCATTTATAGCTGCCTAAACTGTATGTAGCCTTTGATTCCTGACCTTACTGTCCCTCTTGATTGGTACCAGGACCACATATTGTAGTCTGTCACATGCTGTTACTCTTCCTATTTTGAATCTAAATACTACTGAAATAGTATTTCAATTATATCACTTTTTAATACGTTTTGCAGTACTGTCAATTAACTACACAAGCTATTTTCATCATCCTTCTATTCCCTTGCCAGAAATTCCAGCTGATATTGATGGGCTACCACATACCCTCTGATGTAGTTTCATCATGGAATAGAATCACTTTCACTGTTCTCAACAGTAAAATTATTTATGTTGAGGGTCCTTTTACTTCTGCATTTCCATAATTCTACACCTTTGGCTATAGATTAACACAGACAAGCCTCATATCAAATTCTAAATTAGGAATAATTATTAGATGCCTATTGTATGAAAGATAGTATACAAAAAAGTGGTACAATGAAGGTTATACTATTGTTTCCTTTAGTAGGTTTAGTCTCGCAAAGTAAATAAGATATAGATATAAACTGTGTGTATACATACATATGCATTACATACATTAGGATAAGAAGTGTTAGAACAACAAAATACATAAATAAAACGTATTGGGAGTTTAAGCTAAAGAAAGAGGACTTATGGTAATGGAGATCATAGGAAAACTTTGTAAAAGTAGTGGCCTTTCAGTCTTGAAATACAGAAAAGCTTTAGGCGTAAGGAGATCAGAGAAATGTACTTTAAGAAAATGGAGAGTGTGTTTAAGGAAAAGGCTTAGAAATTGAAAAGTTTGTATTGGATATGACAATTAGCAGTAGTTTCATTTGATTGAAACAGAACCAATGAAAGAAAATACTCATAAATAACATTTTAAAAAATGAACTGAGTATTTACAATATTAGGATAAAATGCTTGACCTTTGTTAGAGAAACAACATGAGGCCAAAGTTTGGAGTAGAAGAGTGATATAAGAGTTTCCCAAAGATTAATTCAATAGCAGAATACAAAGCTGATTGGAATAGGGAGAAATTGGAGACAGTGAAATCAGTGAAAAGACAATCAGTTGTGACTTCAATGGTCACAACAAGAAAGAACAAAATATATCTCTGTATATAAACACAGACCAAAGCAACCAATCTTTTTATAAGATTATACACCACTTCCGTAAAAGAAATATTCAGTCAGAGGCTTTATGGTGTATGTGTTATTTAGGCATCTACAAGAAAGGAAATGTATTTTTGATTTAGTCATAAAACCTGAGAGCTTTCCCCTGCTCAGTCATCTACAGAATAAATGATGCAGTCTGCACCATCACAAAGCTGTCTGACACGCTGTATTCATATTTAGAAATCTGAATTTAGCATCTGCAATAAAGAAACTAAAAATAAAGTCTACTCTAAAGCCCTCCCTCCTTTCCTCTCTCACTTATTCTACCTAATTGTGTCTCTTTCCCCTTTAAAACCAATTTCAAGAGGTTAACATTGTCATGTGATTATATTTTATCTTACGTGAAGATGGTCACTGACAATCTAAGCTAATCCAGGATTTTGTTAAATAAAAAGTCCAAATAGGGTCACTTAGGTTGAATAGAGCGATTTTATCCTTTCATCAAATCAAGTATGAGGGATTCACTTCTGCTAAAATTACTTCTATGGGTCTTTGCCTACAGTGTGATGAAGGTCACTAAGTTGATTAAAGAGTGGCAATAATGGGCCTTCGGCAGATGCAATCCAAAATGATCAAAACTGAGAGCAAAAAGGGATTTAAACGGTTCAGTGGAGATAATATACCTGAAAAAACCCAGCCCCTGTGCTGAATGATTATTCTTCCAAGCAGAAAGGATTCTGTGAGAATAGAGTGACTAGATATTTTCCCTTTGAAGCTATGAGAGAATATAAGAAAGAAGTTTAAAAATGATAGATGAAAGTAAAGCAGGGAAGAATTCTAAGTGTAGAAATCTAAGTCACTGGAGGAGTCAGGAAACTCCATCCATGGAGTATATGAGGGAGACAGCCATGTGTCTGGAACACAGAGGAAAGGACCAGATGAGCATCCCTCATCTGTCACCCTACAAGGCCTTACACAGCTAGCTATTTAGTCATGTGCATGGGTCTTGAGATAAAGACTAATTAGAGATAATTAGTCTTTAAGTTCCCTGAGGGCAAGAGTACTTCGTTAATTTTTTTTGTATCACTAGCACCATGCATAGGGCAATGCACTCAGTATGCTTAATATAACATATATAATTCAACAAAATGGCCCTAGAAGTTTCGTTATCATCCACTATAAGTAAATTCCTTGAAGGCAGAAACTCTCTCTTGTTCACCATTGTATACCCAGAATCTAAAGCAAAATGGACTCATAATAAGGATTTGTTACCCTCTGCAGGCATGCATACTTGGACAATTGAATTTTTTAAATGAATGAAAAGAAACTGACAATATCCATGGTCAGCTAATCCACAGCTATTTATATAGCATATGCTAGGTATGCAGAACTATGCTAGTTGAATCTTTTTTTTTGGCTGTACGCGGGCCCCTCACTGTTGTGGAGCACAGGCTCCGGACGTGCAGGCTCAGCGGCCATAGCTCACGGGCCCAGCCGCTCCGTGGCATGTGGGATCCTCCCGGACCGTGGCACAAACCCGTGTCCCCTGCATCATCAGGCAGACTCCCAACCACTGCGCCACCAGGGAAGCCCTAGTTGAATGTTTTGAAGAACACTGCTGCCAGAAATATCTGCTACTTGATTTCATCCCAGGTAACTAGAAAAGTCACAATTTGCATATCTGAAATGATTAAATATCAAAAACATTCTTTCTCTTGGGTTGGTCATGTAAAAATATCTTAAGTAGCTAAAATAAATCAATACGCCAGTCTCTAAAAATCATGATTCCTTTAAGGGTATTTATATTTCAAGTATTCTTTTTTATCTCTACGTAAAGTCCTAGAATAGTAATGGAAAATTAAACAGTTCTAGAAACAATGAGAGGCAGGGAGGAAAAACCAAGTAATTAGATACTGTTCAGACACATGCATGTACTTGTACACATGTGTACACACACAGAGACACACACGAAACACAACTCTTCACTCACACGAGGTAAACAGCCTTCCATGAATCACAGCAAGTATTCCCTTGTAATCACCACGGTTGTGATTCCTGATAATTCTGATAACATCCTGATAATTTTTGTAGGCCTGGCAGAAAACAGTCTCTGAAGATGTCCTCTACGATTATACATTGTAGAAGCCATTTCTCTAATGCAATGTGGATATAAGAGAGAGGAAGCAGCTTGTTGCATTAATGAAGGCTTACTTCATACACAATTAACCTGCTCACCAGCCCAGAATGTTACAAATCTCAACCCCACTATCTAGGAAACGATGAAATTAGGTGTCCAAAAGACAAAATTCAAATTCATAATTACAAAGTTTAAGGGGTATTTTGCATTAAATAGAAGAGCTTCCAGGATGCATTGTGCTTTACCAGTCCCTGTTGAAGTGCATGTACACACCTTCATTCAACCATAAATGTCTATTGTGCAGCAGGGCAGACTAGAGCTGAATGATGCACACAGAATTAAACAATCATTGCAGCCAATTCCAAATCAATAGTTCAGAGAGAACCACCTGCTCTGCCCAGCCCAAGAGAGAAAAAGAAAAAGGAAACTTTAAGGAAGCTCTTGTGAAAAGAAATGGGAGACTGAGCTCTGCCCACCAGAGCAACAGCCAGCTCTACCAACCACCAGTCCCTCCCATCAGGAAAACTGCACAAGCCTCTTAGATAGCCTCATCAACCAGAAGACAGACAGCAGAAGCAAGAAGAACTACAATCCTGCAACCTGTGGAACAAAAACCACATTCACAGAAAGACAGACAAGATGAAAAGGCAGAGGGCTATGTATCAGATGAAGGAACAAGATAAAACCTCAGAAAAACAACTAAATGAAGTGGAGATAGGCAACCTTCCAGAAAAAAGAATTCAGAGTAATGATAATGAAGATGATCCAGGACCTCAGAAAAAGAACAGAGGCAAAGATCGAGAAGATGCAAGAAATGTTTAACAAAGACCTAGAAGAATTAAAGAACAAACAAAGAGAGATGAACAATAAAATAACTGAAATGAAAAATACACTAGAAGGAATCAATAGCAGAATAACTGAGGCAGAAGAACAGATAACTGACCTGGAAGACAGAATTGCGGAATTCACTGCTATGGAAAAGAAAAAAGAAAAAAGAATGAAAAGAAATGAAAACAGCCTAAGAGACCTCTGGGACAACATTAAATGCAACAACATTCTCATTATAGGGATCCCAGAAGGAGAAGAGAGAGAGAAAGAACCAGAGAAAATATTTGAAGAGACTATAGTTGAAAAATTCTAACGTGGGAAAGGAAATAGCCACCCAAGTCCAAGAAACGCAGAGAGTCCCATACAGGATAAACCCAAGGAGAAACATACCAATACACATAATAATCAAACTGGCAAAAATTAAAGACAAAGAAAAATTATTGAAAGCAGCAAGGGAAAAATGACAAATAACATACAAGGGAACTCCCATAAGACTAAGAGCTGATTTCTCAGCAGAAACTCTACAAGCCAGAAGGGAGCGGCATGATATACTTAAAGTGATGAAAGGGAAGAACCTACAACAAAGATTGCTCTACCCAGTAAGGATCTCATTCAGATTCGACGGAGAAATCAAAAGCTTTACAAACAAGCAAGAGCTAAGAGAATTCAGCACCACCAAACCAGCTCCACAACAAATGTTAAAGAAACTTCTCTAAGTAGGAAACACAAGAGAAGAAAAGGACCTACAAAAACAAACACAAAACAATTAGAAAATGGTCATAGGAACATACATATCGATAATTACCTTAAACGTGAATGGATTAAATGCTCCAAACAAAAGACACAGGCTTGCTGAATGGATACAAAAACAAGACCCATATATATGCTGTCTAAAAGAGACCCACTTCAGACCTAGGGAAACATACAGACTGAAAGTAAGGGGATGGAAAAAGATACTCCATGCAAAAGGAAATCAAAAGAAAGCTGGAAATCAAAAGAAATCTTCCCCGGTGGTGCAGAGGTTGAGAGGCTGCCTGCTGATGCAGTGGACACGGGTTCATGCCCTGGTCCAGGAAGATCCCACGTGCCACGGAGCAGCTGGGCCCGTGAGCCATGGCCGCTGAGCCTGCCAGTCCGGAGCCTGTGCTCCGCAACAGGAGAGGCCACAACAGTGAGAGGCCTCCGTACCGCAAAAAAAAAAAAAAAAAAAAAAAAAAAGAAAGCTGGAGTAGCAATACTCATATCAGATAAAATAGACTTTAAAATAAAGAATGTTACAAGAGACAAGGAAGGACACTACATAATGATCAAGGGATCAATCCAAGAAGAACATATAACAATTATAAATACATATGCACCCAACATAGGAGCACCTCAATACATATGGCAGCTGCTAACAGCTATAAAAGAAGAAATCGACAGTAACACAATAATAGTGGGGAACTTTAACACCTCACTTACACCAATGGACAGATCATCCAAAATGAAAGTTAATAAGGAAACACAAACTTTAAATGACACAATAGAGCAGATAGATTTAATTGACATTTATAGGATATTCCATCCAAAAACAGCAGATAACACTTTCTTCTCAAGTGCACACGGAACATTCTCCAGGATAGATCACATCTTGGGTCACAAATCAAGCCTCAGTAAATTTAAGAAAATTGAAATCATATCAAGCATCTTTTCTGACCACAACAGTATGAGATTATAAATGAATCACAGGGAAAAAACATAAAAAACACAAACACATGGAGGCTAAACAATACGTTACTAAACAACCAAGAGAGCACTGAAGAAATCAAAGAGGAAATCAAAAAATACCTAGAGACAAATGACAATGAAAACATGATGATCCAAAATGTATGGGATGCAGCAAAAGCAGTTCTAAGAGGGAAGTTACAAGCCTACCTCAAGACACAAGAAAAATCTCAAATAAACAATCTAACATTACACATAAAGGAACTAGAGAAAGAAGAACAAACAAAACCCAAAGGTAGCAGAAGGAAAGAAATCATAAAGATCAGAGCAGAAATAAATGAAATAGAAACAAAGAAAACAATAGCAAAGATCAATAAAACTAAAAGCTGGTTCTTTGAGAAGATAAACAAAATTGATAAACCATTAGTCAGACTCATCAAGAAAAAGTGGGAAAGGACTCAAATCAATAAAATTGAAAATGAGGGCTTCCCTGGTGGCGCAGTGGTTGAGAGTCCACCTGCTGATGCAGGGTACACGGGTATGTGACCCGGTCCAGGAAGATCCCACATGCCGCGGAGCGGCTAGGCCCGTGAGCCATGGCTGCTGAGCCTGCGCATCTGGAGCGTGTGCTCCGCAACGGGAGAGGCCACAACAGTGAGAGGCCCGTGTACCGCAAAAAAAAAAAAAAAAAAAATCTTTCAACAAACAAAAGTCCAGGACTAGATGGCTTCACAGGTAAATTCTATCAAACATTTAGAGAAGAGTTAACACCCATCCTTCTCAAATCTTCCCAAAAACTGCAGAGGAAGGAACACTCCCAAACTCACTCTATTAGGCCACCATCACCCTGATACCAAAACCAGAAAAAGATACTACAAAAAATTACAGACCAATATCACTGATGAATACAGATGCAAAAATCCTCAACAAAATACTAGCAAACAGAATCCAACAACATATTAAAAGGATCATACACCATGATCAAGCAGGAGTTATCCCAGGGATGCAAGGATTCAATATACGCAAATAAATCCATGTGATACACCATATTAACTAACTGAAGGATAAAAACAATATGACCATCTCAATAGATGCAGAAAAAGCTTTTGGCAAAATTCAACACCGATTTATGATAAAAACTCTCCAGTAAGCGGGCACAGAGGGAATCTACCACAACAGAATAAAGGCCATATACGACAAACCCACAGCAAATATCATTCTCAATGGTGAAAAACTGAAAACATTTCCTCTAAGATCAGGAACAAGACAAGGATGTCCATTCTCACCACTATTATTCAACATAATTTTGGATGTCCTAGCCACAGCAATCAGAGAAGAAAAAGAAATAAAAGGAATACAAATTGGAAAAGAAGAAGTAAAACTGTCACTGTTTGCAGATGACATGATACTATACATAGAGAATCCTAAAGATGCCACCAGAAAACTACTAGAGCTAATCAATGAATTTGGTAAAGTTCCAGGATACAAAATTAATGTGCAGAAATCTCTTGCATTCCTATATACTAATGATGAAAAATCTGAAAGAGAAATTAACAAAACACTCCCATTTACCATTGCAACAAAAAGAATAAAATACCTAGGAATAAACCTACCTAGGGAGACAAAAGACCTGTATGCAGAAAACTATAAGACACTGATGAGAGAAATTAAAGATGATACCAACAGATGGAGAGATATACCATGCTGTAGGATTGGCAGAATCAATAGTGTGAAAATGACTATACTACCCAAAGCAATCTAGAGATTCAATGCTATCCCTTTCAAATTACCAATGGCATTTTTTACAGAACTAGAACAAAAAAATCTTAATATTTGTATGGAGACACAAAAGACCCTGAATAGCCAAAGCAGTCTTGAGGGAAAAAAACAGAGCTGGAGGAATCAGACTCCCTGACTTCAGACTATACCACAAAGCTACAGTAATCGAGACAATATGGTACTGGCACAGAAACAGATATATAGATCAATGGAACAAGATAGAAAGCCCAGAGATTAACCCATGCACCTATGGTCAGCTAATCTATGAGAAAGGAGGCAAGGATATACAATGGAGAAAAGACAGTCTCTTCAGTAAGTGGTGCTGGGAAAACTGGACAGCTACATGTAAAAGAATGAAATTAGAACACTCCCTAACACCATACACAAAAATAATCTCAAAATGGATTCGAGACCTAAATGTGAGACCAGACACTATAAAACTGTTAGAGGAAAACACAGGAAGAACACTCTTTGACATAAATCACAGCAAGATATTTTTTTGATCCACTTCCTAGAGTAATGGAAATAAAAACAAAAATAAACAAATGGGACCTAATGAAACTTTAAAGCTTTTGCACAGCAAAGGAAACCACAAAGAAGAAGAAAATACAATGCTCAGAATGGGAGAAAATATTTGCAAACGAATCAACGGACAAAGGATTAATCTCCAAAATATATAAACAGCTCATGCAGCTCAATATTAAAAAAACAAACAACCCAATCCAAAAATGGGCAGAAGACCTAAATAGACATTTCTCCAAAGAAGACATACAGGTAGCCAAGAAGCATAGGAAAAGCTGCTCCAATCACCAATTATTAGAGAATAATAATCAATAATCACCAATTATTAGAGAATTGCAAGTCAAAACTACAATGAGGTATCACCTCAAACCAGTTAGAATGGCCATCATCAAAAAATATACAGGGCTTCCCTGGTGGCGCAGTGGTTGAGAGTCTGCTTGCCGATGCAGGGGATGCAGGTTCATGCCCCAGTCCGGGAATATCCCACATGCCGTGGAGCGGCTGGGCCCGTGAGCCATGGCCACTGAGCCTGTGCGTCCAGAGCCTGTGCTCCGCAACGGGAGAGGCCACAACAGTGAGAGGCCTGCATACTGGAAAAAAAAAATACAAACAATAAATGCCGGAGAGGGTGTGGAGAAAAGGGAACCCTCTTGCACTGTTGGTGGCGATGTAAATTGATGCAGCCACTGTGGAGAACAGTATGGAGGTTCCTTAAAAAACTAAAGATAGAATTAACATATGATCCAGCAATCACACTACTGGGCTTATACCCAGAGAAAACCATAATTCAAAAAGACACATGCACCCAATATTCATTGCAGCACTATTTATAATAGCCAAGTCATGTAAGCAACATAAATGCCCATCAACAGACGAATGGATAAAGAAGATGTGGTACATATATATTCAATGGAATATTACTCAGCCATAAAAAGGAACGAAATTGGGTCATTTGTAGAGACGTGGATGGATCTAGAGACTGTCAAACAGAGTGAAGTAAGTCAGAAAGAAAAACAAATATCGTATATTAACACATATATTTGGAACCTAGAAAAATGGTACAATTGAACCGGTTTGCAGGGCAGAAATTGAGACACAGATGTAGAGAACAAACGTAAGGACACCAAGGGGGGAAAGCAGCAAGGGGTGGGGGTGGGGGTGTGATGAACTGGGCAATTGGGATTGACATGTATACACTGATGTGTATAAAATTGATGACTAATAAGAACCTGCTGTATTAAAAAATTAATAAAATTCAAAAAAAAAAAAAAGAAATTGGTGGCCCACAACTTCCATTATAGAGATTTTTGTGATGTTGTCAATGTCTTCAGAAGTCAATGTCATGACAACGTTCATCACTTTTAAAGAAGAGAATTGACAGAGAAGGGAAATGGTTATTATGGGATTATTTTCCAAGTTTCCCAGCCACATCTTATGAGCTGAGTTTAAAATACTTCATAGTGACCCCCATGGCAGTGGTGGTACTGGAAGGAAGTGAGGTACTGTTAATGAACAGTCAATCACGAAAGAGATATGTAGGTTTAGTGCTGGATCTTCGCAGATATTATTTTGGTCAATTCAGCCTAACAAGCATTTTGGGGCCCATTCTATTTCCTCCATTATACAGTGAGAGGGTTGAACCAGATTGTTTCTCGGGGTCATTTCCAACTTCAACATTATTTCCTAGGTCACCAGTTACCTAAGCCAAACACATACAACACCCAAACCTGGAGCACCCAGCTTGCTCCACTGGCTCAAGACCTCCTAGGAAGGTCTCACTCCATTGCTTTAGTTTCCACCTCTGACTCAGCAACAAACAGAGTAAAGAAAGCACCAGTCTCTGTTTATGTGTTCATAGGGAGTGTTGCTCCTCCATTTGCCTTCACTGGGAGTTTGGAGGAGAATGGATAGATGTATATGTATGGCTGAGTCGCTTTGTTGTTCACCTGAAACTATCATGACATTGTTAATCGTCTATAGTCCAGTATAAAATAAAAAGTTTCAAAAAAATAAAAGCAAGTTATTTACCTTCTTCGTACACCAGGTCTTTACATAAGAATCACCTCTTCAGTGAGTCCTTCCCTTGCCAACCTAACTTTAGTGTCCAAACCAACAGCTCTATTTCCTTTCCTCCTTTACTTCTTTCTCTTTGCACTTATCACCCTGTATTTTATTTATTAATGTGGTTTATTTTTGAGGAGAATTAGTTCATTGAGGGCAAGGATTTTTGACCCTTTTTTTCACTGCTGTATCCCCAGTGCCTAAAATCATGCTTGGTACACAGCAGGTGGTCAATAAATATTGGTGGAATTAATGAACAAATGAATCAGTAGTTTGCTCCCAGAACAATTATGAACTAAATTTCCAGTTAATACCATTAAGATTTCACCCCATCCCCTTCCTAATCATATATCTTCAATGTTCTACCTCCTATACGGATTATAAAAGAACTTTTAAAACTCTGATTTTAAATCTTGGCGTTAAGATACTTCTAATCTGCAACATAATCCACATTCTCAAGCATACTAGAAATCAGCAAATACAACACCCATGTGTCCCTTACAGGCTCCCTGAAAAGGTAAATCAAAGTTAAAACTCAGAAATGTGAAAAGTATGTTAAAATGCTTCATGGTAAGCATTGGCTGAATATAAACAGAACCTAGATAAAACAAGTTTATTATAAAGATTCTTCTTACATTGGTCCCTCAAAAGCACCAACTGCAGCTGAAGGGCCCTAAAACAGCTTGGACAACAGTCAATTAGCAATGTCTCAAAACCATGGCTATGTTATAACACTATGGTTTACCTTCAAAGATAAAGTGAGTTTACTATAGGAGGCTGAGGCAGCCACATGGTTTCAAAGATGGTTTCAAAATCTCCCAAGTAAAGAGGAGGCAAGGTTACCCAAGGGATGATGGGAGGCTGAAAGCTGGATATGTATGAGAACAGTTTGGAACAGTAACTGGAAAATTTACTAAGGAGTTAAGGAGAGGAATGACAATAAATTTACGGCCATGCCAAGAGTTGTGTAATGCACCAACTCAAAAGTAATTTTACTACCTCAACACATACAACCTTCAGGTTATTTCTAATCAACTCATTTCTCTCACAAACAAGCAGCATAAATTAAGGGAAACAAATAATATGTTTATATCAATACTGAAAGTCAAAATTCTAAGGGTTCATTTATAATCTGCACAGCATGGTATAACATTGAAGATATACCCCTGTTTTACCTTAACAGAAAATACAGATGAATGCATACTCTCACACCTTATTTCTGCATTTAGAGAGGAAATCTACTAAATGGTAAATGGGAATGTGAAAAAAAACCCTCACTACCAGAAAAAGTCCTTAATGTATTACTTCTGATTTGGTGCTTTAGGGATCAGATATATCATCTTTTTAAAGTTCATCTGGAAAAACTTATTTGCCTTTCAGAATTAATGTTTGGATGATAAAAAAGTAAATCAACCAGCTAAATTTAGTCCTTTTGACAGGAAAGAAATAAAAGCAGAGACCCCCACCTTTGGCATTTGTGAAAATGAGGAGATTGCAATCTTAAATTTATAATGTAGAATCTGTAAAGGTTCTACCTAGTCTCATGTTTTGTGGATTGACTATATACAGCAATTATTTTCAAGAACAGCAGCAGGAAGTAAAAAGAGGAGATGGGAAGCAAGGTTCTGCATTTTGAGCAGCTTTTTCTAGACAGGAGAAAATCTTACACAGGCTGTGAACATAAAGAGACTCAGTGAGGGAAGCAGGTCACGTGATGGAAAAAGGAGAGAGAATTTTAAATGTCAGTGCAAATGACAGCAGTCACTAGAGTCCCAAGATCATCAGGGGTAAACAGGACCTCTCTACACCCCACCCTTCCCTATTTACATTAATAAATGTTGATCCACCCTGAAGTAGTAGGCAGATGCTGCCTTGCTGTTCCCAATGCCCTCCAGTGGGGCAATCTCAAATGAAAATCCTCAGTCCTTCCAGTAAAACTGATTTAACATTCTTAATCCAAGAAAAATGCTTTTCAACTTTCATGTACCAATATGCCCAAATAAAAGAGGCTGATGAAATGATAAAAACACAAGCTTTTATAAGCAATGGTCAGAATGGAGAGATGGGGTTCTGGATTGGTTAGGGTGGTCATAATTATAAAAATGTCTTTATACAAGAGAGACAATATTCTTTGGTACTTGAGTGTTGCCTATTCTGATCTTGGCCCTTTAAGTAAGTAAAGCTGGACAACCTCTGTCACACTCATTTTAGGGACCTCTAAAATTCCAAATGTAACAATCACCTTCTGCACCCCCGCTCTGCCTTTCCCATCTCCAAGTAGCCATCCAATTACCTGACCCTCACACTCTCCTATGCTCTCCTCTTCCTGGTCCTCAGATCTCCTACCTTGCCCAAGCACTGCCTCATTTTGATGACCCAAATGTACCCCTTTCTCCAGTTGATTGATTCAGCTGATCCCATTCAACTATCAATTTTGTATACCCTTTGGTTTTCAATGTCTCTGAAGTTCCAGATAAAGGATAGTCCCACTGGACTAATGCAAACCCGAACTGCTCCCCAGTCTACTAGTCAGGGAAGAGGGATCAGACAGGAGCAAGTATCTCCAAGTGGTAAAAGGTTTATATTTATTTATTTAAATATTGTTGAAGTTATCTACAAACCCCTGGATCATGTCGCTTATTCCTTGAAGAATTTAGCCCTTGGTTCATTGTAACTCTCTCCAACACCCCTCCTGTCATAATTTTTGGTGATTTCAATATCCACCAGATAGCTATCCAATAATACCCTTGTTACTCATTCCTTGAGCTTCTCCTCCCCAGTGACCTTGTCCTTGAGCTAAACCTTAGCACCTATTCCCACGGCTGAATCATGGCACTACTAATAACTGTACCTCTCCACTAATCTCAATTTTAATCATCACACTTATCCAGCTTCAATCTAAATCCAAGGCTCCACTCTTCTACTAGACCCCATACTCCATGCTTAGTCAGTAACTCTTCTCATGATATTTCCCTTTATTCCCTCTCTTTTAGATCATTCCTATCAAAATTCACATGCCGCAGTATCTCCTATTCAAAAAGGAAGGTGATGTCCTAACGCCCACCAGCTTTACAAAATAGCAGTAAAACCTCTCTCTCCCTGTCACTCCCTATTGCATCTATCCTACTTCATTTTCCTTCATAGTGCTTATTATACTATGGAGGAAAAAACTATATAGTTATTCGTTTGTTTGTCATCTGTGTATCCTCACTAGAATGTAAATTTCAGTGAGAAACTGTTTTGTTCTATTAAATGTTTCTAGTGCCTAAACCGTGGCCTAAAACATGAAAGGCACTCAATTAAAAACTGATTGACTGATTAAGTAAGTACGTAATCTGTCCAGGCATCTTCATGCATCTCTCCCCATTAACAACCACTAGAGAGCAAGTCTGTTCCCTTCTATGTCTGTACTTCTGCAGTATCTTTAGATGTCTTGACCAAGGTTATTTATTATCTTTCTTTTAGCTGCCTCTGTAGCATGTTAGACTCAGCAAACAAACAAACTTGTTTCCTGGACCACTAATAATTCTAAGCATCGTCCATAATATATTTCCCACTTTTTCTCCATAATTCATATTGTCATTATTTCCCTGTTTGGTTGCACATCCGAAATCTAACTGATTATGACTGTTTGTGCTTCAATTATTTCACCAGATCACATATCCATAGACAATATCAGAAATCATCCCCAACCATACTACTCAACAGTAGAAAACTAACATCTCCCAGTATAAGAGGCAGTGAAGGTGGTGCTGTGATACAGAAGCTACTTGAGTATTATAGTATTTCCATATACGTCTGCAAGGATAGGGGCTTCAAGATGGTGTGGATACCCATTAACGGCAACATCTAGGTGCATCTTCTGATTACCATGTCTTATATGACAAACCAAGTGTATTCCAGATTGCCAGGCTGCTAGGTGGGCGGATGACTGGAATAGGGAGCATTGATAATGTTAATGAGGACTTTCAAGGCATCTAACTAACTAGGTTAGTTAACTTTCAAGGTTTCTCCAAAACCTCCTGAAACTAGTCTATTATTCAATTACAAATAATAGTGGTTAATGAGTTAATATGAAACCTTGGGCATTGTTCTGTGATAACTCGTCTCCATTGTCAAGCAAGCACAGGAAGCTAGTTTGTTACTCCATGATGATGCAACAAATTACTCATGATAACTCATACCTCTCCTTATTTATCTTCTCCTGAGAAGTTCAACAGAAATAATATTCTCTTTACTAGAGATGTTTTTCCAAGCACTGCTGCTACGGATCTAATCACATCTTCATTGATAAGATCCTTTCTATGTAAAGGGAAGGTGACTCTTAAATATTTACAGTGTGATTATTTATACACAATTCCAATCATCCTTAGAAATATTTCTGTGAGAACAAACAGCAAGAAAATCCATGCTCGTAGTTTCAAGATGGAAATATTCAATACTCATTGTCCTACTGAATTTAATACCAAACATGAATCATTTGGAAACTGGATTAAAACTATAAATAGAAAGCAACTATCTAGTATTTTAATCAAAATAATCCCTTTAATACTATCTTACAGCCTTAGAAATAAAAAGACAGCTAATAAGAAAACTACAATCTTGTGAGGATGACATATCAAAGCCAAAACAAACTCGGCATAATTTCTGCAAAAAAGCTGTTAACCCCCTAAAACAGTGCTGCTGCTAATTTGCTTAAAGTAGAACTGTGTAAATTTGAGAATACTGGAGTGTCACTCTCCATTTCCCTCAGACTCTGAGAAAATTTACAAGTTTCTGTTTACTTGTCACGTTGGTGTTACACTGAATATTGTATAATCAATACATTTTTCCTAAATGTATGTGCTCAAAAAATCATGATAGGGGCCCATGCCCTCCACTATCACAGGTTCTCATGGAGCTGGTTAATGGGGATGGCAATGCCTTATTTACAGACTGTAGGTCTCTAGGATAGGAAATCAAAGATGCAGCCCCATTCCCTTTAGTGTTAAAAATACAGGATCACAGACTAATTCTTTACTGTGCCTTTTTTCGCTAAAGTCTGAAGCAAGACATTGACCAAAGGCCACAATAAGAAACTTTAAAGATTCAAGTGAACCACAGCTAAGAAAGGATAAATCAAAATCAACACTTTTCACCATAAGCCCAAATCCAATTATATTGTCCCCTTCCTTCCCCATGTAGTACTGAGTACTTGCAAATCCTAATATCTGTCTTCTGATATTTTATTTATAAAATTTAGGACAAACCACTCTGTATCCCCAAACCAGAACCTTACACTCTCCTTTTCCACACTTTGGCTCATGTGATTTCCAGCTCCTGAAATGAGCTGTGTCTTCATCCTCATAATGAAATCCTAAAATCCTTAGGTTTGATTTAATTCTTACTTTTAGGGGGACTATGAAACTATAAAGGGTAGAACAATAAAGCAGTTCTGAAGATCATTAGTGACCAAACTCCTTTTTTTTACTAAAAAGGACTCAGGAGTTCTGTGAAGCCTGTGTGACTTGTTCCCGTATAAGAGGCAGGTATGGACTGGCTTCCAGGCCCACATCCCCCTAACTCCTAATCCAAAGCACTCTATGACTTCTCCAGCTCAGCTGTGACCTCCTCTTTCCCTGGTCTCCCTTGGTCTTGAATGTCCATTGCATTTGTTTGGCAATCACTATGCACCAAAAATGGCCTCTCTCACTGTGGCCTAATACCTGCACCTGGATCTTAAGTTTCTCCTCACATTATCTGGCACAAAGTAGCCCTCAAGAGCATTTGTTCCACCTCACTACAATATCTGCAACAACCAATGTTCTCACTATCTTATACATCTGTTGAAACCTTGAACTCAAGTGGAACTTTATGTCAGCAACCTGCAAGGTCAAACTTACTTAGTTTTCTCTTAGTCCAAAAGCTAAAATCTTCACACCATTTATACACTTCAAGGGCAGCAGCCACTAAACACTTCCAGGACTTCCAAGATCCTTATTACACTGTTCTGTGCATGGAACCAAGATCCTGTGGAAGTTCAGAAATAGGGGACCAAATTTTTCATTTTTTTAACATTTTTATTGGAGTATAATTGCTTTACAATGGTGGTGTGTTAGTTTCTGCTTTATAACAAAGTGAATTAGTTATTTAGTTATACATATATATATATATATATATATATATCTCCCCACATCTCTTCCCTCTTGAATCTCCCTCCCTCCCACCCTCCCTATCCCACCCTTCTAGCTGATAACAAAGCACTGAGCTGATCTCCCTGTGCTATGTGACTGCTTCCCACTAGCTATCGATTTTACATTTGGCAGTGTATATATGCCCATATATACACTACCACTCTCTGACTTTGTCCCAGCCTACCCTTCCTCCTCCCCGTATCTTCAAGTCCATTCTCTAGTAGGTCCGTGTCTTTATTCCCATCTCGCCCCTAGGTTCTTCATGACCATTTTTTTTTTTTTAGATTCCACATATATGTGTTAGTGTACAGTATTTGTTTTTCTCTTTCTGACTTACTTCACTCTGTATGACAGACTATAGGTCTATCCACCTCACCACAAATAACTCAATTCGGTTTCTTTTTATGGCTGAGTAATATTCCATTGTATATATCGGCCACATCTTCTTTATCCATTCATCTGATGATAGACACTTAGGTTGCTTCCATGTCCTATTGTAAATAGAGCTGCAATGAACATTTTGGTACATGACTCTTTTTGAATTATGGTTTTCTCAGGGCATATGCCCAGTAGTGGGATTGTTGGGTCATATGGTAGTTCTATTTATAGTTCTTTAAGGAACCTCCATACTGTTCTCCATAGTGGCTGCATCAATTTACATTCCCACCCACAATGCAAGAGGGTTCCCTTTTATAGCCACACCCTCTCCAGCATTTACTGTTTGTAGATTTTTTGATGATGACCATTCTGACCGGTATGTGATGATACCTCATTGTAGTTTTGAGGTGCATTTCTCTAATGATTAATGATGTTGAGCATCCTTTCATGTGTTTGTTGACAATCTGTATATCTTCTTTGGATAAATGTCTATTTAGGTCTTCTGCCCATTTTTGCATTGAGCTGTTTGTTATTTTGATATTGAGCTGCATGAGCTGCTTGTAAATTTTGGAGATTAATCCTTTGTTGGTTGCTTCATTTGCAAATATTTTCTCCCATTCTGAGAGTTGTCTTTTCGTCTTGTTTATGGTTTCCTTTGCTGTGCAAAAGCTTTTAACTTTCATTTCATCCCATTTGTTTATTTTTGTTTTTATTTCCTTTTCTCTAGGAGATGGGTCAAAAAGGATCTTGCTGTGATTTAGGTCATAGAGTGTTCTGCCTAAGTTTCCCTCTAAGAGTTTGATAGTGTCTGGCCTTACATTTAGGTCTTTAACCCATTTTGAGTTTATTTTTGTGTATGGTGTTGGGGAGTGTTCTAATTTCATTCTTTTACATGTAGCTGTCCAGTTTTCCCAGCACAACCTATTGAAGAGGCTGTCTATTCTCCATTGTATATTATTGCCTCCTTTATCAAGGATAAGGTGACCATATGTGCGTGGGTTTATCTCTGGCCTTTCTATCCTGTTCCATTGATCTATATTTCTATTTTTGTGCCAGTACCATACTGTCTTGATTACTGTAGCTTTGTACAGTAATTACCTCCCAGTCTGAAGTCTGCGAGCCTGATTCCTCCAGCTCTGTTTTTCTTTCTCAAGATTGCTTTGGCTATTCAGGGTCTTTTGTGTTTGCATACAAATTGTGAAATTTTTTGTTCTTGTTCTGTGAAAAATGCCAGTAGTAGTTTGATAGGGATTGCATTAAATGTGTAGATGGCTTTGGGTAGTATAGTCATTTTCACAATGTTGATTTTTCCAATCCAAGAACATGGTATATCTCTCCATTTGTTTGTAACATCTTTAATTTTTTTCATCAGTGTCTTATAATTTTCTGCATACAGGTCTTCTGTCTCCTTAGGTAGGTTTATTCCTAGATCTTTTATTCTTTTTGTTGCAATGGTAAATGGGAGTGTTTTCTTAATTTCACGTTCAGATTTTTCATCATTAGTGTATAGGAATGCAAGAGATTTCTGTGCATTAATTTTGTATCCTGCTACTTCACCAAATTCATTGATTAGCTCTGGTAGTTTTCTGGTAGCATCTTTAGGATTCTC